>NW_006287458.1:89333-109233 GCF_000327345.1 Myotis davidii | reverse complement strand
CTATTTGTTATCTTACTTCTATCATTGACAGTCCCTCTAGGTTGTGGGCTGCTTGCCTGTGTTCCTGAGAAGCATCTACGGTACCAGTCTATAGAGTGTGTTTTCTTTAGTGAATTACCGGTATGTTTACCGGTAATAAACTTGCACTGTTTTATGTATATGTTTGATTACATACAGCCTTGTGACAGTTTTCCTGCATGTCATAAGCATTTGAATATAAATTAAAATGTTAAAATCAAATCTGATATTGTTTTACCTTTTATTTGGTGTGTGGAAGGTGTGCGGAAGAGGGGGTAGTCTTATACGGCGAGTATATAACAAACTCTGTATTTTGAGTGGAAATGTTAGGGGGTCGTCTTATACGCCGGCAAATACGGTACATTACTGTCCTAGGGCTGCCAAAACACGTGACAACAGACTGGGTGGCTTAAACAACAGAAATCTATTTTCTCAAGTTCTGGAGGCTGAAAGTGTGAGACGGTGGTGTTGACATGTTTGGTTTCTTTGGTGATGTCTCTCCTTGGCTTGTAGATACTGTCTTCTCCCGTGTCCTCACAAGGTCTCTCTCTGTGTGTGTTCTAATCTCTTCTTCTTATAAGATTGACAGTTATATTGGGTTAGGGCCCACCCTAGGGACTCATTTTACCATAATTACCTTTTTAAATATCTTGTCTCCAAATTCAGTCACATTCTGAGACCCTCGGGGTTAGGACTTTAACATATGAATTTTGGGAGGACACAATGCAGTCCAAAGCAGTGTGCTCAGGAGTATATAAATGTGAATGTGTTTTTATGTGTGCATGTATATGTATGCATGTATATAAATGTGTACAAGTGTGTACTTATGTGTACATATGTGTATTGTGTGGACATATGTATAATGGTATATATATGAGAGTATATGCCTGTATGCGAATGTGTCTGTGTCAGCACATTCCAGGCAGAGAAAACAGAATGTGTGAAAAATAATGTTGCATTTGAAGAGTCTTGCACAGTATAGTTTTCTTTTACTCTTGGCCCATATGCATATTTATTTGTGCTTAGTTGGAAATGCATGGAAGATATCATTTTCCTCTGAGCTTTCCTCTACCCAGTATTCTATGATCACTCTCCCCTCTATTGCCACACATTCTTCATAAATGCCACTTCAATGGCTGCTTAATATTCCATGGAATGCAGAAATCATGATTTACTTAACCTTTTTGTTTTGTTATTCCTCACCCAAGGATATTTTTTTCCATGTTAGAGAAAGTGGAAGGGAGGGAGGGGAACACACACACAGACACACACACACACACACACACACACACCACACACATACACAGACAGACATTGATGTGAAAGAGACACATCAATTGGTTGCCTCCTGCACACTCCCCAACCAGGGCTGGGGATTGAACCTACAACCCAGGTACATGCCCTTGACCTGGAATTAATCTGATAACACTCTAACCCCTGAGCACACTGACCAGGGCTACCTAACCTCTTGGTTGCTTTGAAAATTGTAGATAAGGCTGAATTAACCACTTACATTAAAAAAATATTTTATTGATTTTTTTTACAGAGAGGAAGGGAGAGGGATAGAGAGTTAGAAACATCAATCAGCTGCCTCCTGCATACGCCCTACTGGGGATATGCCCACAAACAAGGTACATGCCCTTGACTGGAATTGAACCTAGGACCCTACAGTTGGCAGGCCGGTGCTCTATCCACTGAGCCAAACCGGTTAGAGGGGTATCTTATTCTTTTCATTGCAATGGTGTATAAAAATGCCATTGGTTTCTGGAGGTTAATTTTGTATCCTGCTACACTGCCGAATTTTTCTCCATTGTATTTAGCACTACTAAAAATAATGTTATATGATAAAATCATATTATTGTGTCACTTATTAGTTTATGGACAGTCTTCCCACCAGAATGTAGGTTCCATGAGATGAGGGGCTTTGTCAATCACACTATTCTTGTTGTATTGCAAATCAGTGAGCTAGACAAGACACCTAATGATCCAATTAGTTAGGAGTCATCTTTATTACGTGCAGGTTCAGAGCAGATTACCTCTGTCAAATTCTGAACAAACACAGGAAGGAGTATTTCCTTTTTATATCCTTTCAGTTCTTTTCTCTTTTTTAAAAAATATATTTTATTGATTTTTTACAGAGAGGAAGGGAGAGAGATAGAGAGTTAGAAACATCGATGAGAGAGAAACATCGATCAGCTGCCTCCTGCACATCTCCCACTGGGGATGTGCCCACAACCCAGGTACATGTCCCCGACTGGAATCGAATCTGGGACCCTTCAGTCCGCAGGCCGACACTCTATCCACTGAGCCAAATCGGTTTTGGCTCCTTTTAGTTCTTTGTGTAAGTTATTTTTTGCAGACAGCTTGTAACCTTGAGTACATATCATATCTAGCAAACACCTGCCATATCTATACAGACAACTTGTAACCCTGAGTACATGTCATATCTATACAGACACCTGGGATCAATATCAGCGTATCAGTCCCTTATGTTAGATGGCTAGCTTTCAAGGTCAGACAATTAAGTTTATCTTTTCTATTATTCAAACTTAAACAGTTATTTTACAGAATAAGAGACTATCTAAAAATAACAGAGTTAACCTACAGAGTAAGAGACTGTCTAAGAATAACAGAGTAGTTCAAACAGCAGTTTCAAACAGCAGTTTTCCAAAGGAGGGCTTATTATGCTTCATTCCCAGTACCTAGGACAGTATTTGGCGTTTGACAAGGTTTGATATATTATTTCAGTGTAATGAATGAGTGAACACACCTATCAAAATAAAAATGCTTGTATCTTTGACTTAGCAATTCTCTTCTCAGAGAAATGTTTATATGTGTGTACATAGAGGCATACAGCAGGACATTGGTCATGGTATTGAGAGGCAGTATGTGGAACTCATATTGGTGAACATTGAGATAACTTTGGTGGTTCATATGTGAACATTTAACATTTTTATTGCATATTTTTATTTATATGCTTATTTCCTACTTATAACAAGTGATACTATTATAATAGGTAACCGTTTCATTTTTAAAATATCAGTTTTACTGATATATAATTCATGCACCATAAAATTCACCCTTTGAAAGTATACAACTCAATGGTCTTTGGTATATTCAAAGAGCTGTGCATCTGTCACCAATATTCAATTTTAGAACTTGTTCATCACCCCAAAAGGAAACCCCATACTCATTAAGCAGTCAATCTCCATTTCTCCCTCCTGCTCACCCCTCCAACCACTAATATGCTTCCGGTCTCAACGTTTGACCTCTGGGTTGACCTCTGCTGATCACTGACCCCAGGCACCTCTGGCAGACACCACGGAGGCGCTATTAGACAGCCCCCTGAGTCAGAGGGAAAGGGCTGTCCCCACCTCGGCTCCTGTCATGCTTGTAGGAATGAATACAAACAAGTGACTCCAGATCATTGCATTGTGTTAAAGTGAACGTGCTAAATTGTGCACAGTTATTAAAAGACCAAGGCAAGCACATCCATCATCTGGCTTATGAAGCGCAAGTGGGCTCTCCACTAATCTGACGAGTGAGCTGGGCGGGGGCTCTTGGCGTTATGAAACCTCCTGTCTGAAAATATTCCTCTCCTACATATTCGGTATAGACGGACTCTGAAGGGCTCTCTCCCTTTATCTGTAATGGTTTCCAGGAATTTACGAGAAGCACCTGGCAATGAAATCCTGAGACTGTGGGCGTCTCTGTCCAGCGGTTCTCAACCTGTGGGTCGCGACCCCTTTGGCAGTCGAATGACCCTTTCACAGGGGTCGCCTAAGACCATCCTGCATATCAGGTATTTACATTCCGATTCATAACAGTAGCAACATGACAGTGATGAAGTAGCAACGAAAATAATTTTATGGTTGGGTCACCACATGAGGAACTGTATTTAAAGGGCCAGAAGGGTGAGAACCACTGGCAAACAGTGGGACCAGCTAAGATTGCGCTCTTCCTCCCCTCTCCTCCCTCCTCCCTCCTCTCTGCTATCTTTTAGTTGGTTTCAGGGTGATTTAAATTATGTATTTCTAGTTGCATTAAGGTTACTCCTTGTCTCCCTCTTCCCTCCCCCGCCTCTCCTGCATTCTTTTGTGAGGAGAGGTTTGAACCCAGGGGTGGGCAAACTTTTTGACTCGAGGGCCACAATGGGTTCTTAAACTGGACCAGGAGGGCCGGAACAAAAGCATGGATGGAGTGTTTGTGTGAACTAATATAAATTCAAAGTAAACATCATTACATGAAAGGGTACGGTCTTTTTTTTTTTTTTTTTTTTTTAGTTTTATTCATTTCAAAGGGGGCCTGATCTGGCCGTAGTTTGCCCACGGCTGTTTTAACCCTTTGTTCTCAAGACAAGGCCCTGCTACAAGTGGCCTGCAAAGCCCTTGGGCTTGTTCAACTTCCCTCTTTCAATCTCTCTATTCCAGTTGTCCCAGAATTTTCCTAGATTTTCATTATCCTACAACAATTTCATATAAAACGTGTCCCCCCCACTTAGCATAATGTTTTCAAAGTTCATCCATGCTGCAGCTCATATTAGCTTTCATTCCTTCTTAATTGCAAATACTATTGCATTGTATGGGTAATTACCATGTTCCTAGTGTCCTTTTCAATAAAAAATAAAATTGGTTTAAAGAAAAATATCAATGAAATAATAATACAGCGATATGTAGATATGGATGAAGGCAGCATGCAGAAGGCCAAAGTTTGGGAAACTGTAATATAGAAACCCCATTTGGATTCATGTATAGTCAACATGAACAACCAGGGGCGTGTCTTCTGAGTGGGCATTCTTTTTAATTCTGTGGTTTAAGTGGGTGGCCCATTCATTCCGCTGGTTTCACCCACTTCTCCAGAAGAGGAAAATGTTGGGTGTGGTCAGGAAATGCTCAATATCTGTTCCCTAGTCTCTCCCAACCCTCCCCTCTCCTCAACCTGCCCAAAGGAATAGGTGTGTCGCCTTAAAGAGTTAAACCCACCCAGGATGCTGTAGAGCGGCTGAGTGATACTTCGTCTGGACACAGTAACGTTCCAAGCACCAGGGGAAGAATCTCCCTTCAAGTTAAGTCTAATATCAAAATTTAACATGATCTCACTTATATGTGGAATCTAAAACAGAGCACACAAAACGAAAATAAAAACAAAAACAACACCCTGCCCCAAACTCAATGAGATCAGCTTTGTGGTGACCAAGGGTGGAGTTGGGTGTGGGAGAATTGGAGGGAGGTGGTTGAAAGGTACACGCTTTCAGTTATACGATAAATAAGTTCTAGGATGTAATGGATAGCATAGTGATATAGTAAACAGTGCTGTATGGGATATTTGAAAGTTGCTAAGAGAGTGGATCCTAAGAATTCTCATACAAGAAAAATACCTTTTTTTTTTTTGCATGTATATGAGATTATAGATGTTAGCTAAACTTATTGTGGTAATTATTTCACAATATAAGTAAGTCAAATTATTATGCTGCACACCTTAAACTTCCACAATGCTGCGTGTCAAGTATATTTCAATAAAATTGGAAAAATGTTGAAATGCTAAAATGAATTAGCATTGATTTGCAAATCTTTTATCACACCTGAGAAATTACATTGTATTCTAATAGCAACGGACTAAACCTGACACTTATTTACATAGATTAGATACTACAGTATAGGTCTACTTCCTTTATTTTAAAGCCAATGGTTATTTTAAACCCTGTAGCGCTCAGGGTTAAGTCAGGGAAACAAAGGCTACCCAGTTACTATATTTCTGTGTTTTAAATAAACTCTTTATTTTGTAATACTTTTAGATTTACAGAAAAGTTGTAGCAATAATACAGAAAGTTCCTGCTCTATTCCTTTAGTGTTAACATCTTACTTAATCAGGTACATAATAGTATATTAAAACTCACATTGACACAGAACTACTTAGGTAAACTCTTGAATTCAGAGTTCATCAATTTACCTGCAAATGTCTCTTTTCTGTTCCAGGATCCAGTGCAGGATACCATGTTGCATTTAAAAAAATATTTTTATTGATTTCAGAGAGTAAGGGAGAGGAAGAGAGAGATAGAAATATCAATGATGAGAGGAAATCATTGATCGGCTGCCTCCCGCATGCCCCCTACTAGGGACCGAGCTCGCAACCCGAGCATGTGCCCTTGGAGGGAATCGAACCCGGGACCTTTCAGTCTGCAGGCTGATGCTTTCTATACACTGAGCCAAACTGGCTAGGGCAGTAATTTTTTTTTTTTTGGTCTCCTCTAATCTACGACAATTTCTTTGTTTTGTCTTTGTTTCTCATGACCTTGACAGTTATAAAGAGTACTGGTCCCCTATTACAGTGTTCCCTATTAGGTTTGTTTGATGTTTCCTCATTGTTAGAATGGGGCTATGGAATCTTGGGAAGAAAACATCCCAGGTTGCCCTAACTGGTTTGGCTCAGTGGATAGAGCGTTGGCCTGTGGACTCAAAGGTCCCAGGTTCGATTCCAGTCAAGGGCATGTACCTGGGTTGTGGGCACATCCCCAGTACGGAGTGTGCAGGAGGCAGCTGATCGATGTTTCTAACTCTCTATCCCTCTCCCTTCCTCTCTGTGAAAAATCAATAAAATATATTTAAAACAAAACAAAAACATCCCAGGTAGTTATTTTTTAAAAACTAAATTTTTAGCCTTTACCAGTTTTAATATCATTGCCCTCTTTCTGTTCTACTCTCCAGTCTCGGGTACCGCATTGGGTTGGATTGTCACATCTTCCTGTCTCCTTCATTTTGGGTTAATTTCTCATAAGCTTTCCTTATTTTTCATGACCTTGACAGTCTTGTGGAGGGCTGGCCAGGTACTATTAGATGTCAACCCATCTGGTTTTCTGATGTTTTTCTCATGATTAGACTGAGATCATGGATTAAAAAAAATTAATAACGTTGAGAAGGAAAATAGGGGGGCAACATTGGGGGCTTACAGGCTAGTTCAGTAGCTAAACAGTAATCTTACTTCCCCATTCTAAGTGACTTGGGTGGAGCTGCACAGCCCACCCCCAGGGGCTGAGACAAGAAGATTGTATATATCAACCCCCTCCCCCTCCCTCATTGGCAGTTCAGGCTTTGGATCAAAGTCCCCCAGCCTAGCAGCGCTGCCTAATAAAGGTTTTACTTTCCCGATTCCTCTGGGGGCCGGCTGTCGATCTCTGGGCCATTTGCCACAACATTCTCACGTGTCAAAAAAAAATGAATTGTCCACCATAAATGGGTACATTGTATGGCATCTCAATAAGCTTTAAAAATATTTGTTTGGAAAGAACACCCCAAAGATGAATCATATTACATCATATTATTTAATCACATCATATCAGAGAATACATGATATCCACATGATGTTAACTTCCTCCCCCTGGTTAATAATTCATTGTTTTTTTTTGGTATGATATTATTAATTTTAAAAAACTGTGATAAAGTTTTTTAACTTTAAAATTAAAAACATTTTTTTAAGTTTTTTAACATAAAATTTTCCATGTTGACAATTTTTAAAAATATATTTTTTATTGATTTCAGAGAGGAAGGGAGAGGGCTAGAGCGATAAAAACATCAATGATGAAAGAGAATCATTGATTGGCTGCCTCCTGTACGCCACACAGCCCTCAACCTGGGATTGGGAATCGAACCGTGATCCCTGGTTCATAGTTTGATGCTCAACCAAGGAGCCACAGCATGAATACTGGTGATTTTTAAGTGTACAATTCAATGAAATGAGTGACACTTGTGACGTGCAACCAACACCACTTTCTATTTCTAAGACATTTTCATTTATAAGGATGAAGAGGTAGAGATGAGAACCTAGAGGTCAAGTTAAGACTTCCCCCCCTTATCTAAAAAGCAGTGCAAGACTTTAAGGTGCGCAGCAGGTCAGAGTTTCATTGTAGAATGACTCCTGCTGTAGTTGGAGAACGACTTGGAGAACAGATGCCGTGAAGTGAATATAGGGCCTCACATACCTGGCCCCTCCCTGGCCTGCGAGAGGCCTGACAATGTGCTCATGGTGCTGTACTGGCTCTGTGTTGGTATTTTGTATTTTTTTTAAGGAGGGACTCCTGCACCAATTGTACAGGTTCTGTACCTGCCCCTCATTTATCCTTAAAAATAAACTTTCAGGATAAATTTATAAATCCTTACTAAGTAATTGAGGGAAACCGTTACTCAGGGAAACATTAAGCCACTGTGTCACCTGTTGAATCAGTTATGGTTCTTGGTGGTGAGCCACTCTGGCCAACTTAAGCAAAGTGAGAATTTGTTGGGAAGATATTAGGGCAAGGTTAGCACATTTTTCTGTAAAGGGTCAGCTTTGCAGACCATATGTTGTCTCTTGTACAGTGTAATGAGCCATTGACAATATGTAAATGAAGGAGCATGACTGTGCGGCAATAAAGCTTTATTTATAAAAATAGGCTGTAGTCTGGGTTGAGTGAGTGGGTCATAATTTGCTGACTCCTGTATTTGGAGACTCCAAGGTCATTGAGTGTTTGGAGCACAGGTTTGCATATGGGTGAGTCTACAGGACTCAGTATATGCATCACCCCAGATCTACTTGGTCCTGTGTACTCATCCCTGCCTCAGCCACTTGCTCTGCTATTCCTATGGATAAAGCCCCAATTGCTGCCATGGCTATTATGGCACCATAGGTGAGGAACTTGGGTTTATTGCTTAAGAACTTGGTGACTCTCGACAAATTGTTCCCTCAGGAACGGGTTGAAATGGATCAGGAATAATGTGCCTATGCTTCCTGGGGTGCTGAGAGGAGAAAGACTTTGAGGGCCCTTTTTGAGTAGAAAAGAAAGTGTGATTGATTAGTTATGTCTGCAATGAGCACCTGGATAGAGAGAGGTGGCACACTTGCTGAATGTTGTGATCCTGTAACCAGCTGATCTCCAAGGTCCCTTTTGAAAAGCTACAGTTATGTGTCTGGATACTTCTTTGGGAATACCTTGGAGATGGAACCATCTTATAAAATATAGTCACTGGCATGGAAGTGTGGCCTGGAACTTTACAAATGCCTAACACTTCGGCTTTTATGAAAGAGACAGGATGAGATCCTGATTCTCTGTTCACAATAGACACACCAGGAGACAGCTGGCCAGCAGAAAAAAGAAGCCAAATCCATAATGCCTTTCACATCAGCCTCATGGTTTAAGTTCATAGCAAAGATTCCAACATATAGATTTAGTTTGACAACTGTTTATTGAGCATCCATTATAACAATCAAAGATTTGTTCCCTGCCCTCAAGAAATTGTAATAGTCTCATCCTAGTAAGAGAGCAGAAATAACTAGAAAGACTATCAGGAATGACTTTCTGGAATATGTAGGGGTGGGAGGTTGTGGAAAGTAGATGAAGGGAGAGAGGGCACTCCAGCTTGGGGAGGTATGACTAAAAGGACATTAGTCTTGTTGGAAGGGTGAATTCACGATGGGGGAAGTGAGAGATGAATTTAGCTGATTGCTGGTTGGAAGTGGAATTATACGGGGGTGAGATATCAGGATGTGGAGTTTGGTCTTGGTCTACAAATGATGGGGTGCCATTGTGTTTTCCTGGGTGTTCTAGGAAGATAAAGAATTATAGATGGCATGGAGCACAAAGGAGGGGTGAGATGGTCAGGTGGAAAGGCAAGAAAAGAACCTGGTGGAAACATGCAAAGATGTAAACATGTGAGGGTGGGACTTGAGCCTAGAGAATGACATGTTAGGGAAGAGAAGACAGACAGTGTCCCGACCCGCGGGACAACAACGGGGGAACGAAGAGACATCCTAGGAGAATGAGACAAACAAGGGACACGAAAGAATGGAGACAAGACAGTGTTCTGATCAAGCCTCAAATTTTATTCTTACAGCGGCAGAATATATACTGTTTTAGGGACGGGGGGTGTATAAAGGGGTCTATGGGTGGTAACCTATCACTAGAGATTTAGCAGGCTCCGGATGGCTGTGTGTTTATCAGCGGAGATGTGTGCTTGTCAGCGGAGATTTAGCAGCTGTGTACTTAGGGTGAGGGTAGGTTATCTTTTAACTCCAGGCTAAACCACAAGGCTTAATTGGTTCTCGGGAGCTGACCTGGGGGGACCAGAAACCTATTGTGTTTAAGCTGAAGATGTATATGTAATTTCTAATGGCTCCCAACATTTCAGAGTCAGGCTGGGCTGGGCATGGTGGCTGGTGGCATAGGAAGGTTGCAAGAGGAAGAGTGTTATAGATAATGGCAGATTTCTGAACCTGGGGTCTGAGGTTGAGGGTGACAGGGAACAAGGATGGACCAGGAAGAAATACATCTTTAACCATGAGTTTTCAGTGGTGGTGGGTATGACCACAGGTTATATCCTGGGAAAGGTCATGGCTAGAGACATAGAGACATGCATCTCAGAATTGGAAGGCAGTACATCTGATCCAGCTTCCAGCCCAGTGCTGGAATTCCATGGACATAACCTTAAATGCTGGTTATCAAGGATTTCTAGAAGTCTTCCAGGGAGCTCCAATCTCCAAGGTAGGGAGAACTTTTATTAGGTGGTTCCTCTAAGTAGACAAGTTTTCTGATAGATCAAGACTTAGCAGGCAGTAGAAAGGGGGTGGGGATGGAAGCCAGACTTACTGTGTGGCATTTGACAAGCCATGTAACCTCTCTGAGCCTCTATCATACTGTCTACAAAATAATAGGGCAACCCTAGGGAATTTGCCATAGTTTCAATTTGTTCTGATTCCGAGTGGTGAACGTTGTAATCATAAGAATGAATGAATGGATGGAGTCTCTGGAGAAGGGCAGAGTCCAGGGCCCAGTGGTGGAGGTGGGGAGTTGTGTGTGTGTGTGTGTGTGTGGGGGGGCAGTGTTAATTAGGAGGGGGAGATCCAGAAGAGGAGAGGCATCTCTATTAGCCAGAGAGAGCCCATAAACTAGGAGAACAGTGTCAAGGTACCAGCTTGCTAGCCAAGAGAGAGAACGATTCTTGCCTTACTGAATTTTTAGGAAGTGGGAGGGAATCTCCGGAATGGATACGGGCTCAGGAAGAGGCTACAACTCTAGGTGAGATTTAGGAGCCAGCAAAAGTTTGATGGAGAAGGGAGGAGGTGAGTGAGCATTGGTTTATTAATGTAAAATCTTGAGCTTCCTCCAGTTACATTTGTATGGGCATAATTCATAAAAGCTAGAATGAGTTTCAGATAAGCATAGGAGCAGAAAGTGCGATAAGTGAGTACTCCCTTGGTTGCATTAATAGAGGTCCATAGCCCAGCCTGAGGGAGGTGATGTTCTTGTTACAACCATGCCTGTGCTCAGTTTTAGTTGGATTGCTTTAAAAAGGACAGGGACAGGTTGAACCTGCCTTGGGGGTGTGAGGGGAAAGAAGATTTTGGGGGAGTAGTGAGAGCTGCCTTTTAAACATCTGAGGGGGAGACAGAGCACCCGAAAGCATGCCCCTCCCTGTCCTTTCTACATCTATTGCAGATAGAGCTGTTTCCGAAGGGTGCTTTGTACTTCAGGGTTCATTTTCCTCTCTTCCCCTTCGTGAACCACCTCTGCTTCTGCCATCCTCCGGGTCACCTGCAACAAGAAGTGTGGTCATCTGGGGGCTGGGCCTTGGGGGAGTTGGTGTAACAGGCTTATGGGGAGAAAATTAAAGAAGAAGCAAATGGGAATTCCTGTCTTCAGATGGGTGACCTTTAGTGTCTCCTCCATGTCATCAGCTCTCTGGAATCATTGGCTGGACATTCTTGTTCTGTGTTATTTTCTAATCCACCATAAAATCATATAACCATTAGAAAAAAAAAAAGTTGGCCCAAACTTTTAACAGAAAATTTTATTTACAGAAACTTATCTATGTATTATCTAAATTATCTCACATATTGTGGACTTGGAAGTTTCCTGCATGAAGGAAAGTCATTGCTAGGAGACGGGCATCCTAGTTTCTGTGCTGGGACCTGGGTTGGATTTGGGGCTGGGAATAGGGGAAGGGAAAATGCAGAAAGGTTTGGAAGAGTCTCAGCCCACTCTGCTTTTTCCCTGCTCAGGCTGCGTAGGGATTCCAGGTACCTTGTCCCAACTCACCTCGCTCAGAAGCTCCAGGATGGGGCCTTTCCTCTCTGTGAACACATCAACCAGGGTCTGGATGAAGCAGGAGCCTTCTTCCTCATGTCTGTAGGAAAGGTACCCTGGGGATTGCAGAGAAGTGGCCTCAGGAAAACTCCAGTGGAGGTGGGACGGTGGGGGTTTGTGTGGTGCAAGAGGGCCCGGAAGAGGGTGGATCCTGGAGGAGGGTCTCGGGGGTCAGGAGCAGTGGGCGGAGTGGGGCGGCAGAGGCCACTTGAGTCAGTTGGGAGCTCATACCCTCCACTGTGGAGTATATGTGGAGGGCGTCCGTATACGTTGGGATGGTTTGGGGACTGTCTTTTGTGATCATCTCAATGTTGCCTCCGCCTACTGTTTCACCAGGGTCCTTTTGTTCTGAAACACCAAGAAAAGGAAAAGTAAAAGTCAGAGAGAAAGACGGGGGAAAGGAGGAGGTCATAAGATAAATTAGCAGCACAAGACAGCTGGGGCTCTAGGTCTGGGACAGGACTGGATCAGGAACACAAACTCTGTGTTCTTGGCTCTGTCCCCACCTCCTCGACAGGCCTGCACGATGTACACCTTAGGCTTGGCTCTCAGGGCCACGCAATTCTTGTTATTTAGAACCTCGAAGAGGTTCTCCAGCTCGACCATCTGCTCGTCTTCTCCTTCGAGCTGACCTTCTAGCCCATGTGCCATGAGCACCACGAAAGCACAGCTGACGAAGTCTTTCCGGGCATCAATGGCCTGCTGGAATTTTTCCAGTTCTTCCTGGAATTGCTAGAGCAAGAAGAATGGCCAGACTCAGGTGCGTCCCTGGAGCCCACCTTCCGGTCCAGCCCTTCCTCCATTGGCTGGGACTGGCTTCACAATACCTGAGCAGTGGGGTCTCTCTTTATGGTACTCTCAAATCCCAGCTGCTGGAACATGCGTTCCAGGGCGACCAGGTCTGCCTCCGAACCTTCCCGGGCTTTGGTGACACACAGAGTCAGGGCTACGCGGGCGCCTGACATGTCATAGGCCTCCTGAGTCAAGAGATGACAGAAATCATCAAAGGGGTAGAGAGGTCAAGGAGAAGCAGGAGAGGTGGTCCAAAGAGGGATTAGGGTAAAATACCGGGGCCTAGTTACACTCACATTTCAGATTAATAAAAAAAAAATGAGATTTTTTAGTGTAAGTAAGTGGAAACTTGGTTCTCAAACTTAATTCATTTCGGAAGGCTGAGGAGTAATTTGTTTGAAAGCTGAATCATCTTTTACCATTAGAAAATATTCATAGCACAATTTCCTGCGGTGTTAACAACGCGAGGTTCAGTGGGAAACTGACTAAAAATCCCGAAATCTCTCCTTTGTTTGTCGCCTGAGCTATGCATGGCTGATCATACAGGTATCAGCATGAAAGGGTTGTCTGGTCAGGAACTGAAGTTTTGTTTGACAACCGAGACACATTTTTCCTGTGAACAACTTGTTCAAGAAACAAATTGTTCAAGATGGGAGATGTTTGAGAACCAAAGTGTGACTGTGTGTCCCAAATATTGCATGGGATGTACTTATAAGATTATTTGTTGTTGATGTGAGATTCTAATTTGACTGGGCATTCTTTATTTTTTTAAAAATTAAATTTATTAAGTAGCATCTATAATAATAAAAGAGTAATATGCTAATTAGACCATACAGCAAAACGACCTTCTGGATGTAGCCAGGGCTGCAAGGGCCGAGCCCCTTGCACGAATTTCATGCTTCAGGCCTCTAGTTTGTTAATAACGTTATATCATTTTGAGGTACACAGCATTATAATTCCATATCTGTGTACTATATTGTGTGCTCACTACCAAAAATCTAGTTTGCTTCTAGTCGTCCAGGTCTGTTTGAGTCCTGTATGAACTTGGGAAAGTCACTCCTCCTATCTGAGCCTCAGTTTCCAAATACAATGAGTGTGTGTGCGTGAAGGATTTTGAAGGTTCCTCCCAGTTGTCACACTTGGTGGCTTCGTCCCTTCATCCTTTTCATGTTTGCTCTGAGTATTACTTTCTCCCTTGCAGATGTCTCCACATTTCTGAAGCTAATCATGAGATCCTATCTTATCCCATCTTAGGAAGAAGGATGTTTGGGTCAACATTTCGTTGCAGAAGAGAAGCATGATACTTTGAGAGAGATGTAGTAGGGCTGCTCCCCCACCCCCCATCTCCGACTTGGGTTCCATCTCTGAGTCTTTTTCTCCATTTGAATGATTACAAAGCACCTTCTAGCTCTGAATTCAGGTCATGATTTCTCATCCTCTCCAGTGTCTCTGAGACATTAATCTCTTCACATCCCCTCTCCTCAGAGGCTCCCACCCTTCTCCCCAAACCTGCACCCATCACACCTCATCCAAAGGCCGAGGATTGCTCATGTCTCCTCTGATTCTGAGTCCGGTTCTCAGCACCCTTGACTGATCCTGGGGATTCAAGAGAAGAGAGTTTGAAGGTCTTCAAAGGAAGGCAGATGGAATCAGGGCACAGGCTAGTTTGGACATCTGGATTTTTGAGACTGAATAGGACCCCAGTGGTGGGGACTTGTTTCATGGTCAAATCTGAGCAGGAGATGACAGTCCATGAAGTATGTCCTCTCTACTGGGACACTCCAGTGGTTTTTTCCACCCCTGGATATTTCAGAACTCTTGCTAGGCCCACCCATAATGCCACTTATCTGGAAATTTTCCTATCTCTCCCCCAGGACACTCACAAGCCTGTGACAGACTGCACTCATTACTGGACTGATAAGCAGGACAAGTGGCCTATGTATTCCCTTTTGCCAACCAGGAGCCGACTGGTTGAAGAGGCATCAACAAGAAGATGGGTTGGGTTTAAAATGAGAAAATCATCAAAGTGGGGAATACTACTTTGAAACACTCCCTCCCTCTGCCTTGAGCCTGAACCTTAACATCTTCATTCTCATCTGATCCCAGTTCTGTTGTCTGGCTGAATAGAATGATTTTTGCCATATTATTGGTGTTTCCCCATCTCCTTGCCTTTTCTTACACTTCTTCCCCTGCCTGGAATGTGTCATTACTAGTCAAGGCCCTTCTCTGACAATTTGGGTAGGCATCATGTCTGACGTGTCTTTCCCCACCACCTACTCATCTATCTGCTTATCCACCCATTTATTTATTATTTGATCAGTTGATTGACTCGTCCATCCACTCACTTATCCACCCAATCACCCATATATCTATCTATCCAGCAAATGTTTCCTGGGTATCTATTATGAACTACATGGAACACACTATATAAGACAGACATGCCCCCTGTCCACATGTAGCTCTAGTCTATGACATAAATGAACATTAAATCTTTCTCACTCTTTCTCTCTTACACACACACACACACACACACACACACACACACTGGAACCAGTGCTGTAAGGAAAGAGAAGCCAAATACTACAAGGGAGAGAAAATAGAAGGACAGAAGGAGCATGAATTCTGGAGCCAGATAAAACAAAATCAAGTTCTGCCTTGGCTCCTGCCCAGCTGTGTGACCTTGAGTATCTCACTCTCCACTCTGAGACTCAGTTTTCCCATCGGAAAGAATCTTGAAAGAGCACTAGATGCTTTATAGTCAGAGCAAGCAAGGTAGGTTTAATGGTCCCTGTTAAGCCACTGAAAGTTGCCTCTGCCTCTTCCAGACTCCACAGCTCTGCCTGTTTAGACTTGCATTACAGCAGTGCTTTTGATTTTTATTTTCATGGCTGAGCTGACAGCTCAGCTTTTAGCACTTGAAAGCCTGACTTCTTTATCTCCATCTCCATCAGAGTCACTGGTGCAGGAATAGGCACAGGGGAGGTGCTGGGGAGAATTTGTTGAGCAAACAAATAATAAACAAATAAACAAATGAAAGAAAGGATGGATGGATGAATAGGTGAAGAACTGGCCAGACTATGCATTCATTCAGTGAGAGAGGAAGAGAAGAGAGAGTGAAAGAGAGCGAGAGCGAGAGAGAGAGAGAGAGAGAGAGAGAGAGCGTAACATCTGCCAAATCACTTACTGACTCTAGAAGTAGCTGCTCCTTTAAGCCAGGTTGTCTCACCACTCTCTTAGTTGCCAACAAAACTGGGCACCAAAGAGGGGTCAGGTCCACGTGCTGACCTCAGAGAGGGAGCTGATAGTGTAGAATCTTCCCAGGTTTCTCTGGAGGGGCCTGTCTGTAAATTGAGCAGCACAGCTGTCTGGGTCTTTATTGCTCCTAAGTTTTCTGTCACTCAAGAAACATCATGACACAAGGGACACACCCTTGATGAAGAAATGGTCACAAATGCCCACAGATTGAGCGATGGCAAAGCTCAGCCAACACCCTCTGGCCAAGGAGGCTGAGGTAGAGCATCCACACCAGCTAGGGCTTTTACATCAGTCCCGTCCCTCTCAAGAACGGCTCCCTCCCCCACCCCCACACTGGTCCAGCTCATCTGGCTATTATCAACCCATCATTTCCATCATCATGTCCACTTTCATCTCTTCCACATTCAACAGTGCAGATAATACCAACTTCACTTGTTTATTCTCTCATCGAGTATTCAACAACCCAAAGAGACCAGCATTGTTTGCTCTCATTTTTCAGAAAAGATAACTGAGATTCATAGAGGTAAAATGACTGCCTAAGGTCACTAGACCAGTAATTAGCACAGTTGGCATTCAAACCCAGGAAGGTCCAATGGCCTCAACTGATACTTCACAGCTGATTCAGCTTCTCTCTTCTCTTTCTCATGACCTTCCTCCTCTATTCTTTTTCAGCCTTTATTTTATTTCACTTCATTTTATTTAATAGCTTTAAAAAAATTCACGTATATTACAACTCACTTATTTGAAGTGTACAATTCAATGTGTGTGTGTGTGTGTGTGTGTGTGTGTGTGTTTACTATAATCACAGTTGTGCAACTACCACCATGGTCAATTTTAGAACCTTCTCATTACTACAAAAAGAAACTCTGTGCCCTTTAAAAATGTCCCCCAATCGCCATCCAAATCTCTCAGCCCCTGGCAACCACTAATCTATATTCTGTCTCTATAGATTTCCTTGTTATAGACATTTCACATGAATAGAATCATATAATCGTGGTCTTAAGTGTTTGACTTCTTTCAGCATAATATTTTTAAGGTTCATCCATGTTGTAGCCTGTATCAGCATGTCATCCCTTTATGGGTAAATAATATTCTGTATAGATATGCCTCATTTTGCTTATTTAACTATCCTCATATAGATATTTGGATTGTTTCCAACTTTTGGCTATTATGAATGAGGTTGTTATAAACATTAGCATATAAGTCTTTGTGTGGATGTATCTTTTCATTTTTCTTGGGCTTCTATGTAGAAGTGAAAGATTCAGCAAAACTGGAACATTCCCATAAAATGCTGCAGCTACTGTGAAAAACAGTCAAGATGATTCCTCAGAAAATAAAACACAGAATTATTATTTGATAAAACAATTCCATTTCTGGGTTTATATTATACCCCCCAACACTGAAAGCAAATATTGAAAATATTTTTGTGCACTCGTATTCATGGCAGCTCATTATTCACGATGGTCAAAAGGTAGAAGCAACCCAAGTGTCCACTGACAGATGAGTGGACAGAAAAACGTGGTCCATCCGTGAATATTACTCAGCCTTAGAAAGAAAGGACATTCTGACACTTAATACAACACAGATGAACCTTGAGGACATTATACTAAGTGAAAGGAGCCAGACACATAAGGACATATATTGCCTGATTCCACTTATATGAGGTCTCTAGATAAGTCAAATTCATGGAGAGAGAAGGTAGAATGGTGAGTGCTAGGGATTGGGGGAGGGGGATGGGGAGTTACTGTTCCGTGGGGACAGAGTTTCAGTTTTGCAAGATAAAAAAGTTCTGTAGGTGGACAGTGGTGATGGTTATACAATAATGCGAACGTACTGCATGCCACTGAACTGTAAACTTAAAAATGGTAACTTTTATATTATGTCTATTTTACTACAATAACAAACAAACAGAAAAATCTGGGACATTGTCATCCCCCCAAGTCTTCCTTTTGTTTCAAGGTAACTCAAGCATCAGACGGGGCAGTTTCTCCCCAAATCTTCATCTCTGCATCGACTTACACACGTATAGCTGTTGGTTACTTGGCACCTGGTATGGCTCATAAATGCCTGGTGTTGTCAGAATTGACATTTGTGTTCCCTAACCCTACGGGTATAAACTGGGAATAATACTACCTCCGCCATTACAACTATCGTATGGAAACATCTAACATAAGTTTTGGGTGTGGAAGGGTGCCTCAAGAATAGATGCTCAAGAAATCTTAGTGGGGCATGAACCAGAATGGTAAGGAGAAAAGAATGATTCACCATGGATGGGAACAACTGTAAGTTAATTAATCAACTAATTAAATTGATAAATTATATCAATTATTACTAAATTTCATAGATGCCTACTTTTATTACTTGATGAAATTTGAGTGTTTTATTTTCTTATAGTGAACTGTCTTCATGGAGCTCTCATGGGGGATCCAGGTAGCCCTTAGAGGCTAAGGTGACCAGTGCTGAGGTAAGGGTACAGGCGGCTCTGGGAGCCTAGGGGATACCCTTGACCTCGCTCAGCACAGAAAGCAGAATGGATTATGTTCCCATTGTGGCTTGGCTGCAGGCTGATCATGCGCTGTTCTAAGCCAAAATTGCCTTACCTGTTAAAACGTGTTTTGAGAACTGTTCTGAGGATAAAACAAAATGATTACTGTGAGGTGACCTCGCATCATCTGACCATTGGACAGGCTCTGGGTGAGACCATGTTTTTGGAGCTGTGGACACATGGTCTCCATGGAAACAGGTATCAGGGCAGTGTTTCTCTTCCATGGTTGCATGATGCAATTGCTTGGCAGGGGTGGTTCTTAAAAATACAGATGCCTGGTTCCTCCTCCAGAAGATTCTGATTTAAGGTATCCAGGTGGGGTCCTGACAGTGGTATTTAAAAAAAGGAACCCAGGTGAATTGAATGTGTTGCAAGGTAGAATACCATTGGTTTTGTGAGAAGGGACAGAGAGAAACTGAATAAATAAGATAATTCAGATAGTGACACATGTTTACAGTGGAAATGGACAAGATGAGGTGATGGAGAATGACTAGGATGGTTGGGGTGGGCCTTGGGGGAGATTGCATGCAAACTAAGTCTTGGGAAGTGTAGGTGCTTGCTTTCCAGGGCTGCTTCTTCTTTCCCTTATACTACTGGCTCTCCAACTTGGCTGCACATTGGAATCACTGCGGGAGTTTTAAAAAATTAATGCCTGGCTCCCATCACTAGAGATCTGATTTAGTTGGGGCTGAGGCCATGCATAACATATTTACCCTTAAAGCCATTACTCTGGATTCATTCTGTCTATAGATTGGCCTATTCTTATTTACAACTAGAGGTCCGGTGCACAAAAATTTGTGCACTTGGGGGGGGAGGGGAGGGGGTCCCTCAGCCCGGCCTGTGCCCTCTCGCAGTCTGGGATCCCTCGGGAGATAACACCCTGCTGGCTTAGGCCTGCTCCCGGGTGGCAGAGGACAGGCCCAATCCCTAGGTGCAGCCCCTGGTTGGGCGCAGAGCAGGGCCGATTGGGGAGTTGGGGCACCGCCCCTGTCATGCACAGAGCAGGGCGGATCAGGAGGTTGCGATGCCCCCCCCAGTCACACTCAGGGCGGGGCCGATAGGGAGGTTATGGCTCTACCCCATCACACACACAGCAGGACCCATGGGAGGGGTGGGGGTTGTGGCGCCACCCTCTATCACCCACAGAGCAGGGCCGATCAGGGGGTTGGTGCGCCGTC
>NW_006287458.1:86642-88770 GCF_000327345.1 Myotis davidii | reverse complement strand
CCGGCAAGGCAGGCGGGGAACGTTGGAGTCCTCCGTCACTGAAGCAAGCAAGCCTCATGTTCAGTTTAAGCTGCCTGGTTGCCGGCCGCCATCTTGGCTGACAGTTAATTTGCATATCGCCCCCGATTAGCCAATGGGAAGGGTAGTGTTCGTACGCTAATTACCATGTTTCTCTTTGATTAGATAAGGATAACCAAATGTGGAAGCACCCAGATGTGCACCAATGGGTAAGTGCATAAACAAAATGTGGTCTATCCATATAATGGGATATTATCCTATATAATAAAAGGCTAAGATGCAATAGACTAAATGGCAGAACATCCAAACAACCGGCCGCTATGACGTCAGCTGACCACCAGGGGCATGTGCGGAACATAGCGGGTGTTGGCCATGGCGGGATGGTGGAGCAGGTGAGCGAGGGTGCCAGACCAAGGCTCTGCAACTTCAGCGGGTGCAAGTGTGGCCAGCGCCATTAGCACACGGTGCACGAATTTGTGCACTGGGCCCCTAGTTCAAAATATAGAAAAGAATAGAAGTTCTGATATATGCTACACTATTTTTTTAAAAAATCCTCACCCAAGGATATTTTCCCACTAATTTTAGAGAGTGGAAGAGAAAGGGAAAGACAAAGAGAAACATCGATGTGAGGGAAACACATCGATTGGTTGCCTCCTGCATGAGCCCTGACCAGGGTCCGGGCCGAGGAGGAGCCTGCAACCGAGGTATGTGCTTTTGACAGTAATCAAACCTGGGACTCTTTGTCCCGCAGGCTGAGGCCCTATCTACTGAGCCAAACTGGATAGGGTCTATGCTACACTATGGATGGATCTTGAAAGTATTATGCTCAGCTAAAGAAGCCAGACACAAAAGGCCACATAGTATGTGTTGTCATAGGATTTTTAGAAGCTTCAGATGACTGTGATGTTCACCAAAGCTTTTGAAGCACCGCCTTATACTATATTGGGTTTCAATCAGTAAAAGATTGATGCCCAGGTATGGGTGACACTGTTCACCATTACATTCAGCAATGACATCCTGAACCTGAGAGAAACTTATTTCTCAGGCAGATGTGGGTGAGGGTGCCCTGTCCCCAAGCTGCTCAGCCTCTCTGACTGTTCTGCAGAAAAGTGAGGGGGGATGTTTCATTGAGCATGCACTTGCTTCCTGGGCACCACTTTTCTGTGAGTTTACAGGCATGGTTGGCATGTCCTGCTCTCACACACTGCCAGAGAATGGCATATACCCAAGAGTTCATGCTCACCCCCTGGACACATGCATGAACTCATCTTTGCAGCAATCGATCCCTTTCTTTGCTCAATGCCTCTATTTTCATTTGTGTCACCAGCCCATGGTTCCCTTTGAACCTCACGTCCTCACCTCTGAGGCACCCTTTGCCTGTGGAGCTGCAGCAGTGAGAACTCACTGTGATGAAAGGAGGTGGTGTTGCTTAAAGACGTAGAAACTTCTTGTCATTCCAGGCTCCCTCGAAAGGTAAATAACCCAGGGCACCCGACAAGACAAGACTTAGTTGGTATCTTGTTCAACAGGGTTTTATCAGCCACAGTCAGGGAAGACGCCCGTGTTTACCAAAAGTTCCTTCCCTTTTGGAACATATTAACATTTTGCAAACCACTGAGCTTGCAATAGAGTGGGGAGCATAGGCAAGCAGCATTCGTTTCTCAGGCACCCACTCTGAGCATTTGAAGGATGGGAACTTTTGTTCTGATGACTGTGAGATTGTGCAGAGAAAACAGGGTTAGTAAAGTTAAGTAAGTTGGCTCAAAAGTGGCAGCTCTCTCAGACTCCCGAGTCCTCTTATTTTCCTTCTTCTGACCGAAGACTCAGATCAAAGAAAAATAAATAAAGAAAGGGCTTAGCTATTCTCTCAACTCCAGCCTGAGAATGTCACATGAGCTTAGCGGCTCAGTGGTCGGCAAACTCATTAGTCAACAGAGGCACATATCAACAGTATAACGATTGAAATTTCTTCTGAGAGCCAAATTTTGTAAACTTAAACTATACAGGTAGGTACATTGTTATTAACTTAATTAGGGTACTCCTAAGGCTTAGGAAGAGCCACACTCAAGGGGCCAAAGAGCCGCATGTGGCTCGCGAGCCGCAGTTTGCC
>NW_006287458.1:85749-86256 GCF_000327345.1 Myotis davidii | reverse complement strand
GTCTCATCTTTTCAATATAAAAAAACCTAGTCCAGCCGGGACCGGTTTGGCTCAGTGGATAGAGCGTCGGCCTGCGGACTGAAGGGTCCCAGGTTCGGTTCCGGTCAAGGGCATGTACCTTGGTTGCAGGCACCTCCCCCGTAGGGGGTGTGCAGGAGGCAGCTGATCGATGTTTCTCTCTCATCGATGTTTCTAACTCTCTATCCCTCTTCCTTCCTCTCTGTAAAAAATCAATAAAATGTATTTAAAAAAAACATCCCATTGTACAGCTAGACACGTTTTGCTTATGCACTCACCCATTGACAGGCATTGGTGCTGCTTCCACCTTTCGGTTATTGTGAATAAGAATAGACGGATCTATAGAGACAGGATGAATCCAGAATCATGGTTGCAAGGACTGGTAGGAAAGAATGGACTGTTTAATGGGTATGGGGTTTCCATTTGGGCCAGAGAGAGTAGCCAAGCCCCTTCCTTCCTTCCTTCCTTCCTTCCTTCCTTCCTTCCTTC
>NW_006287458.1:82528-85660 GCF_000327345.1 Myotis davidii | reverse complement strand
GGCATTAGCCCTGGCCAGTGTGGTTCAGTTGGTAGGAGCGTGATATCAGTACACCAAAAGGTCATGGGTTTGATTCCTGGTCAGGGCACATGCCTAGATATGGGCTTGATCCCTGGCCCCAGTCAGGGGGAGGCAACTAATCAATGTTTCTCACATCAGAGTGTTTTTCTCTCTCTCTCTCTCTCTCTCTCTCTCTCTCTCTCTCTCTCTGGCATTTTCTGGTCTGGTCTACTCTGGGGCATCTATGTCTCAGTTGCTTCCATCTACCAATTCTCTGTAGATGTGAGTGTATTTGTATATGATTGTGTGTATGTGTGTAAGTGGGCACAGGTGGAAGGGATGCAAATAAGTGGGCAGCCTTCACTGTATGGCAAGCAGATAATTGAACAGAAGGCATGACAGCATAATGGTCAAAGACATAGGCTTCAGAATCAGAATATCTGGGTTGGATGCTTTACCTCAGTGACTTGAATTATAAAACCTCAGTGGCTCAGTGTTCTTGTTCTGTAAAGAAGAGATAGCAATTCCCACCTTATTTGATTGTTGTCAGGAGTTCAAAGTACTTAGAAAAGTGTCTGTTATTTAGAAAGAACTCTAAATCACTTCCTAAATGCCTCTTGGATTAATTCTTTTCTCTTCAACATCACTTCCGAGTTGAGATGGCCAGCATCCATGACCTGGACAGCAGCTGCAGACTCTAAATTAACCTTCACCAGCTGGTTGGTGACCAGGACAAGGCCCTACCACACTCAGGACACCTGCCTCTTCACTCCACACAGGAAGATCGGCTCTAGTCCGCCGGATGATGGTTTGGAAGCTGTGTGGTGAGTGCACTGCATGTCTTCGTCATGGTGAGGGTGAAGGAAAGAGAGGATGGAGGTGGCCATGAACTGGTACTATCAATGGACTGAGCCAAGTCTCCTGGAGGGACCTGGTTCAAAATGCTGAGGGATGCCATGATTTAATAGCAATGAATGATGGCTGTTGTGCTGTTAATGAGGCATGAGATGAAGATAAAATGATCATGTATTAATGACATGAACTAGCAGAAATGGCAATTGTGCTTACTCTTCAAAAGAAGTCAAAAACATGTTTTCATGTTCAGAAATGGGTGAGCAAAGAGATGGGAACAGATGAGTTAGATAGAATCCCAGCCAGTGTATGAAAAGGTGCCTGGGTGGAAAATTGCTACTGGAAAAATTGCTACTGGAAAATTGCTGCTGGATTACAATAGAATTGCCTATGATTGTTCAAACCCTGAAACGTCTCTGGCTCTAAATCTATCCTAGGAGGAAGTGAACTTTGAATTCTGCACCCTCCTTCCCCAAGGTTTCATCTCTTATGCCCACTTAAGATGTATTTTTGGAGAGGGGTGAACAAGGAAGACCCTCCAGAAACAAAGGCAGAAGTCATGGAGGATAGTGGTCAAGGACATTTCTCTAAAATAGAAGAAATGAGGTAGAAAAGTAAAACTTTAAATTCACCCTCAGCTTATCCAAATTCTCATCATGCCTAAACATGAATATCACACATGACCCTTAGAAAACCTCTTGCATCCCGAGAAAACTACACGAAAAAAGTGTATCTGGTCTTTTCTTAAACTGCTCAATAGTTTTGCTTAACTCTAAACTCTAAATAGATTCAATATTGGGCCCTGTGATAGGCAGCTTCTAACATTGCTCTCTATGGTCCCATCTCCTGGTTTTCTCACTCCCTTTGTGCGACCTGCTCACCTTGAATGTGGACTGGACCTACTGATTTTCTTCTTCTTTTGGTTGATACACACATTTACTAGATTTTATTTTTAACTTTATTTTTGTTGTTGATTTTTATAGATGTCCCCATCTCTCCCCCTCCCCACCCTTTGCCCACCTCCACCTAGCCCTCACCCCCTTCCCTCTGGTCATCACCACACTGTTGTCTGTGCCTATGAGTTATGAATATATGTTCTTTGGCTGATCCCTTCACCTTCTTTCATCCACTTACTAGATTTTAAATGGTGAGATTAAATCATGGGTTTATCCTCTGCTTCTGAAAATAGAACTGCTAACTGAGTAAGTCCCTGGAGGCTGCAAGGCTAATACCTTGACAGGAATTAATTAGTCTTTCATTCTTTATTTTTTGTTTTGTTAATCCTCACCAGAGCATAATTTTTACCATTGATTTTTTTAAAGAGAAAATGGAAGGGTGGGGGAGAGACAGAGAGAAAGAGAAACATTGATGCGAGAGGGACACACTGACTGGTTGCCTCTCACATGCACCCTGATCGGGGTGGGGGATCGAGCCTGCAACCAAGTATGTGCCCTTGACTGAAATCGAACCCATGACCTTTCAGGCTCAAGCTCTAACCATTGAATAAAACTGGCTAGGGCTCATTACTCTTTCCTTCTGAGAGCAGCTGCTCCATACAGAATCTGGCTCTCACCACATAGGACCACTCTTTCAATTAATGTGACCCCTTTGTTCAAGCTGAGCCTTTCCATCTTGTATTTATCCTCACTAAGCCTTCTGTTACTTGTTGTTTTTCTCACTCCACTGATGTATTGATGTCTGTTTCATTGTTTCAGGTTATAGTTCACTGAGTCTTTCACCAGAAGTGTCCCTTCTATTTATCTGGTGAATGAAATGACTCACTTCTAATGAATAGAATATGACAACAGTGACAGGAGGTCTCTTCTGAGATTAGATTACAAAAAGCCTATGACTTCTGCTGTGTTCTCTCCCTGGTTTGTCTCACTTGCCTTTTTTTTTTTCTGGTGCAAAAGGAAAGTGGTTTATTCAGGTGAAAACCTGGGAGAATAGTAGACTCTCGTCTCAAAGATCATTTCCTATCTTGCCTTGGTTTTCACATGTTGAGGACATGAGCTGCATGTTGGGAAGACCCATGTGAAAGGAATGGAGGGCAGTCTCTGGCCAATAGCCTGTGAGGAGCTGAATCCTGCCACAAACTTGTGAGTGAGGCTGGAAGAGAAGCCTCCCCAGTCAAGCTTTCCAATGAGACCACAGCCCCACCTGCTATCTTTGTTTTTTTTTAAAATATTTTTTATTGATTAAGATATTACATGTGTGTCCTTATCCCCATGTTACTCCCTACCCCGCCCCCGCTCATCCCCTCCCCCCCCCCCCCCCCCC
>NW_006287458.1:78941-82383 GCF_000327345.1 Myotis davidii | reverse complement strand
GGATAAAGTAATCTTGGTTGCAGGTTCTTGCTGCAACTTTGCATCACTTTGAATATTTCTTGCCACTCTCTTCTGGCCTGCATGGTTTCTGTTGAGAAATCAGCTGACAGTCGTATGGGTACTCCCTTGTACCCACCTGCTATCTTGACTTCAGCTTTGTAAGAGGACTGAGAGATAATAAATGTTGTTTCAAGCCACTGACTTTTTGGATAATTTTTTCATAGCAATAGATAATGAATACAGGCCCATAGGTTGCTGACTTCTTAAAAGAAAACAATGTACCTGTTTTGCTGATACTTTGCAGTCCTGGCACCTACACAGGACCACAGTGAGGAACTACTATTTTTCCTCCACCAATTAGAATGTTGAACATAATAACCAAACTTTTGTGGGTTTAGCTTTTAAATATATGTCTAATATTATTATTATTATTTTTAAATTCTTTATTGTTGAAAATATTATATATGTCTCCTTTTCCCCCCACTAACCCCCATTGACCTCTCCCTGCCCGCTCCTGCCCCCAGCATGTGTCCGCACCCTGTTATTGTCTGTGTCCATTGGTCATGCTCATATGCATCAAATCTTATTTTTGAGAGCAGTTCTCTGAAGGTGAGACCCTCTTGTAAGTTAACAAAACAAAAATACGTTTTAAGCTTTCAAATTTACTCCTGTTTTTTTTTTAAACCATTACAAAAATCGAGCTACAATTGACATATAACATTGTGTCAGTTTCAGGGATATAGGAATACCTCATCTTATTTACTTATTTATTTAAATTTTTGCTGAATTTACTGGAGCGACATTGGTTAATAAAATTATATAGGTTTTGAATAGAAAAATGACTAGAAAGAACCAAGATGGCAGCGTAAGTAAACACCAGTCCTCGCTGCCTCCCACAACCACATCAAAATTACAAGTAAAATACAGAACAACCATCATTCAGAAACACCTGAAATCTAGCAGAATGGAAGTTCTACAACTAGAAAAGTAAAGAAGAAAGCACAGAGAGACTGGTAGGAGGGGCAGAGGTGAAGAATGTCTAGCCCAACATCGCGTTAAACTGGGAGAGATATTGTGACTGCAGATGCTTTTGTGAGGAGCAAGGAGTCCCAGACCCACACCAGATCCCATAACACAGGGTTTCAGTGCTGGGAAGAGAAGTCCCGGTAACTTTGGGCTGTAAAAACCAGCAGGGATTGTGGCTGAGTGACACAGAGGCTACTGGAGACCCAGGGAGTTCCTTTTAAAGGGCTGGCACATGAATTACTTGGACTTGATACTTCTGGGCTCCAATGCTGGGGCAGAGGCTTGAAAGGGACTTAGGACATTCAGAGAGGAACTGGATTGTCTGGCATGGGGGCAGAAACTCAGGGGCAGCTTTCTCCCAGATGGGGGTGCTTGCAGGGGTCATTATTCCTGTGCTGAGACCTCCTCTGCCACAGAGATGACTGGCAGCCATATCTGAGTTTCTATCAGCCTGGCTTACACTGTTTGCCTGGTGATTCCCTGAGACCCCATCCCATCCAATTTGCAGCTGCATCAAAGCTGTTTGCAGTGGCTTTCCCATATGAATGGCTTGTCCCGGTTCAGGCTTCAGATTTCCTAAAATCCCTTAAACAAGCAGCAGCTGACATCAGCATGCCCCATATGTATCAATAAGAGGTCCAACACCAGGCACTAGCACCAGTCTACCTTACTTCACAGTTGGACCTCGCCTGGGGGCTTCCAAGCCCAATACAAGTAGCAGACATCTGAAGATCATTCTGTAGCTTCTGCTGGGTGGCCCCAGACAGTGGCTGACTTTTCACATCCCAGGAGGCCCCAGAGTCAGTGCTCCCAGTGGACAGCTTCAGACCACAGCAGATTACAGCTCTACATATCCACAAGCAACACACTCAAGGGGCAGACTCAGTGAGCATCAAAGCCCCACTGAAGCAAGTCCTGATCTATAGGGGTGTCGCCTGCACAGTAGCTCTCCCATTGTAGTCGCAGCTGGTCCTCACAGCCAATTGGCCTGGAGGCCAATTCCTCCCAGTGATTCCAATAGTAATCAAGGCTCAACTACAACAAGACTGTGCACACAGCCCACACAGGGGTGCACCTAGAATGTCCAGCTCAGGTGACTGGGGTGTCTGAGCCACTGGCCCCTACAAGACACCTACTACACAAGACCAATTCCAGGAGACATAGCAGCTCTACCTAATGTGTAGAAACAAACATAGGGAGGCAGCCAAAATGCAGAGACAAAGAAACATGTCTCAAATGAAAGAAATGGAAGCAGGCAAATTACTGGATACAGGGTTCAAAACAATGGTTATAATGTTGCTCAAGGATCTTAATGAGAGCTTCAGGGACTTAATGAGAGCTTCAAGGGAATTCATAAGAGCTTCAAGGGACTAGTAAGACTTTCAAGGATCTTAGTGAGAATTTCAAAGACATGAAAAAGGGCCAATCAGAAATTAAGCATACACTAACTGAAATAAAGAAGAATTTACAGGGATTCCACAGTAGATTAGAAGATTCTGAGAATCAAATCAATGATTTCAAATATGAGGAAGAAAAAAACCACCCAATCAGAAGAGCAAAAAGAAAAAAAAAAGAATCCCAAATATGAAGATAGTGTAAGGAGCCTTTGGGACAACTTCAAGTGTACCAACATTCACACTACAGGGGATGCCAGATGGAGAAAGAGAAAGAGAGAGCAAGATACTGAAAACCTATTTGAAGAAATAGTGAGAGACTATTTCCTGTACCTGGTGAAAGAAATGGATTTACAAGTCCAAGAAGCACAGAGAGTAGTCTTGGTGTATGACCTCTTTGGAGAAGTGTCTATTCAGATCCTCTGTTCATTTTTAAATTGGATCTTTTTTAAAATTTATTTATTTATTTATTTATTTTTTAGTGTTGAGTTTTATGGTTGTTTTTTTTTTAATAGAAATTTTGGATATTAACCCCTTATCAGATGTATCATTGGTGAATATGTTCTCTCATTCGGTGGGTTGTCTTTTCATTGTGTTCATGGTTTTCTTTACTGTGAAAAACCTTTTTTAAAATTTTTAACATGTGACGTTTCACAGATTTGTGTGTCATCCTTGCACAGGGGCCATGCTAATCTTCTCCGTATTCTTCCAGTTTTAGTACATGTGCTGCCGAAGTGAGCACTGAAAAACCTTTTTAGTTTGATGCAGTCCCATTTGTTTGCTTTTTTCCTTTGTTTCCCTTGCCTGAGGAGATATATCAGAAAAAATATTGCTGCAATTAATATCAAAGAGTTTACAGCCTATTTATAAGGAGTTTTATGGTTTTGTGTCTTACATTTAAATCATAAATCCATTTCACGTTTATTTTTGTATATGGTGCAAGAAAGTAGTCTACTTTCATTTTTTTGCATGTATCTGTCCAATTTTACCAACACCATTTATTGAAGGGAATGTCAGGAAAC
>NW_006287458.1:75815-78930 GCF_000327345.1 Myotis davidii | reverse complement strand
GTTTCTTTAACCCACTGTATCTTTTTTGCATCTGTGGTCACATATTAATTGACCATATAGGCATGGGTTTATTTCTGGGCTCTTTCTTTTTTCCATTGATCTATATGTCTGTTTTTTATGCCAATACTATGCTGTTTTGATTACTATAGCTGTGTAGTATAGTTTTATATTATGTAGAATGATACCTCCAACTTTGTTCTTCTTTCTCAACATTGCTTGGCTATTCAGGGTCTTTTGTGGCTCCACATACATTTTTGGAATATTTGTTCCAGTTCTATGAAAAACGCCAATGGTACCTTGATAGGGATTGTGTTGAATTGATACACTTCTTCGGGTAGTATGGACATTTTAATGATGTTAATTCTTTCTATTTATGAGCATGCTATATGCTTTCATTTATTTGTATTTTCTTTTCTTAAAATCTTTATTGTTGAGAGTATTAAAATGCCCCCCTCCATCCAGTTCCCATTCTACCCCAGGTCTTCACCACCCTATTGTCTGTTTCCGTAGATAAATATGCATATAAGTTCTTTGGTTAATCTCTTCTTGCCTCTCCTCCCCCCTTCCCTCTGAGACTTATCAGCCTGTTCCATGTTTCTATGCCTCTGGTTCTATTTTATTCAGCAGTTTATTTTGCTCATTAGATTCCTTGTTCATTTATTTTGATTTTTAGATTCAATTGTTGATAGATATGTATTTATTGCCATTTTATTGTTCATATACTTGACCTTTCTTCTTCTTCTTCTTCTTCTTCTCGTTCTTCTTCTTCTTCTTCTTCTTCTTCCTAACTGCTTTTCTATTACTCTTTTTAAAATTCTCTCTTAGTCTTTAACCTTTGACATTTTAATTATGTGTCTTGGAGTGGTCCTCTTTGGGCCACTCCGCAGGAACTACAGAGATATTTGCAGATGGTTGTTACTTGTGTTGGGCTTAGAAGTGCTCAGGCAAGACCAAGCTGTCTTGGGTCACTTATTGATAGATAAGTGCTGCTTATTTGAGAAATTTTAGGAGAGTATGAAGCCTGAACTGGGACAAGCCATTCATATAGAAAAGCTGCTGCAAACAGCTTGGGTGCGGCTGCAAATGGAATGGGGCAGGGTCTCAGGGAATCCCCAGGGTGGGGCCAACATTGTAAGCTAGACTGATGGAAACTCAGATATGGCTGTGTCAGCTCTGCAATTGGTGAGGTCTCAGTATGGGAACAATGACCCCTGCACGCAACCCTGTCTGGGAGAAAGCCACCCTTTAGTTCTTGTTCCAATGGTAGACTATCCAGTTTCTCTCAATATGCCCCTGGATCCCCTCAAGCTGTTGTCCCAGCTCTGGAGCTCAGAGGGAGTGAGTCCATGGAAGTTCATGTGCTGGCTCTTTAAGAGGAACTGCTTGGGGCTCCAACTGCCTCAGTGTCACTCAGCCACTTTCCCAGCTCAAAGTTACGGGGACTTCTCTTTCCATCTCTGAAACCGTGGGCTGGAGGTCTGGTGTGGGGCTGGGACCCCTTACTCCTCAAGGGCATCCTCTGCAGCAGAGATATACCTCCCAATTGAAAAAAAGCCATGCATGGGTATCAGAACAGCCTGTTCTAGACATCCACTCTCCTACCAGTCTTGGTGTGCTTTCTTCTTTACTTCTCTAGGTTTAGGACTTCCATCAGCCAGATTTCAGGCAGTTCTGAATGATGGCTGTTCTGTACTTTAGTTGTAATTTTGATGTGGTTGTGGGAGGATGAGAGTACCTCTGTTTATCTAGGCCACTATCTTGGGTCTCTGTGTATTTGTATCTTCTTCAGTATCTTATAAATTTCTGAGTACAGGTCTTTTACCATCTTGGTTAAATTTATTCTTCATTAAAAAAAATACAATTGCACACAGGATTATTTTCTTAGTTTTATTGGTGCCATATTTCAGATGAGAGCATTTTTTTTTAGCAATAAAGTATTTTTAATTAAGGTATGTACATAAGACATAATGTGAGTGCACACTTAGTAGACTACAGTATTGTGTAAATATAACTTTCACATGGACTTAGAAACCAAAAAATTTATGTGATTGTGATATTCACTTTATTGCCATGGTTTGGAACCAAACTGACAATATCTCCAAGGTATGCTGGTAGAACCTAGTGATTTGATAAATTAATGTTGCAATAAAATTGCCATTGTAGCACTAGCTAACCCCTCTGTCATGTTGCATGATGAATCGTTTCTTTCAGTGGTGGGAACAATTAAGATATAGTATCTTAGCAAGTTTAATGCTTATAATACAGTTTTGTTCTCTATAATTACTATATGTGTGCTAGATTTTTAAGACTTATTTATCTACTAGTTGCAAGTAAGTACCTTCTAATAACATCCTGAGTTTTTCTTGAGCAAAAGAAGCTCACTCGCCTGGCTGGTTTGGCTCAGTGATTGAGCATCAACCTATGAACCAGGAGGTAATGGTTCAATTCTTGGTGAGGGCATGTGGCCTGGTTGCTGGCTTGCTCCCCAGCAGGGTGTATGCAGGAGACAGCCAATCAATGATTCTCTGTCATCATTGATGTTTCTATCTCTCCCTTCCTCTCCCGTTCTCTCTGAAATCAATAAAGATATATTTTTGAAAAAGAGAGAGATATATTTATTTATTTTTAAAGAGAAGCACACTCTATTCCCAGAGAAGAAATTCTTTAATAGTCTGCCTGGAAAGATTTGCCATTTGCTAATGACCAGGGACTGCTCAGTGTTAACTCTTCTCGTTTTATCATAGGGATTTTATTTATTTTTATTTTCTTGGTCAATCCTCTCCAGAGGGTATTTTTTCCATTGATTTCTAGAGAGAGTCAAAGGGAGGAGGAGGAAGAGGAGGAGGAGGAGGAGAGAGAATCATCAATGTGAGAGACACACATCGATTGGTTGCCTTTCACACAGGCCCCAACCAGGGCCGGAGGTTGAGCCTGCAACCGAGGTATGTGCCCTTGATTGGAATCAAATCTGGGACCTTTCAGTCCTTAGCCAGCGGTTCAACCTGTGGAGCCAAACTGGTTAGGGAAAATTTATATGTTTTCCATGAGATGCTGAGTAATTTTTTTTTACTGTGTAAAAGGAAGAAAAAGCATTATTTTTTTAATCTCTATCAAA
>NW_006287458.1:71418-75730 GCF_000327345.1 Myotis davidii | reverse complement strand
AACACACTATCCACTGAGTCAAACTAGCTAGGGCAATTTCATCATAGGGGTTTTAAATAATTACTCTCCTGTTTGATTCCCAACACTTTGTTTGATGTGTATGGGGCAGATAACTTATTGCTTGATTTACTGACGAAAGACTGCCATTGGACTTGTTGGAGGGAACTTCTCATCACCCAGAGGTCCTAGAGTTTGAGGTAGAAGTATTTATGATGGGAGTGAGAGAGTCACCCTAAATAGAAAAAATGATTTGCTCTGAAGTAACCACTCCTATCATGTTGCTGTATTTAATTTTATGTCACCTGAATTTTACCTCAATAAAGAACATTGAGCATGTGTTTTACCACTTATGGAGATGTCCTTCTATATCAGGAACTGAGGTAAATGACATACAGCATTGTCTCAATGAATCCTGACAGCAACCTGGTGAGAAAGATACTTCTATTACCCACAGTTGTATTGGTGAGAAAACAGATGCTCAAAGAGGTTAAGCAAGTTGCTTAAGGTAACACAGCTAGGAAGGGTCGAAGGGTCAAGCAAGCCCAGGTCTACTTCTCTCCCCGATGATGCTGTACTGCCTCCTCTGCCAGTCTCTCATTTTCCAGGAAAACTGGAAAGATAATAAGGAAGCCAGCTAAGTGAGAGTGAAATAGATGATTACTAAGGAATCTTTGTATTTCTTTTTTTCGAAATTTCAATTACAGTTTTAATATTGTTTTCTCTTGGTTTAAGATATACAGCATAGTGTTTAGCAAAGTGTTCCCCTGATATTTCCAGTACCCAGCTGGCACCATACATAGTTATCAGAATATTATTATTATTTTAAAATGTTTTTTATTGATTTTAGAGAGAGGAAAGGAGAGGGAGAGAGATAGAAACATCAATGATGAGAGATAATCATTGATTTGTTGCTTCCTGCACGTCTCCTCGTAGGGATTAAGCCCACAACCCAGCTCATGCCCTGACCTGGTGACTATCAACTACTGAGCCACACAGGCTGGGCTATTGCAATATTAATGATTGTACTTTACACCCCTGGGACTATTTTGTAACTACCATGTTTTAGTTCTTAATCCCTTTGCCTTTTCCTCCCAGACCCTAAACCCCGCCCCTCCGGCAACAGCTCCTCCTAGGGATTAAGCCCACAACCCGGCTCATGCTCTGACCTGGTGGATGATCAACTACTGAGCCACACAGGCTGGGCTATTGCAATATTAATGATTGTACTTTACATCCCTGGGACTATTTTGTAACTACCATTTTTTAGTTCTTAATCCCTTTACCTTTTCCACCCAGACCCTAAACCCCGCCCCTCTGGCAACCACCAGTCTGTTCTCTATGAGTGAGTTTCAATTTTGTTTCTTTGCATTTCTAAAATGGAAAATTAAATAAGGCAATGCACACCTGTATGGACCTTATTTGGAATTGTGCTTAGAAGAATATGTTTTTTTTTATTATCTAATTGAACTATAATATTTGATGTTATTAATGGGAGGTTGGCCAGCCAGGGAGGGACCAAGGGGCACTCCAGGGTAGGGTGTGTCCGGCCTGTCTCACTCAGGTCCCAATCGACTGGACCCCAGCAGCAAGCTAACCTACCAATTGGAGCTCTGCCCTCTGGTGGTCAGTGCATGTCATAGTGACTGGTCGACTGGTTGACTGTCTGCCCCCTGGTGGTCAGTGCACATCATAGGGAGTGGTTGAGCAGCCTTAGCATATCATTAGCATATCAATGCTTTGATTGGTTGAACAGCCAACTGGGCACTTAGCATATTAGACTTTTGTTATATAGGATTATTGTTTTTGTTGGTGTGAAAAAAATAAGGCAATGCACGCAGAAACACTCTGCAAATTTAAAGTTAACTGTTTGTTTATTAATTCATGTAACAAATGTTTACCCAATGTTTGTTATATGCCTGCCCCTACAGCTTAGCATAGTGGCTGAATTCAGTTGATGTTACTGTATGACTTAATTGAATGACTTTGTGAGCCCCTTCAGACAAATATTTAAAAATTATTTTAAAACTGTATCAGTTTAACTTATATGTGGTCCCTAGAGTAGTCAAATCATAGGGAAAGGGAGTAGAATGGTAGTTGCCAGGGGTTGGGCAGGAGGATGGGGAGCTAGTTTTTAATAGAACAGAGTTTCAGTTTTGCAAGATAAAGAGTTCTGGAGATGGATGGTGGTGATGGCTGCACAATAATATAAATGTGCTTAATGCCACTGAACTGGACACTTAAAAATGCTTAAGCCCTAGCTGGTGTGGCTCAGTTGGTTGAGCATCGCCCCATGTACCAAGAGGTCGCTGGTTCGATTCCGGGTCAGGGCACATGCCCAGGTTGCAGATTTAATCCCCAGTAGGGGGTGTGCAGAACACAGCTAATCAATGTTTCTCTCCCTCTCCCTTCATCTCTCTAAAATCAATAAAAAAAATATTTTTAGAAATGCTTAAGATGGTAAATTTTATGTTATGTGTATTTTACCACAATTAAATATATTGATAAAAACTGCATTGGCATAAAGGTAAATATAATTTTAATATTCAGACTATTATACAATTATTAATGTATATAATTATACAATTATATTGCATGACTAACTATGATATATTATATAAATAAATTATAGTTCCATGTTATATATTCATGTTTTTTCTGACTTTAAAAGAAATTAAAATGCCTAGTCGGTGTGGCTCAGTGGTTGAGCGTCCACCCATGAACCAAGAGATCAGTAGTTGGATTCCCAGTCAGGGCACATACCCAGGTTGCGGGCTTAATCCCAGCAGGGGGCGTGCAGGAAGCAGCTGATTGATGATGTTTCTCTCTCATCACTGGTGTTTCTATCTCTCTCTCCCTCTCCCTTTCTCTCTCTAAAATCAATAAAAACATATTAAGAAAAAAGAATCTAAAAAAATATTAAAATGAAAGCATTTGTGCCAGCTCCTCCATTAGTGTCTACTGTGGCTGGTGCAGAAATCGGCCCTGGGAAGTTGGCCGCAGGGCGGAAATGCATTTCTTTTTTCTTTCTTTTTATTGTTGACACGATTAGGGATGTCCCCATATTCCTCCCAGGAAACGCATTTCAAACATTGGCAGGCATCAGACTTCCCTGGGACGCTCATTAGAAATGCACAGCCCTCAGCTCTGTCCACTGGGATTCAGGTTCTGTAGGCCTGGAAGGTGGCCCAGGAGGTGCTCTCAGGAGGATGGTACCTGGACCATTCCTTGGGGGCAGTGGCATATCCCCTGGGGGCACCCCACACTTCTTAAAGTCCTGACTTGACCCCTCATTTGATGGGTGGCTTTTGAAATCTTTCCACTGTGTGGAGCCTATTTCTTCATCTTACGTGCAGGGATGATGACACCCACCTTCTGGTATCATTGAGAGGCTCCCTGGGTGCCCACAACTCAGCCTGGGGCAGCAGCTGAAACCTCAGCTCTGAGGCAATGCAGGGGGTTGTGCAAATGCTGTTGGGGAACACTGGGTGACCGAGGTGACAAATGGGCCGGTTCAATCAGAGGTAAGACATTGTCCAGAGGGGAGCATTTGCATCCCCATGAGAGGTTCCTGGGAAGAATGGATGGACAAAGATTCAGGCAAAGTGACAACTCCCAGCCCCAGAAAGGACCTGCAAGGGGCTCAAAAGTCAGTAGGTGGAGGCGGCAGCTCTGTGCCCTGGAAGGATATGTGGCCTGCACCAATGGGCTCCTTTCTCTCTGGCTTTGAACAGCAGGGAACACTGACCAATGGAGAGAGAGGGGATATTGCCAGGCTGCCTGCTTCTGACTACTTTGTCCCTTCGGGCTTACCAAAGGAAAGGCAGCTCCCCACAGTAATTAGTAGCTTGGAACTGTCCTTACATCCTGCCTATGCCTTCGCAAACATAGGCAATTCTCATTATTCACTGTTGTTATTGTCTATAAAGTTGCCCAAATAAGCAACCATTGCTCCCAGCGGAAATACTGTAAGGGATAGGTTCCTTTGTCATAACATTTTTGTCAACTGCTCAACATATAACCTTGTTGTTGTTGTTTTTTAAAGATATATCTCTTCTTTTTTTTTTTTTTAAATTGATTTCAGAGAGGAAGGGAGAAGGAGGAATAGAAACATCAACGATGAGGTTTTTTTTAAAAATGGGAGGAGAAACCAAGATGGCGGCATAGGTTAACGCCAGAGATTGCTGCCTTGAACAACCAATTCAAAAATTACACCTAACAGACGGAACGGACATCATCCAGAACCACAGGAAGGCTGGCTGAGTGGAAATTCTACAACTAGGAGGAAAGAGAATATCATACCCAGACTCAGCGA
>NW_006287458.1:67501-70200 GCF_000327345.1 Myotis davidii | reverse complement strand
GGGAGGAGAGGATGCTAAAGGGAATGGTAAGACACCACTTAGTAACCAAGATTTCAATTTCAGAGCCTGAAAACGGATTATCCTCACGCTATGACATGGACATTTAGGAAGCACATTAAGTGACTTGAATGTATATATTTAAAAAATATTTTTTTATGGATGTCCAATAAAGATTTAATTAAAAAAAAAAGAAACATCAACGATGAGAGAGAATCATTGATCAGCTGCCTCCTGCACATCCCCCCACTGGGGACTGAGCCTGCAATCCAGGCATATGCCCTTGACTGGAATTGAACCTGGGACCCTTCAGCCAACAGGCCGACGCTCTATCCACTGAGCCAAACCGGCTAGGGCCATAACCTTGTTTTGTGTGTTTCTGTTTAAAGATGCCTTAGTAATACACACTGTTCAAAAATATATTATTATTGTGAGTCACTAATATCAAACTTAAGGCCAACAGAAGTATAACTCATGGCCAAAGGAAGCTTGTCTAACACATCATTTTCTCTGTGAGGCACATCACAGCCTTTTTGCCTGAGGAATATGATAGAGCACTTCAGAAACATGCTTAGGAAACATTTTAAACAGCAAAATTACCAATGAAAACAACAAAAATATGAAAAAACATGGCACTAGGTAGACCTCAAACATGAGGCTTGGTTTTAAAAAAATTATAGTTGACATATATCTGCTTCCTGTTGGTAGGTATCCTGATTGGTACAGAGAGGAAGAACATTTAAAAATTTATATACATATATTTTATTGATTTCAGAGAGGAAAGGAGAGGGAGAGGTAGACACATCAATGATGAGAGAGAATCACTGATTGGCTGCCTCCTGCACGCCCTCTACTGGGGATCAGCCCGCAGCCTGGGCATGTGCCCTTAACCAGAAGCGAACCTGGGACCTTTCATCAGTAGGCAGGGGGAAGCTCTATTCACTGAGCCAAACCAGCCAGGGCAGGAAGAATGTTCTTGACCCTCAGGAGCCCCTGGCGACCCTCAGGCTGTGAAGTCCCTCTTGAGATAAGGACAATGACTGTGATGCCTAATGGTTTGGAGTCAGAGATGGTTCATTTGAACCCCTCAGCCCTACTCCTTCTCATCTCTGTGATCCTGGGTAGGAAGCTACTTATTTTCTGTGTATTTCCTGTCCAATGGGCAGAATTAACGCCACCTTCACAGTTGTTAAGGAGACCAATGAAGATCCTGGTTGAGCCCATGGCCAATGCTTGCAGTGAGGAGCAAGGGAGAGTGCAGACCCAGCTCTGGTCCCACTTCCTCTCTGGCTCTGTGACCCTGGGCAAATGAGCTCACCTTCCTGGACTCCATTGGGGTCTCTGTAAAATGTTGGCAGGGCTATGTTGTGCCCATGTGACTGGTTGGCTCTGCCAAAAGGGTAATATTTGTGAGAGTCATTCTCCGCATATACGTGGTCAGTTCCACGAGGGAGGGACCATGCCTCTGTTGGTCCTCAGTGATCCTCCGCACTGAACACAGCCTCTAGAGCACAGTTGTTTAGGAAATATCCGTGACTCGATTGAACACGGTCTATCCGACGTAGGCCACACCCTGAGACCTCCCCATGGAGAGCAGATGATTATGACAGCTTGGTGTGATGGGAGGGTGTCCACAGGCTAGGAGAACAGAGAGGAGAAGCTGGATGGGTGGGTGGTTGCAGCTGGTGGGCTTCCTGTAAGAGGCCAAGCTGCAGCTGCATCCAAAAGGATGATGTTGGCTGCACTTGGTCTACTTGTGAGCCCCCTGAGATCAGGGGCCACGGCAATCTTGCTCACTGTTGCACTCTCAGTGCCTGGCTCAGAGCCTGAAACTTTGCAGGAGGGGGAAAAAAAAGAAAGAAGGAAGGAAGGAAGAAGGAAGGAAGGAAGGAAGGGAGAAAGGAAGGAAGCTAGTTATGGATTTTGAAGGAGCTGTCTCCACTCCCCTACCCCCCCAACCCCTCTTGCTAAATGGAGCAAAGGGCAGTGGAACTCAGCCCCAACTTTGCACTTGAGCTGCTTGGGGTCTGGGAGCATAAGTCTCCACTAGAGAGGGGGCTTCAGGGGAAGCTGCTTGGCCTCACTGTGCCTGTTCCCACAACTGGAAAATGAGGGTGATAATGACTCAGTGCACGGAGGGTATTGAATACACAGTCACCATTCCACAGGCCTCCGACATGGGAACTCCTCTGTCCTTACAAGCCTTTGAGGCGGGTGCTGCCATTCTTCCTGGTTACCGGCAGAGTCACCTGAGACCACATAGCTTGGAAAGGCAGGCTTTGAACCCCCAGAAACCTGGTACCCAAACCCATCCAGTTGACTTGCAGGATACACCGCTCCCAACGTGCCGTAGGGTAAATGATAGACAAACAGGAGATGTCGAATAAATGTAATGATTGTTCTTTTTAATTATAATTCCGCTAGAGGGCGCTCGGACGGAGGGTGAGCCAGGGGAGAGGGAGGGTCACGGGCTGAGAGTCTCCCAGGGAACCTGCCATGGGGTGGGGTGTGTATATGTGTGTGTGTGTGTGTGGCGGGGGGCGGGGCGTGGGGGGGGGGTGGTGCCACTGAAGGTGTTAAAGGATAAACTTTTTCCATTCTTCTGTGGCTTCTCTCTTGGGTTGTCATGGTGGTTTTTTTAATTATTTAATGTCATTTTAGGTAAAAAGTATTAAAATTTTAAATCATTAACATGAACTTGA
>NW_006287458.1:67041-67318 GCF_000327345.1 Myotis davidii | reverse complement strand
GCGTTTGTGGGTGGGTCCCGGTCTTTGGCGGCGTGCGTGGGTCCCAGTCGCTGACCAGGCACTGCGCCTGCTGGTAGTTGACATGCGGGTGCCTCTGGCGGAGGCGCAGGCGCACCACGTTGTAGTCCACCTCGTGGCCGATCCTCTTGCAGTTGAGGCTGCGGGTGAGGTTCCGGTGCGTGGTGTGCAGATCCTCCAAGTTCTTCTCCACGTGCGAGATGTGGCGCTGCAGCTTGTCAGTGCCCTGGGGAGCGGCCGGCCGGTTGGCGCCCAAGAG
>NW_006287458.1:56197-66375 GCF_000327345.1 Myotis davidii | reverse complement strand
GTGGGTGGGGGCACACCTGGGCCAGAAGAAAAATAACCAGCAACAGGGCGGGGCTGAGAGAGGAGCCGGATCACGAGTGAGTGGGGCGAGTGCAGGGGACAGGGGTCGAGGGGACTCATTTGGGAGGTCGTGGAAGGACTGACAACTCGGGGGACAGGCTCTTCCCTGGGCCACGTGTCCCTGGGGCAGAAGTCTTACCCAGGGGAACGAGAGGGGCGTACCTGGGTGATACGCGCGGCCTCCGGGAGCTGGGTGCCCACGTGCCTCTGGTACACGCGGACCAGGGGTCGGTCCAGTTTCTCCCGAGTCTCCAGGTGAGTTTTGGACAGAGGACCCTGGCGAAGGGCGGGGCGCGGAGCCGTGAGGCCCTCTGTGTGCGCGCATCCCTCCCCGGCCACCTCCCCGCAGACCCTGCGCCCCCAAACCGCACCTTGATGAGGCCGCGGGTGATGTACATCTCCTGGTTGAATTTCGTGCACCGGTGAATAGTCCCCCTCATCAGTCCTACGGTCATGTTCATTCTTTCCTGGGTGGGTGGGAGCGCGGGGGGGCGGGGGTCACGCCGGCTCCCCGTCCGCTCTCTTCCCGTGCCCCCCCACCCGTCCTCGGCCTTGGTCCTCTCCCACCCTCGCCCCGAGCCACCACCTCCAGGCTGCACCTTCAGCTCCGTGGTCTCGCGCATCTTTTGGGCCAGCGAGGAGCACACGCCATCGCTTATCTCCAGCTGTTGCTCCCGGATGTCCTCCTCATTCTTGGCCATTTCCTGTAAGGTGTCCTTGGACTCCATCAGCAGGCGCTTGGCGTCGTTCAGGGCCGCCGCGCACTCTGCAGGAGGGTGGGACCGGCGTGGGTGCCAAGCCCCCCCCCCCTTTTGTTTGTTTATTTTGTCGTTGTTGTTGTTAATCCTCATCCGAGGATATTTTTCCATTGACATTTTTTTTAGAGAGAGTGGAAGAGAGAGAGAAAGACAGAGAAGCATCGATGTGAGAGAAACACATGGATTGGTTGCCTCCTGGAGGAGCCATGATCAGGCCCCGGGCTGGGAGAGGAGCCTGCAACCAAGATACAAGCCCTTGTCGGGAATTGAACCGGGGACCCTTTGGTCCGCAGGCCGAAGCTCTATCCACTGAGCCAAACCGGCTAGGGCTGCATCCCTTTCTTTATGGCAGCCTTGGGGGAGGGGGCTTTCCTGAGAGCCTGGGAGAAGGTGCAGGGGAGGGGCTGGTGAAGTGAAGCGAGGCCGTGGGAAGCAGGAGTAGGCCGGGTGAAGAGCTGTTCCAGAATTGGGGCTCAGCTGGAGCCTGGCTCTCAGCCCTCTTGTTTGGTCTAGGGGCGCAGTGGTTCTCAACCTTCTGGCCCTTTAAATACAGTTCCTCATGTTGTGACCCAACCATAAATTATTTTCGTTGCTACTTCATAACTGTAATGTTGCTACTGTTATGAATCGTAATGTAAATAGCTGATATGCAGGATGGTCTTAGGCGACCCCTGTGAAAGGGTCGTTCGACCGCCCAAGGGTTGAGAACCGCGATCCACAGGTTGAGAACCGCTGGGGACAAGGCCCCAGGAAAAGGGGCAGCTGAGAAGTGGAGGGGAGAGGGTGGGCACCCACTACAGTGGACTCCTTTCTGAGGGGCCTACCTGGTGTGTATGCGCCCACAGGGTCTGAAGGAGGCGTTTTCAGACCCTGAGTGCTGGGGGTGGGGATGCGGGAGAGGTCCACCCAGGAGTGGCGGCCGGCCAGCTCCAGAACCTTGTCCAGGGGCTTGTTCATTAACTCCACAACTTGGAGCCTCTCCTTGCAGCAGAAGGCCAGGGTGTCTCGGCAGGAGGCCAGGGCCTGGGGCGAGGAGAGGGAGAGAGGCCGAGCTGAGGGCAGGAAGCGTGCTGGGAGGGAGGGGGTGGCTGGGATGGATTTTTCTGCTGGGGGCTGAAAAGCCTTTCTGCCTCTGAACTGACCCTCTTTGGTTCTAATTGCGGCTGAAAAGAAGCGATTTTCAAGTCCAAGTTCAGACACCCCACCCTCTCACCCTCTGTCCAGGAGCCTTCATGGCCCTGGGAGTGGGGAGAGTAGGGGCAGCAGGGCCTGGTGGCAGCTTCCCTGTCCTGGGTGTCCATTGCTTAGGTTCTGTGTCTGTCACCCTGAGAAAGCCCCGCCCCATCGACTTCCCTCTCTAGACAGTGGAGAGGGCGCCCCATTTCTGGCTTCCTGTGCCATCCTTTCCCTCCTCAACTTGCATTCGCCTCATCCCTAGCCTCAGAGTCACACTGTCTCTTCTCTGAGACTCAGGAGCCCTCTGCAGTCCTGAGTCCCTCTCTCTGATCTACTGCATCTGGACCTTTGCCTCATCCAAATCCTATTTCCACCATTATAAAATAAAGCGTATATCTATAATAATAAAAGCATAATATGCTAATTAGACTGGGCAGCCGAACGACCTTCCAGACATCCTTCTGGACGACCTTTGCAAAGCTGTGGCTGCAAGGGCCGAGCCCCTTGCACAAATTTCGTGCATTGGGCTTCTAGAGTGTGTGAGTGTGTGTGTGTGTGTGTGTGTGTATCCTATCTAATAAAAGACAAACATGGTAATTGACCATACATTCCCTACGCCTCCCATTGGCTAATCAGAGAGATATGCAAATTAACCACCAACAAAGATGGCGCTTAATTTGCATACATAGGTGCAAAGTGGCAGAGCGAAGACTAAAGGCGGCTCCGGCCGGAGTGAAGGCCTGGGTCGTGGGTGCCGGAGGAAAACAGGTGCCGGAAGCCAGGGGAAGGGAAGGCCTATTGCACGAATCTTTTTGTGCAACAGGCCTCTAGTATATGTATATTCAGCCTTAAAAAAGCAGAAAATCCTGCCATTTGCGACAACATGGATGAAATAAGCCAGATGCTTAAAGACCAATGCTACATGATCTCACTTACTGGTATATATGGAATCTAACATAATCAAACTTATAGAAGCAAAGAGTAGAAGGGTGGTTGCCAGGGGCTGAGGGGAGGGGGAAATGGGGAGAGGTTGGTCAAGCGGTACAAAGTTTCAGTTATGCAAGATGAGGAAGTTCTGAAGGGCTAGTGTATAGCAACGTGCCTATAGTTAACAATACTGTATTTTATAATTGACATTTGCTTAAAGGGTGGATGGTAAGTGTTCTCACCACACAGCATAGTAACTATGTAAGGTGCTGTACATCTTGATTGTGGTGATTGTGACCTGCTGGTTCATAGGTCGATGCTCAACCACTGAGCCATGCCAGCCAGGCTATATGTACAATTTAAAATTGTTAATTATACCTCACTAAAGCTGGGGAGAAAAGGATACTTGACCTAAAACCACAATCCTGCCCCTGGTTAGTCCTGTGCCTGGGGGGAGGGGGCATCTCTCTCTGAGCCTCAGTTTCCACACCTCCAATAAGAGATCGCAGTTTCTGCTTCACAGGAGTGCTTACAGGAGCGGACTCCAGGACTGCACAGGGCTTGGCACAGAGAGGGCGTCCATTGTTATTCCGAGGCCCAACTCCATCCCGCAGAGCAAAGCAGAAACCCAGTGAGTGTCAAGTCAGAGTGAGTGGTGGGTGGGCTGAGAGGTTTGTTGTTGCTGGTCCCTAAGGTCAGAGCGGGTCGCTCCGTAGGCAGCCAGGGGTGCCCTTCCAGCCCTCTTCCCTGGGTCCCAGGTATTCCCGACCTTGAGCATGACCTCTGATTTTTCCATGTCTTCCTCCATTTTCCTCTTCATGCTCTTTAACTTCTCTCTCTCCAGGATAAGCATACTGTCAGCTTTGTCAGGGATCTGGAAAGCGAGGAGAGACTCTCTCACGCCCAGGAGGGGCCACAGGAGAGCTCTCCTTCCAGGGTGGGAGAGGTTTGCCAACCTCATAAACTCTGGGTTGCGGGGATGGCGTCGGGGGTCTCTCTGGGAAGACTTTATCCTTTCAGGGGGGCTAGAGAGTGGGGCTGGGTATCTTCCTTTTACAGGTAGGAGTCCAGTGAGCTAGGGCTGGGGGTGCCCCTTCCTTGGCGATGGTGTTACGCCCACCCCCCTCCCCATCTCCCTGGCCAATAGTGAGGAATTTCATAGGGATGATGAGAGCTTGCCTTTTTGGGGTCTTACTCTCTGAATTTCGGGGCTGGAACTAGGAATACCACCCTGTGAGTGGGGTCCCTCCCCAGGGAGGCTATAATGTTTCCGCTTTGGGGTTCAAGTCTAGGGGTTCACTTGGGAGGGAGATTTCATAGGACTGGGACTAGGTAGGGGCTCTCTCTCCCTGGCGGGGACTAGCTTTTGGGATTAACTCCTGGGGCGGGCGGGGGGGGGCTGGGAGTCTGAGGGTCTCAACCTGTAGGCAGGACCGGCTCCTTTATTTTCCCATGAGGCCTGGGGAGGGTTTCTCACTCACTGGGGCTGGGGACAGTTTTTGTTTGTTTTGTTTTTGTTTTTATAAACATTTTGAGGAGAGTTTCATGGGTTGGGACCAGGACATCACGCACTCTTCTGAGCTGCACCTTTCACTGGGCGTGGCATTGAGGGTCTCATGACCACAGGCAGTCTCACCCGCGGCCTGGGGGCTGGGTGGGTGACTGCATGCCTGGGTTGGGGGTTGTTTCTCATCTTCCATCTTCTCTCCCTCACGGGGGCCTGGGATACATCCCATCTGGGGTAAGGGGACTGAGGATCTCATCCCCACAGGGGAGGAGGGGGTGATCTCCTTCCCTGGGACTGGGGACCAAGGCACCTCATCTTGGGGGTGTCCTCATCTTCTCGGGCCCTTGCTCACTGGAACTGGGGCCCAGGATGGGTGCTCTCTCTGCGGGGCGGGTTTTTCCCAGGGCGAGCTAAGCAAGGCTTCGGTCTTGGCGACTGGGCTCGGCTGGGGGAGGGGTCTCCCACCTTCTCCGACTCGGGCCGGTAGCCCCGCAGCTTGACGCTCTGCTGGTTAATGAGCAGGCCCTTGCGCACCTCGCTGAGCCTGTGGTCGGTGGCCTGGCGCTGGCGCTGCAGCAGCTGCAGCTGCCCATTGATCTGCTGCTGCGCGCGTTCCAGGCGCGCGGCGGTGAGGCGGGCCCCGCGCGCGTGCGCCTGCACCAGATCCACGGTCTGCAGGGCGCGCGCGTCGCGGTTCAGGGGCAGCGGCAGGCGCGCGTGCCAGGCCGGCGGCTTCATCTTGCTCTTCCACAGCGTGACGCCCTCGCCGGGCGGCGGCGTCTCCAAGGTGCCCCCATCTTGGAGCAGCTGCACGTGGAAGCGCCAGGGCTGGATGTAGGCGGCCTTGCAGAGGTGGCGCGCCACGTTCGGGTCCCACACGCTGTCCTTGGGTTGCCACATGGCCACGGCCTCCTGCCCGCAGCGGTCGGTCAGCTGCTGCGCCTCCATCATCTTGGCCTGGGCCTCCTGGCGCCATTGCGGGGCCCCAACACGCGAGCTCTCGCTTTGCTCAATCGGGGGTATCAGCACGGGCATGGCTCCTGCTTGGTGCCCTGCCTGGGCCGCGTCCTCCACGGGCAGAGGCAGCGACACTCAACTACACGCACTTCTCTCCGGTCCTGAAGCGTGGGTGAAGCAGAGTCCTCATCACAATGACCACGGTGACAGGAGAGCGCGTCGGAGTTCCAGAGGTGGAGGAGGAGGAAGGCGGCGGGGAGGCGCTAGCCTTTGGAGCTCTGCAGAGGTGGCTTGGAATCCTAGCTCCTTGAGAAAGAGGGCCTCATTTTACCTGCCTCTCCCTGTTACTTATTTTTTTTTTTTTAAATTTTCCCCTTTATTTCTTACCCTGCAGCAACATGGGCCTTTGTCCTGCTCTTAGGACACGCGGCTAAACTCTTCCTCCCTTCAAAGCTTTGCATTTGCTGTTCCCTCTGCCTGGCACACTCCTTTCCCTGTTCCTCCCATGGCTGGCTGGTGCTCAATCTTCAGAGCCCAGCTCAAACATCGCCATCTTCAAGGGGTCTTTCCTTAGCACTATATCTAAGCCTCGCTCTCTCCCATCACTCAAGATTTCTAGCGCCAGAAACAGAAAAGATGATCTCACCATCAGAATCACAGTAAAAAATGCAAAGAAATACAGAGTCCTGTCTGAACTTCCTGTTTCCAGGGAGGAAGAAAAACAGTTTCCCACTGAGACTCATATGGGGAATCCCTCCACCATAGGGAGCAGGCTAGAGTGTGGGGAAGAAAAAAGGGACAGCAACTCTCTCTCTTACTCCCCCCTCTGCCACGCCCCCCTAATTCTCCACCTCCTTTCCTCTCAGCAGTGGCTTCTTTCCTTGGGCATTTGGTAGGTGCCTCAAACCATGGTCAAGATCCTAGAGCCAGACAATTTGGGTTCAAATTATAATTCTGACATTTGCCATCTGTGTGACCTTGGGAAAGTCACTTGACTTCTCTGTGTCCCTTGTCTCCTTACCCGTCAACTAGGATAATGGGATTGTGGCATGGGTTAAATGAGTTAATAAGAGTGAAGTGCTTCAACAGCGGCTGACGGAGAGCAAGCACCCTCTAAGGCAGTGGTTCTCAACCTTCTGGCCCTTTAAATACAGCTCCTCATGTGGTGACCCAACCATACAATTATTTTCGTTGCTACTTCATAACTGTAATGTTCCTACTGTTATGAATCCTCATGTAAATATCTGATCTGCAGGATGGTCTTAGGCGACCCCTGGGAAAGGGTCATTTGACCGCCAAAGGGGCCGCGACCCACAGGTTGAGAACCGCTACTAAGTGCTTACTTTTCATTTTTATTCACTGAATGAGTAGATGAATGAGCGTTTCTAATACCAGGAGGTGCACAGAGGGTTTCACAAAGAACCAGGGCGATGGCTTACTTGGGACACCATTCAGCACTCAACCGTCCATCTTGGCTTTATTCATTGAGTGCTTCTGTTTTCCCAACTGGAGCATTTTGCTGTCTTGGTTCGCTGCCTGGCGTATGGAGTATTTCTGTTGGGTGGTGTTGTGCCAAACTACCTTGTGCTCTTGTGTCAGATCTACACAAAGATGATTTTGGCTTCAACATAGGCCTGTGGTGAACTTCATTATGGCTATGGGTGGAGGTGTAGTCTGTCCTAGTCTGGCTTTTAATTGGTTCAATGTATTCGTGCAAACAAACCCCAGTGTATACCCACCATTGTCCGAGCATTGAAATCAGTATATGCCCTGCCCATTGTCAGTCCACCAACTTCTCACTTCCATCTTCCAACCCCAGTTTGTATCAACTTCTAAAACTCTCCTCTGGTTCCTAGTTTCGATGGTCCGTTTTGGACATTTTTCTCTAGTTTGACTCTAAGCCTGTGTTTGTGGACGAGGCAAACCACCTTCTGCTTTCAAAGCCTGCTGATCACAGCTTGGGTTGGCAGGTTCTATAGACTGAAAGCTTGTGTCCCCCCCAAGTTCATAGGTTAAGTTCTAATGCCCAATGTGAGGGTTTTAGGAGGTGGGGCCTTTGAGAGGCAATTAGGTCATGAGAGTGGAGACCTCATGAATGGGATTAACACTCTTATAAAGAGACCTCAGAGAGCTCCCCTGCCCCTTGAGCCATGTGAAGACAGTGAGAAGACCGCTGTCTGTGAACCAGGAAGTGAGTGGGCCCTCACCAGACACTCAGTCTGCTGGCACTTTGATCTTGGACTTCGCAGCTTCCAGATCTTTGAGACTTAAGTTTCTGTTGTTTCTAAGCCACCAGTCTGTGGTATTCTTTATAGCAGCCCAAACAGACTAAAACAGAGGTGCCTGGAAGGAACCAGGGCTGGGATTAGCTCTGTCTCTCCAAGAGGTTTAACTGCATGTGGCTGAACAGAAATGATACTCAAAAAAAAAAAATGCTGCAGGAATATATATATATATATATATATATACATATATGCCAAATCTGGGAAATTTTTTTACTATTACAAAAACTCAAATGCCTCTCTTAAGCTAACAAATAAGCCTGTTTTCATGCTGTGAAAGTAATGTATGCACTGAATCTATGCTGCCTCGCCTAGTTTCTGGCATAAATCCAGAAAAATATAATGAAGAAAAGAAAAATCATCTGCAATCTCATCACCCAGAGATATCTATTCTGAACATGTTTTGATTTCACTCTAGCTATTTCCTGAAACTCCCCTTCTCCCATATACAGGGGTGGGCAAAAGTAGGTTTACAGTTGTTTGTATAGAAAATAATACAACAATTAATAAATAATAACACAAGAACAAACTCTGTGTTTCACATACTCACAACCATAAACCTATTTTTGCCCACCCCTGTGTGTGTATGTGTATGTGTGTGTGTGTGTATTTATACACATCTCCCTCCTCCCAATATACTAATGCTCAAATATGTCTAACTCAGACCAGTGGGGAATAATATTTGTGAAATTAGCTCTCTGATTTTTATAATGAAGGTCGTTTTACAGAAATTCCTTTGTGCGGCCATCTTTCCTGGGACCACCTATTCTATGTTATGAGTATTACAAAAACGGGGAGCAGAATTCTGTCCTTGGATTAAATAGAATGAAACTGCAGGATGTATGAGGAAGAAAAACCTTCTAAAACTTCTAGCTTTTCTTTCCTTTTTTCCTTTGTTATTGCACGTTAATGTCCTTCATTCTGAAATCTTGGCAGGTAATTATCAGAGACCCCTTTTCCGGTTCCCTGATGTCTTCCCTTCTGGGGCACCAGGTCCTACTTTTAGTAGGTGCCCCCTTTCTCTTGGAGATAATCACACCAGTTGGTCTCTCATTCCAGGGGGATATGACCTAGAATCCGTTTTGTCTTTGAGAAATGAGGTCGCTTTCCTGGGGGAGGTGTCAGGAGAGAGTGGGAAGCCCCAGGCTGGGAGGGGAGGTTCTTCCTGGCTTTTACCAGTCCCTCTTGCAAAGATGGTAACCCTGCTAGTTGGTGAGGAATAAGGACTGGTCGTATGGCTCTTGTCCCCATCTGTCCCCTAAAATGGTTCAGGCAAAAGTTAGTCATGTCCTCCTGCAATTCACAAATTCCATAATTTCTTTTCTATCCCATTCAACTTGACCTGTAGGTAGAATTTGAAATTGTTTCCTAGCTGAAACTTGAATCTCCTCCCCTGTACTCTTTCACACTTTTCCCTTTTGCCTCTGATCTTGCTCCTTCACTGGCTGGTTGTCTGCCAGCCACCGCCTCAAATATAGTGTTCTTCAGTCTTAAAGATGGCTCCCAGGGGCCCCCATACACATGCCCTGTGTAATCCCCTCCCTCCCTTCGCATGTAAGTTGGATCTAGTTCTAACCAATAGAGTGTGACAAACATTAAAGGATGCTCCTTCTAGGATTAGGCTATAAGATAGCGGTTCTCAACCTGTGGGTCGCGACCCCTTTGGCGGTCGAACGACCCTTTCACAGGGGTCGTCTAAGACCATCCTGCATATCAGGTATTTACATGACGATTCATAACAGTCGCAACATTACAGTGATGAAGTAGCAACAAAAATAACTTTATGGTTGGGTCACCACATGAGGAACTGTATTTAAAGGGCCAGAAGGTTGAGAACCACTGCTCTAAGAGATCATGGTTTCTACCTCGCTCTTTCAGAAATGGAAAGACCATGTGGCAAAGAATTGAGGGAGCCTCTGGCCATCAGCCAGAAGGACCTGAAGTCCTCCGTCCAATATCCTGTAAGAAACTGGAGCCTGCCATAAACCACGTGAGTGAGCTTTGACGTATACCTTTTCCCATCCCAGTCCAGCCTTCAGATGAGATAACAGCCCCAGCTGAGGCCTTGTCTGCAACTTGGTGAGAGACCCTGAGCCAGAGGACCCAGGTAGGCCATGACCAGATTCCTGACTCACAGGAACCCATAAAATCAATATTTGTTGTTTTACGCTGTTAAGTTTTGTGATTGTTATGCACCAATAGCTAACTAACGTATTAGGTTCCCATGTTCTAGTCACTTCTCATTCCTCACCCTTCCCGTGGAAAAGCTCATCCATATTAGTGGATTTAGATGTTACTTATTAGATTAGGGCAACTGTGGCTTTAAGACCAGTGGGTAGGCAAGTGCCAAGTTTAGAATAGCATCCAAGTTCCTACCATAATCTGCAGAATATCAGTTCCTTACCATCTGGCTCCTGCCCACCTTTCCTCCCCCATATCCAAACACTGTGTCCTTAGATCATTAAGGATCAGCCATGCTGGTGCTCAGACGCACCAAGTTTATTTAATCTCA
>NW_006287458.1:51677-56165 GCF_000327345.1 Myotis davidii | reverse complement strand
TATTGATGCATACAAGTCCTTTGGTTGATCTCTTACTCCATGACCTGCCGCCTTCCCTCATAGGTTGGACAGTCTGTTTGATGCTTCTATGTCCCTGGTTCCATTTTTCTTCATCAGTTTATGTTGTTCATTATATTCCACAAATGAGATATCATGTGATATTTATCTTTCTCCAACTGACTTATTTCGCTTAGCATAATGCTCTCCAGGTTCATCCATGCTGTTACAAATGGTAGGAGTTCCTTCCTTTTTACAGCAGCGTAGTATTCCATTGTGTAGATGTATCACAGTTTTTTTTTATTAATGGGACTCTTATCGCCCTTAGTCCTCACTGAATCTATGCTGCCTAGTCTAGTTCCTGGCCTAAAGCAGGCCCTTCATACTTATTTTTTGAATGACTGAACGATGGTTGCTCTGCCATACTTGGACATAGTCCACGAGTGGACTAACCAAGACTCTCTGCTGCTTCTGCCATGGACATTTGTGGTCTTTGCAGATGTAATTAGTTATTACACCAGGTTATACTGCAGCAGAGTGGAACCTTAATCCAATGATTCTTATTCTCATAAGAAGGCTACATGAAGACATGGAGACATACAGGGAAGATGGCCACATGAAGAAAGAGGCAGAGACTGGAGTGATGCATGTATAGGCTGAGGAACACCAAGGATTGCCGGCAACCATTAGAAACTGGGAGAGGCAAAGAAAGGATCCCCCCTTAGAGCCTTTGGAGGGAGCAGGAGTCTGCCAACACCTCCATTTCAGACTTCTGGCCTCTAGGTTTGTGAGAGAATAAATTTCTATTGTTTTAAGCCACCTAGTTTGTGGTAATTTGTTATGGAAGTCCGAGGAAACTAATATAATGACATCTGTCTCTTTAGTCGGAGGTCCCTTGCCTATCCCTGGCCTGTCTCTCTATGGGGCATTCACCATCACCTGTGCACACTGAAAGCACCTCTTCAGTGTGCAAAGAGCAGAACCAGAGAGAGGCATCTGTGTTCTCTCCTGGTGTTCTGAGCTCATTATCATTTTCTTCTTCTTAAAAAAATATTTTTATTGATTTCAGAGAGAGAGAAAGAGAGAGAGAGAGAGATAGAAACATTCATGATGAGAGAGAATCATTGATTGGTTTTCTCCTGCACATCCCCCACTCCCACCCTCCACTGGGGATTGAGCCTGCAACCGGTGCCTGTGCCCTGACTGGTAATTGAACAGGATCTTCCTGGTTCATAGGTCAATGTTCAACCGCTGAGCCACACTGACCGGGCTGAATTCATCTTCTATATGTTAGTTTCCCACCTTAATCTTAATGCTACTGTCATTTCCTGCTGGACCCTCCTTTAAGTCAAATCCCCCTGCCAGATTCCTGGAAACAGGGAGCCCAATGATATGGTCCACACAGATCCATCCATTGCCTGGGGTGCAGAGCAGGTTGGAGATGGGTGGAGGGTGGCCTTGGGGATCCACCATAAAATCTCTTTCCTAATGATTGATTGATTGAGTTATTTGACAAACATTACTAAGCTCCTGCTCTGTGTCATCACTGGACTTAGAACCAGGAGCCGAGAGTGATGAGGGACAAAGTCCCTTCCCTTATGGAGCTTCTCATCCAGTGGGGGAGATGGAAAATGAGAAACTAAAATAAGTCACCATGTAATTGGGTAAAGAGCAGGCCACTGCAGCCTGTCCGTGGCCACTTCTCAGGTGCAGAATGCTGCTTCTGGTGTTGGCTGGCCCATCGGTAGCCCAATCATGGCTAGATGGGAAGAGGGCAGCCCTGTGAAGGCCACCCCACTCCACAGCAGCTCCTTAAGGTGGACGTTGGTGGGAGCACAGGGCTGCGGGAAGCCATACCACTTTTCTGGCATCCTGTGCCAACATATCTGTTGGGAAAGATGCGTTTGATGGTTACATACTAGCACAGAGGTTGAAAAATCAGAATCTGGAAGGTTGATTTATACTGGGATTCTGGCCCAGACAACATCTGGTGTGAAATGTTTCTCTTATTCTACAAGTGTGATCAGCCTTGCCTTTCTATCATACATGCTTGCACAGAATAATATCAGATTTGGAAGTCTGCCTTGGCAAATCTTATTTTATGGCATCATAGGACTCTTTATAGTGACCACCCCAGCACTGCTTCTCTTTGTTCCAAAAGGCTAGGCCATTGTGCCATGAGGCCACAACAGACACTTACAAAGCCATTTCTTATAAGGTTGTGGTCTATTGTCTATTGTTTTGATATTTGTGCTTGACTGTGATTTATGTTCCAATGTATAATAGTAACATTACCGTGACCTTTGTTTCCTGTTACAAAATAAAATCTTTTTTGTATCAGACACTGAGATCATGTCTGATAGAAGTAATTGCTTAAGGTGCAATAAATCATCATCATCATCATCATCATCATCATCATCAAATAAATACCATCATAAGCAGGACAACAAACTGCCCAAATGACATGATTCTATTTTTAAAAAACATGGTAAAATATACATAGCATCAAACTTACCATCTTAACCATGTTAAATGTACAGTTCCGTGGCATTAAGTACATTCACATTGTTGTGCAGCCCTCACCACCATCCATCTCCAGAACTTTTTCATCTTCCCAGACTGAAACTCTGCCCCATTAAACACTAACTCCCCATATCCCTCTCCCGGACTCTGGCCATTCCACTTTCTCTCTCTGAATCTGATTGCTCTAAGACTCTAAGTGCCTCATGTAAGTGGAATCACGCAGTATTCGTCCCTTTGTATCTGGCTTATTTCATTCACAGCATAATGGCCTCATGGTTTATCCATGCTGTAGCATGTAGGCATGATTCTAATTTCGATAGAAAAAATATCCTTACCTAAAAGTAATCCAACATGTTAGTGAAAGTTATGAATGGGATTTGTTTGAATTTTTCTTTATTTTTCAATATTAGCTTACATTCAATATTATTCTGTATTTGTTTCAGAAGTACAGTATAGTGATTAGATGACAATCATGTACTTTATGGAGTGGTCCCCTAGCCCCCCCCCAATATTTCAAGTACCCACCTGGCCCCATACATAGTTATTACACTATTATTGACTAGATTTCCTATGCTGTAATTTACATCTCTGTAGCTATTCTGTAAATACCAATTTTCACTTAATCCCTTCACCTTTTTCACCTAGCCCCCCAGCTCCCCTCCCCTCTGACAACTGTCAGTCTGTTCTCTGTAATTATGAATCTGTTTCTATTATTTGTTTACTTACTTTGTTCTTTAAGTTCCACACATAAGTGAAATCATATGATATTTATTTTTCTCTGTCTGACATTTTGTTTAGCATAATATCCTCTAGTCTACCCATGCTGTCACAAAAGGTAAGATTTCATTCTTTTTTATGGCCAGGTAATATTCCATTGTGTATATGTATCACAACTTTTTTATCCACTTGTCTATTGATGGAACACTTGGGTTGCTCCCATATCTTGGCCATTGTAAATAATGCTTCAATGAACATAGGGGTGCACATATTCTTTTGAATTAGTGTTGTAGGTTTCTTTATACTAGTATATACCCAGAAATGGAATCGCTGGGTCATAAGGCAGCTCAATTTAAAAATTTTTGAGACACCTCTGCACTGTTTTCCATAGTGGTTACACCAATCTGCATTGTCACCAACAGTGCATAAGGGTTCCTTTTTCTTCACATTCTTGCCAACACTTGTTTGTTGATTTATTGATGATAGCCATTCTGACAGGTGTGAGGTAGTATCTCATTGTGCTTTTAATTTGCATTTCTTTGATTATTAGTGATGTTGAGCAACTTTTCATATGATTATTGGCCATCTGTATGTCCTCTTTGGAGAAGTGTCTGTTCAGGTCTTCTGTCCACATTTAAAAAATATTTTTTATTATTTTTTAGAGAGAGAAAGGGAGAGGGAGAGGGAGAGGAAGAGAGAGAAAGAGAAATATCTATGTGAGGTCAATTGGCTGCCTCCTGTAGGCCCTCCCACTGGGAATCAAGCTGAAACGCAGGCATGCACCCTGACCTGGAATCGGACCAGCAACCTTTGGTGCACAGGCCGATGTCCAACCAACTGAGCCACACCAGCCAGGGCTCTTCTGTCCACTTTTTAACTGTGTTGTTTCTTTTTCTTTTAAAGATTCTTTATTGTTTAAAGTATTACAGATGGCTCTTACTGGGTTGTTTCTTTTTCTGGTATTTAGTTGTATGAGTTCTTTATAAATTTTGGATGTTAACCCTTTATTAGATATATCACTGGCTAATATGTTCTCCCATTCAGTAGATTGTCTTTTTATTTTCTTGATGGTTTCCTTTGCTGTGCAAAAACTTTATAGTTTGATGTAGTCCCATTTGTTTATTTTTTTCTTTTGTTTCCCTTGCCCAAGGAGATCCATCAGAAAAAATATTGCCATGTGTCCCAACTAACGAGTTTTTCGAGATATGAGCCGTCTCTCGGCCGATTTTTATGCTTTCGAGTTGTAGCTAA
>NW_006287458.1:45537-51579 GCF_000327345.1 Myotis davidii | reverse complement strand
ACGGATTGCTTTGGGTAGTATGGACATTTTAATGATGTTAATTCTTCCTATCTATGAGCATTGTATATGTTTTCATTTATTAGTGTCTTCTTCAATGTCTTATAATTTTCTGAGTAGAGGTGTTTTACCTTTTTGGTTAAATTTATTCCTAGATATTTTATTTTATATTTGATGAAGTTATAAATAGGCTTGTTTTCTTACTTTCACTTTCTGATAATTCATTATTGCTGTATAAAAATGGATTTGTGTGACTTTTGTTTCCTTCTACGCTTTATGCATTTTCCAAACTTTCCACAATAAACAGGCATTACCTTGATCATAAAAAAATCTTTAAAATGTCTGTCCTCCGTTCCTTTTCCCTCTCTTCCCTGCCATGATGTTGCTTTCTAGTGTTTCTCACTCAGGCTCCCAGCTCCTGCGGCTGCCACCAGGGACACACGGAGATCCTACAGTGTGTTTCTCATTGCCTGCTTATTGGAATTTTATTTCTTTCTAAGTTGTGATGGCGAATTTTCTTTACAGTAGTCCCCCTTTATCCATGGTTTTGTTTTCTGCAGTTTAGTTACCCATGGTCAACTGTGGTCTGAAAATAGTGAATTGAAAATTCCAGAAATAAACAATTCATACATTTTCTATTGTGCACCATTCTGAGTAGCATGATGAAACCAAGTCATCCCACTGTGCCCCAGTGTGAATCATCCCTCTGTCCGCCATGTGTGCTGTATGTACCCCCTGCCCATGAGTCACTTAGCAGCCATCTGGGTTATCAGGTTGACGGTCATGGTATCGCACTGCTTGTGTTCAAGAACACTCATTTTACTTAATAATGGCCCCCAAACCATTCACATAACTTTTATTACAGTACATTGTTATAATTGTTCTATTTTAGTATTATTGTTAATCTCTTATTGGGTCTAATTTGTAAGTTAAACTTTATCACAGGTGTGTATGTATAGAAAAATAATAAACACAGGACATCACTAGCAATCTGGGAATGTAACCTCCACGGGTAAGGGCATGACTCCTGTGTTTATCTTTCAAATTTATTTGTATTGAAATATAATTGACATACAACACTGTGTAAGTCTAAAGTGTACAATGTGTCAATTTGTTACATTTATACATTGCAATATGATTAAATGGTAATGTTCGTTCACTCCTCTATCATATCACATAATTGTCCTTTTTTTTGTGATGGGATCCATTAAGATCTAGTCTTTTAGCAACGTTGAAGTTTACAATACAGCGTATTGTTGTCTGTGATCACTATGCTGTGCATTAGACCTCCAGGACGTCTTATCCATGTCTGTTCGTTTTTCTACTGCCGCTTCTGAGTGCCTGTCTAGAGGGAAGTCTCAGCAAGAAGCAGACTCAAACAGGAGAGTCGGTGAAGATATGGTGGTGGCGTAAGGAAACAGTATAGGATGGTGCAGTCACCTGGAGCTAGCAGCACCTGGGAGCTGTTACTCTCTCTGAGCAGGAGCAGGAGAAGGAGGGAGCAGTTCCTGCCAGAATCTGCCAGGACCTGTGGTCTACAGTCCAAGGCCACAGCCATCCACAGTGAGCGTGGAAGGAGGGGCCTGAGGGCAATATGCCCTGGCCTCACTCTCCTCCATCCTGCGGACCACCCGCAAGTGTCTTCCTTTACCTGAACCCAGCCAGAACCGGACAGTGAGGGAGCCTGAAGGGACAACCCACGAGGGTCAAAGTCCGGGGACACAGAAGCAAGGGAGGAAGGAGGGTGTCCCAGGAGGCCATGGGAAGGTCTCCAGGGCTATGTCTCATTGAGACAGCACTATGCTTCCCTGCTTAGAACACTGCTGGGCACAGAGCAGAGGCTCAGAAATGTTAAAGAAACAATCAGGGACTAGAAGGAGATGATTTTTTTCATTATAAAGTACACATAACGAAACTGACCATTGTAACCATTTCCCCAGCTTTATTGAGATACAGCTGACACAGAACACTGTGTAAGTTTAAGCACGTGATGATTTGCTACATTGATGTATTGCAAATGATTCCCACCATAGCCATGATAACCACTTCGAAGTCACAGGTCAGTGGTATTAAGTACATTCATGATGTTGTGCAATCAACATCGAGCTCCAGAACTCTTTCATCGCCCCCAAAGGAAACCCCACATCCATTAGCAGTCACTCTCCTTTCCTTTCCCGCTTCTGCCCCTGACAACCACTCAGCTGTGTTCTGTCGCTATGGATTTATTTATCCTGAATATCTTATATCGGTATAAACCCAGGCTGAATTTGGAGGAAAATGAACTTAGCCCCTCATCTTTGAATCTCCCTTTCTCCCCTGAAATTCTGCCTGTGGTTGGGTGGGGGGGCTCAGAGGAGGGGGAACCTGGCCTTTCTCTCCCCGCTCCTCTGCTCCCTTTGGGGCCCTGGGAATGATGGGGAACCTGACAGCTGATAATGAGACTCCCTCTCCCTTAATGACTCCGGGGGCTGCGGGGATGCCTCAGGCCAACTCTGCCCTAATTAATTAATAGGGAGCACTTCCCACAGAGGATTAGCCTCGATTCCTCCTGTCTCAGGCTCCTCTTGGCTCAGCCCCTGTTCAGGCCCCACCCCTCGGACAGGGCAGTCATCTGGGACAGCCTGGGGATGCTCCGCCCTAATGCTGGGCCAGAGCTGGAGCCACTGGTCAGAGTGGATCTGAGGGGGGCGCAAGCTCTGGCTCAACAATATGGGCTGTGAGCCCCTTTTACACCTGTAAATGGAGTCAGCAGCCTTTCCCTCATTGAGAGAATGAGACACTCCCAGAGCCAGACACTCTCTTTGGATGTATCTGTAATTTCCAAAGAGTGAAATATGTCAGATTCTTTCTAGCATTTATTTATTTGTTCATTTACTTATTTATTTATTTTTCTCTTTTAAAAAACTATTTTCAATTATAGTTCAGATTCTTTTTTCTTTATGAGGCATTTTTTTGGAGATTAGTTACACTATCTTTTCTCCACTTGGAGGTAATAAAGATATTCTCCTAAAAAAGATAAATCGTATTTCAATGTCAGTTGAACCCTCCCCGCCTCCCATAAAACTAATGCAAAAATCAATGATGATCTTCAAAAACTACTTTAAAAAAATAGTCAAGTAGGTACAGAGTATTCAGTGCATTGACAGAGCAGGCTCTCTTAGTTGTTTGTCCTTGGATTTGGGGTTGTTTCCAATTTTTTAATATAGTGGATAAAGGTATTACGTACATCCTTGAAAAAAAAATTAGTGGTGAGGTAAATGTAAAAATTTAAAGACAGAATCAGTGAGTGTTGAGCCAAGCCATAGGGCAGACTGAAGCAAAAGAAAAATCAGGAATTCTGATCCTGTCCTTTTTTGGGAAATGTTGACATTTTGTTAATTGTGGATATTTCGCATTCATTTTGGATATTGAATAATGAAATGTGTTAATATTTGGGAGATCTTTGTAATTCAGTGAACTAATATTTTTCAGATGACTAGTGCATGATGTTTCAAAATCATGCATGGATAAAGATGCACTCAATGGACTTTAATGTTCATTTAAAAAGTACAAAACTTCACTGATAATTCAGATCCCACTTTGCAACTATCCTTTAAGGGACTGAAATGTGTTGTGTTTTGGTGCAGTCTCAAATAGTCACAATGACCTGAAAAACCAAGCAAAATGCTCTTTCCTTTTAAAATTACCTGTTTGTGTAAGATTGAATTTTCTTCAAATACTTCAATCAAAACAACATATCCCCGCAGATTCAATGCACAAAATACATTTAATTCTTGTGATTCATGGTAATTTTGTTCTAGAAAGTTGTGCAAACACTGAATTAGCGGATAAACCGTTGCTCCCAGGGAGATGGACTGGGTGACGTTGCAGCGAGCCTCTGCTCACTTTTTTGTCAATCAGTCATCAACCAATCAATACCTGACTGTTTTATGGGCGTTTCTGTTTAAAGACACTAATTGAATATAGTCTATGATAATATGTACCTATCAATATGTAATTCACTGACATTGAATTCACAGCCAACAACATCAGAACTCTTGCCAGAATGAAGCTTACCTAATACATGTTTTCTCCGTGGCGCACATCACAGTCTTCTTATGCTGACAAACAGTAGACAGCACTTCGGCACTATGCCTGGGAGCCATTTTAAAATCTACAAAAATGAGGAAAACATGGCACCAACTAGACCATGGGAAGGCCATCATCTTTCATAGTACGACAGCTGATCCAAGAAGGCAGAGCACACGTCGCCTTGTTCAACCGCAGCTGGGAACACACCTGTTGGCCTGTTGGCTGCTCTGGGCAAGCTCGCTAATGACCACAAAAGTGCCACCAGCATTGATTCTGGGTCACAGATACGTTTATGCGAGTGGGTGAATTTGCTATGATGGAGTCTGCGCATAATCAAGACCAAGTGTATGCACACCCCACTGTCTTTGTGTTAAGCTGGGCATCAAAGCCATCTGCAAAAGTGTGAAACATTGCCTCTCTTCTCACTAATTTTTTCTTGTTTTGGAAAATATTATTTTTCAAAAAATATGCTTTTTATGTGAAAACGAATAAATACATATTTTAAACCCTCAGCTTTAATTTCGAATACAGTAATGATTAATTGGTATAACTTAGATAGATGCATATTCTTTGGAGTCCTCCAGGGTCTTATTATTTTATTAATATTTTTAAATTAAAGTCTAGTTGGCATATAATGTTATATTAGTTTCAGGTGTACAACATAGTGATTCAACACTTATAAACCTTATGATGTGATTGACCACCACAGTAAGCCTCATAACCATCTGTCACCATGCAAAGTTATTACATTATTGACTCTATTCCCTGTACTGTACATGGTTGTTTTAATCAACAGACACAATTCCTTAGAATAATTTTAGATTTATAAGAAAATTTGAAAAGATAGTACAGGGAGTTCCCTTATCCTCTCCATCCAACAGTTTCCATTATTATTATTATTATTATTATTATTACTTTATTTTAGACGGAGGGACTGAGAGCTTCAGGGAGGGGTTGCAGGAGAACCTGACGTCTAGTGCAGGGGTTCGACCGTAAGCCACGTATTGAACTCACGTGGGGAGCATTACAACATGCCCTGTTTTAGGCCTGAGCCTGTGCCCAGGGACGCCGATGTGATTGGTCTGGGGTGCCACAGGGGGAATCAGAATTTCCAAAAGCTCCCCTGGTGATTCTGAAGTCCTGCTAAGTTTGAGAACCACCTGGAGAGCAGGTTTGTCGAGGATGAGAGTCCAGGCTGTATGCACAAATAATTGGAATTGAGGTGGCCGCTCTCTGGCTCTCTCTTGGGCAGGTTACTGAACCTCTCTGAGGCCTGTCCCCTGATCTGCAACGGGGGGATGTGATCTCTACCTCATGGGGGTGTGCAGTTCAGATAGAAGTAAAGGAGCCTGCAGGGCAGGAGGCATAACTAACGGAGCCACAGGGGCCAGGGCAAACATGTATGGATATTTATTATTTATTTATTTAATATATTTTATTCATTTTGTACAGAGAGGATGGGAGAGGGATAGAGAGTTAGAGAGAAACATCGATCAGCTGCCTCCTGCACGCTCCTTACTGGAGATGTGCCTGCAACCCAGGTACATGCCCTTGACCGGAATCGAACCTGGGACCCTTCATTCTGCAGGCCGATGCTCTATCCACTGAGCCAAACCGGTCAGGGCCATGTATTGATTTTTAAATCACTCGCGCGGCTCTGTGCTCACCTTTTAAAAGTGGCAATGAGCTTATAGAGCGGGGGGAGTTGTGGGCAGCGATGCCAGCACCCTTTGAGAAGAAAAGCGGGATCAGCGTGCTGGACAAATTACTGCTGAAGACAGCAGAGAATAATGTTAATTACAATAGTAACAGGTATGCGCTTTAATCTCCTGTGGGGTCAGCAGAGTCTAGGCGTTGTTTAGCTAAGGAGGCCAGGCTCAGAGAGGGAGAGGGGCTGGCCCGAGCACACACAGCGGCCCAGGCACACAGCCCCCAAGGGGAGCAGCGGGCCGAGGAGCCCACGCGGGGGAGCTG
>NW_006287458.1:42607-45129 GCF_000327345.1 Myotis davidii | reverse complement strand
GGGTGGGGCGCCATCTCTGGCCGCTCGTTCAGTTCCTCCCTGCCCCTTAGAGCCGCTGCCGCCGCTCACCTACCTCCCGGTCGCCCGGCTGAGCTTCCTGCCGTTCGTTCCCGAGCCCGGGTCTCCCTGCCCCCTCCCCGCCCCCATCCCGTCCCTCTACCTGTGGCCTCCGCTCCTGGGCAGGTTCCAGCTCTGTGTCTGATGCCTTGACCCTTAACAGAGCTCGTCCCTGGTCTATCAGAGGGGTTTTCCTCCAACTCCACAGACCTGGCTGTGACCGAGACAGGTCACGGCTGCAGGGAGGCGAGGTCCAAAGATGGGTGGGCGGTGGTGGCGATGGGTGTGTGTGTGTGTGTGTGTGTGTGTGTGTGTGTGTGTGTGTGTTTGGGACAATTTACGGGGTTGCCTTCCCAAAGGAAGAGGTGTGTGCGGCTGGATATTTAGACGTGGGGATGAATGTGAATGTCTGAAGTTTTTCCATGTGTTGTCCCAAGTTGTGTGTGTGTGTGTGTGTGTGTGAATTGTTTGGCGCTGCACGTCCGGAGCGTCATTTGCAAAGGGGACTTGTGTAGGGTCTTGAAGGTGCGTGTGGGGTTGCGTATTCGAAGAGGAATGGGGGGCTGTGTGGTGGATGGTGTGCAGGAATGTGACACGAGTGTGCACACGTATCTGTGTGTGTAAATATTGTGTGACTGATGCTGCGTTGAGTGCCGTTGCATTTCTGAAGCTGAGTCTGGGGCTGTATGTCTGAACAGTTCTCTGTATGTGATCGTGTGTCTCTGTGTGTGTCAGTTGCACACAAGAGGTGTGTGCGGCTGTGTGTCAAGTGTGTGCGTGTGTGAGATGTGTGTGATTTCCTTCTTCTCTTTCCCCTCACGCTTCCAGTGAGGCCAGCAGAGGGGTGAGATAAAACGTATGGAAAGCCACCTTGCTTTGTCTACTGTAGTTTGTTTCAGCTTTAGAACATAAGAGACTTTCCTTTCCCCCCTCGGCTCCGAGGGCCACGAGCACATCTCATCGGAGCCTGGAGGTTGGGGGAACAAGTGGGGAGATGGATCCTTGAATCTCTGCAAGGACATGGGGGCACTCGAAGGGCCATTTCCCGAGCAGGAAGCCTAAGAAACAGGGTTAAGAGGACACCTGGGACCAGGAGAGACTAGAAAAGAGAGAAGTCAGGCTGAGGGGACAAGCCCCCAGGCGTCCAAGAGACACTGAGAAAGGCCCAAGTGGAAGCCAAGGTCCTGGGAAAACCATTTCAAGTCAAGTATTGCCTGACAAGTGACGCAGACAGGACTGAGAGAAACGGGAAGGAAGACATTCTCTCGCTTCAGCGGTTTTCTCTGTCCTCAATCACGAGTCTGTTGGGTCTCTGCTTTATACGAACCACAGTTGGCGTCTATTTCATGCTCGCCAGGCGCTGTTCTCAGCATCACCTGAACTGGGCCGTCTAAACCACATGGAAGGACACCGGTCCCCGCAAGGCGGAGCCGGGTTTGAAATAAGGGCTCAGGGATGCTCTTCCAATAGGCCAGGGTCGAGCAAAGTTTTTCATTAAAGGGCCAGAGAGACTGACTGTTTTGTAGCCCAGTAACTCACCTCAGACATTATAGCACATAGACAATACATAAGGAATGAGTCTGAGTGTGTTCCAATAAAACTTTATTTACAACAACAAGCAGGGGGCTGGATTTGGCCCTCAGACTATGGGTTTGCCCATGCCTGCTCTATGCCATACTATTTTTTTTGGAAAGAAGAGAAAAGAAAGAGACAAAACTAGCTCTGGAATTGTTGTGACTAGTTTAGATCTCAGCTGAACAGTCCCTTGGGACCCTTGGACAGCTTGAAGCTACCACTGCCCAAAGACTGGAAACATACATCTTAGAGGAGAGCGAGAAATTACGAGTTTTCTATTTTGTGTGTGATCCCATGTCTGGGATCTTTCACAGCAAAGTGAGAAGCAGCATCAGTGGATCCATTGGAGCAGGAACCAACTGGCGTTTGGCATTCGGGACCTGGAAGTGAGACCTAAGAAGTTGAGGCAGATGACCCATCTCTCAGATGTAGGGGGAAGCAAAGGAGGGAAAGGAAGACAGTGAGCTCAGAAAAGTAGCTGCTCAGCCAATGGCAGGAAAAAACCAAAGAGTCCAGAGGCCTGCCTGCTGGTGGAACAGAGACTTCCTACAGACTCCCAGCGCCGACCTGGATGAATGCAGGCAGTGGGGGTGGGGTGAGGAGACACATCCAAAGCTCTGATCCCTCAGAGACTAGCTGGGTGAGACCAAGTTCTTACTGGTGCAGCAATCCCAGGTAAACCAAACAGGCACAGAGTTCCGCAGTTTACTGCCTTCCTTTGGCTTAGAGCAGTGGTTCTCAACCTTCCTAATGCCGCGTCCCTTTAATACAGTTCCTCATGTTGTGGTGACCCCCAATTTCAATGTTACAAATTGAACATAATTAAAGCATAGTGATGAATCACAAAAACAATATGTAATTATATATGTGGCTTCCGATGGTCTTAGGCT
>NW_006287458.1:15949-42148 GCF_000327345.1 Myotis davidii | reverse complement strand
AGATTTTTATTGATTTCAGAGAGGAAGGGAGAGGGAGAGATAGAAACATCAATGACGAGAGAGAATCATCGATCAGCCGCCTCCTGCACACCCCACACTGGGGATCAAGCCCACAACCCAGGCATGTGCCCTACCAGGGAATCAAACCGTGACCTCCTGGTTCATAGGTTGATGCTCAGCCACTGAGCCATGCCTGCCGGGCTTGGAGAGTGTTTTCTAACAGTGAGGTGAATCTGGTGTATCGGTCAGGAGACAAGCACACTGAAAAGAGTTTAAGATAAGGACTATTTACAAAGGTCTGAGCAGGGTTAAGGGAAACCAGCAAGGCTGGTGTAGCACTCAGGGACCAGCATGAGTGGAGATTCGCAGGGAGGGAGCAGGAGAGGGACCCAAGGAGAGTGGAGGCTGTAACAGAGGCTGTAATTTTTAAAAATTGAAATTTATTTGACAGATAACATTGAGAAAATTTAAGGTGTATAGCATGCTGTTTGGTACATTTATATATTGTACTATGATTGCCATTATAGTGAGAGTTAGGACCTGTATTGTGCCAAGAGGTCCAAGAGCACCCATAGGGGAAAGGACAGTCTGGAAAAACAGGATAAACAAATGCAGAATGGCCAAACCGGACCCCTGTCTCACACCACTCACCAAAATTAACTCGAAATCGGTCAAAGACTTACACGTAAGACCTGAACTATAAAATTCCTCGCAGAGAACAGAGGAAAGAAGCTCCTTGATATTGGGCAATGCTTTTTGGATATGACACCAAAAGGACAGGCAACAAAACAAAAATAAATCAACAAGTGGGACTACATCAAGCTTAAAAGCTTCCGAACAACAGAAGAAAGCATTAGCAAAGCAAAAAGCCAACCTGCAGAACGGGAGAAATTTTTTTGCAAACCATATATTGGAAAATGGGTTCAGATTCAAAATACATAAAGAACTCATACAACTCAGTAACCAAAGAAACCTCCCAAATCCAACTAAAAAAACGGGCAGAGGAACTGTATAGACATTTTTCCAAGGAAGACATCTAGATGCCAGTAGGCAGAGAGGATTGTCCGATGGGAGCTGTGGCCTTAGGTCGAGGAACACAGCCACTGCCAAACAGGGCCGTGGCAGGGGAACGGGGAGAACCAACGTTCCATCCCCTCCTGCCCTCTACTCTCCTGTTGCCTTCCACTGTCCTGACCCAGCAGGGAGCCAGTGGGCAGGGGAGCCTGGGCAGTGCCATCTCTAGTGGTCAGCCTTTTACCTAGGAGTGAATCTAGAGCAGCGGTTCTCAACCTGTGGGTCGCGACCCTTTTGGGGCTCGAACGACCCTTTCACAAGGGTCGTCTAAGACCATCGGAAAACACATATATAATTACATATTGTTTTTGTGATTAATCATTATGCTTTAATTATGTTCAATTTGTAACAATGAAAATATATCCTGCATATCAGATATTTACATTACAATTCATAACAGTAGCAAAATTAGAGTTATGAAGTAGCAACGAAAATAATGTTATGGTTGGGGGTCACCACAACATGAGGAGCTGTATTAAAGGGTCGCGCATTAGGAAGGTTGAGAACCACTGATCTAGGGGAATAACAGAATTCCAGGACCCACTTTTTTTTTGGTGTAAGATCAGTATAGACAAGGCTGCCTATCCTTCAGGAACTGGAGGCCCAGTGCCCAGGGTCCATGAAACTTTTAGGAGCCCACAGAAATGTTTCACTTCTTTTAAAATCAGAAGAAAGAATTAAACTTCAAGTCAAAGAAAATATTTTAATACCTACTATGAGGTGAAATTCACATAACAGAAAACCAACCATTTCAAAGTGGCAGTCAGTGGCATTTGGTGCATTCACAATGTTGTACAACCATCACCTCTACCTAGTTCCAAGATTATATAGTCATCTTTATATCAATGCAGCTGTGAAATACAATTTTAATATATTTTTTTAATGGAAGAAAGAATCCACAGAGGTAAAAGTTCCTCAGGCCCTTGGAAGTCACAATTTCTAAGCTGCCCTATATATGTAAGGCCAGCATGTCACAAACTTGTGGCTCGTGGGCCACAGGCCTCTTTTAAATAAACTCCTGAGCTGGGAGTTTGACATGCTTGATGTAAAGTGCTTAGTTGGTAAAAGGTTAGGAAGGTGTTTATTTTTATATGTATTTTATTAATGTGTATTAAAACATAATTAGCTGGGATAGGGGCGGGGGCGGGCTAGAAGAGGTCAGTGGGGAAAAGGGGGACATACCTAAGACTTTCAACAATAAAGATGAAAAAAACATAATTAAAGACCCAATGTATCGAAAGCTTCCATTTCAGATACATTTATTTAGAACGTAAATAAGATTACATGGATATGGCCGCATTTAAAGAGCAGACACTAAAGTCTGACGTAGGGAAAACAATGAGATTCTGAACACCACATTTCCCTTCAAAGGTGGGTCCGAAAGGACCACCGGGTCAAAGATGATAACCATTTCCTTCCCAAGAGGCTCTTCTCCCGTCCTGCTGCTCACCCAGGCACTCGGCAGAGCAGCTGCATTTATTGGGCGCCCACTGTTTGCCAGGCACTTGCTGTCATCGATTTTGTTGTTGAAAGGCCACTTGTGAGCATCTCCAGGCCAGACACCAAACCATGTGGAGGGCTCCGCATGCGGTGGCCTTGTTAGGTTGGCTCATTAGATGGGACAGCCACCAATTGCTTGTGATGATCTTACCGAATAAAGACAGGGCTGGAGTCCAGGAGTGGCAAAAGAACCTAATATATCGCGGTCTCTTTCTCTGCCTCTTCCCAGACAAGCAGGGAAGCAATTCTGAGACCCTCACTCTTTTCTGCCAAGTCGTGACCCTTGAACCCTAGGCAGAGTCCTCAGGTGTCCCAGCCTGGGCACATCCCAGCAGAAGCCCCTCCCCTGCTGTCTGGATTCTCTTCGAGTTTCTCACCCGCTTCCTCCACCCTGTCACCCTCCCTCTGCCCACATCCCACTCTGTCCTGCTCCTCACCAGGCCCAGGCCCTCTGTTCCCCGCAGATAGACGATGAGCAGCCACGCCAACAGCCTGTTCCTGCGGGAGAGCGGCCAGCGGCTGGGCAGGATGGGCTGTCTGCAGCGGCTGCAGGACAGCATGCAGCAGAGAGCACTGCGCACGCGCCTGCGCCTGCAGACCATGACCCGCGAGCACGTGCTGCGCTTCCTGCGCAGGAACGCCTTCATCCTGCTGACCATCAGCGCTGTGATCATAGGTGAGTGGGCTGGGAGGGCGGGGACTTCAGGGACATTCCTTGCACTCACGTCTCTTCATTCCACCAACTCGTTCTCACCTGCACACATTCACATCTTGTCCTACCAGTGACCGTTCCTGTGTAGAACACACACGCAGATAGTGCACACTTAGGCAAAAACAGCTGTGCCCACACAATGTCATATGTATATGTATGTGTGCACATACATATGCACACTATACAAACACACTTTCTACATATGAATACACAAACATGAACACATTAATTTACGCATGCACAGAACTTACATTTGCAAAGACGTAAACTCACACAGTTGCACACATACTGGAACTTGCATGCACTTCCACACACCACACACACACACACACACACACACACACACTCCTCTGCACACACTCTGAGCTTAAATACACATACACTTCCGTGGAGCCGTGGGACCCGCCTCTGTGCTGCACACGCAGCATCAAGCCCCCGCTCACCCATGCGTGCCGCTGCCCACGCAGCCTTCTGGTGATTGCTCGTTACAGCGTGAGTGTGTCACGACCACATAGGCTGTTATTATATAGGATAAGTCACACCTCTATACACACATGGGAAAAACATGTGCATGGGTCCACATATACAAGTACAGACACATGCACAAATGAGTGTATGCTGTCGCATATGCATGCTTGTGTGCAGATCTTTACACACAAATTTACACAGTATCAACGTAACATAAACCCATTCATTTTTACAATGTACACACACACACACACACACACACACACAGAATGTTTCTTTCTCTCACCTCCATCGACACACACCCTTCTTGGGATGGATGGCTCCTGCTTGGGGCTGAGTGACCCAAACTCCCCTCCCTAGGGGTCAGCCTGGCCTTTGGCCTACGCCCGTACCAGCTCACCTACCGCCAGATCAAGTACTTTTCTTTCCCTGGAGAGCTTCTCATGAGGATGTTGCAAATGCTGGTGCTGCCGCTCATCGTCTCCAGCCTGGTCACAGGTGAGAGAGCTCAGGCCAGTGCTGGCCTCCAAGACCCACCCCGCAGCCCAAGCTTAAACCTGGAGCCAAAGTGGTCCCAAGCATGGGACCACTTCCCTAATTTAGGACCTCAAACATGGAGTGTGCACCTAGCCCAGAGTTCTTGGCCAAAGCCCAGATCCTGATCAGACCCAGGTTCTGGGCCCTCTCTTATTTATACCACTTATCTCAGTAACTTTTCCATATTTTTCACTGGAGATAAAATACCAGCATGCCAGGGAAGGTAGGGGGGATACGGCATGGATGGTCAGGGAGTATGACTTGGATCAGGTGTTTGAGGTAGAGGTGACAGGATGGTGGGTGAGGGTGGGATGGACTATGCAGGGGTCAGTATTTTTTTTCTGTAAAGGACCAAATAGTAAATATTCCTACCTTAGGGGCCATATGCTCTCTTTCATGACTATTCAATTTTGCCATCTTAGCGCTAAAACAGATGCAGATTAATATGTGCATAAATGGGTGTGGTTGTGTTCCAGTAAACCTTTATTCACAAAAACAGGGAGTGGGCCAAATTTGGCCCTTGGGTGGTTGATTGCCAATCTCTAGATTTTGTGATAGGCATGAAGACGAAGGCATGAAAAATGCTTTCTTGGGTTGGGTTTTCTGGAAGTAGAGCATGAGATATTTGCACAAGTAATTTATTCAGGACTGCTTTCAAAGAAACCTATGAGGGAGTGAGGGAAGAGGATGAGGTGAGGAAAGAAACTAAGCTGAGAGGTTCCAGAAGACTGGCCTCTGGAGGGAGCTCTGGAGCATGAGCCACACCACAGAATTGTTCCTCTTAACTCTGGTCCCATTGGAGTCAAAAGAGCTGGATTTTTGAATCCTTGTACCAGACACTGACTGTAGGTCTGCCTTGGGGCCTTTCTGAGCACAATTCTCAGGGGAAGGGGGCAGCATGAACTGTTAGCAGCCCACACACTCAGCAGCTGAAGGATAGGGGTATCAGCCTGGTAAAGGGTATCTAGATAGGGCACCAAAAGCATCTACTACAGATAGTGTACAGTGAGCTGGGTTGCAGGGAGGTGTCACTACGGGATGGATAGTGGGATGGAGAGTGGAACAAAAGTGAGGTTATAGTACACAATAGGGGTAAATGGAGGATGGGATGGGGTTGAAAAGGTTAGCTTGGAATAGAGGGAAGCTTGGTTAAGTGGTGCTTGGGTAAAGGATGGGGAGGAAGATGTATATGGAAAATAGAATGGGGGTTGAAGAATGATGGTGTGGGTGCTGGGTGGGTGTAAGAGGAAGGAATGCTTGGTGGAACGGTCGAGCTGGTGGTATGGGGAGAGAGGAGTGGCTGGATGGGAGAGTGGGTGGTGGGGTGTGAATGGAGATGCTTGGGTCTGTACCACCTGTCCTCCAGGTATGGCATCCCTGGATAACAAGGCAACAGGGCGGATGGGGATGCGGGCAGCTGTGTACTACATGGTGACTACGGTCATTGCGGTCTTCATCGGCATTCTCATGGTCACCATCATCCATCCTGGGAAGGGCTCCAAGGAGGGGCTGCACCGTGAGGGCCGGATTGAGACCATCCCTACAGCTGATGCCTTCATGGACCTGGTCAGGTGATGTCCTTTCTAATTTCGATGGGAATTCTGGCCCCATGTGTATCAATGTATACTCAAGGAGAGACAAAGGGGACAGGCTGACCCAGCCTGAAAGTGCAACATCCAAGTTGGGCCTAGTTTTATTGATGTCCATATTCTGGCTTGGAGCTTTGCACAAATTCTCTGAGAGCAGCTGACTCCTAGGATAGGAGATTTTGACCCTTAGCTTAGGGAAGCTATATCTTGGGATAGGCTCAGGACAGACGATGTTTGCTGTTCCGAGGATCTGTTGGAGGGTGAATGATTCTCTTAGAACAGGAAGATTTTGCCAGCCTACTTAAGGCTAGCCATAGTTCTACCCTAGCCGCTGACTTGGGGGGAGGTGGAGGAGTGCAGGAGCTGAATGGTTTATTTTATTCTTTTTTGAGGCATCAATGGCACATGTATATGAATTGAAGTCCCTGTATATGAATAGTGTCCTACTATAGGATCTAGACAGACCTGAGATGGATTTGAGGTCCATCTGTATGCCTTAGCAGTTATGTAGCTTTGCGTAACTTACATAAAATATTTTGTTCTGTGTGTGTGTGTGTGTGTGTGTGTGTGTGTGTGTGTGTGTGTGTGTGTGTGTGTGTAAAATGGGGACATCAATAGCACTCGCTTTTAGGGATATTGTCATGTTTAAGTCAGAACATATAGGTAAGGCACTTAGCTTACTTAGCTTGGACTAGGCAGTGGTTCTCAACCTTCTGGCCCTTTAAATACAGTTCCTCATGTTGTGACCCCCCAACCACAAAATTATTTTCTTTGCTACTTCATAACTGTAATTTTGCTACTGTTATGAATCATAATGTTAAATATCTGATATGCAGGATGGTCTTAGGTGACCCCTCTGTAAAGGGTCATTAAACCGCCAAAGGGGTCGCGACCCACAGGTTAGGAACCACTGGACTAGAGTAAGTGTTCAAATGTTGGCTGCCATTATTACTGTTGCCTTTGCTAATATTATTACTATTATCATCCTAGATGCCTTTCTAACAGCTAATCTCTTCCCTTCATCTGATGTTTTTCTGCAGAAATATGTTTCCGCCCAACCTTGTGGAGGCCTGCTTCAAACAGGTCAAGGAAAAGAACAGTTTGATCAAGGAGGGTTGGAGGGCAGTGGGGACGTGCTGCTGAGGGAATGGACCAGGAATCAGGGGTGGGAAGATGGGCCTGACAGAGCAATGGCCATTGGCATGATGTTCAAGGGAGGGTTAGAGAGAAGGATATAGGCCAAGGGCTTCCTGGGGATGGTACTAGAGGAGGAACCAAGACTTTTGACTGGAGACAGGCCCCCAAATCTGAGCATTGCCCAGGGAGCTTGTGAAAACTGCAGACTCTACTCATTCTTTGATGATCTGGTCATTCACTCTCTCATTCTTCTACTCATTCACTCATTCTTCTATGCATTGGTCAAATCATTCATTCATTCATCAGATCTGTTGAATAAGACTCTCCAGGCTGTAGGAATCAGGAATTGGTATTTGAAAGACATTTCTTCAGGTGATTCTGATGCATCCATTGAGTTGAATTTGGCCCCAAATCTCTCCATATTTCAGTTCAAGACGCAGTACAGCACGAGGTTGGTAACCAGGACCGTTGTGAGGACAGAGAATGGATCTGAGCAGAGCGCCTCCATGCCTCCTCCATCGTCAATGGAGAATGGAACCAGCCTCCTGGAAAATGTCACACGAGCCTTGGGCACCCTGCAGGAGGTGCTGACCTTTGAGGAGATTGTGCCTGTGCCTGGCTCAGCCAATGGCATCAATGCCCTGGGCCTTGTGGTCTTCTCTGTGGCCTTTGGGCTGGTCATTGGTGGCATGAAACACAAGGGCCGAGTCCTGCGGGACTTCTTCGACAGCCTCAATGAGGCTATTATGAGGCTGGTGGGCATCATTATCTGGTGAGTGCTGGACTGTGTAGGGTGAGTGGTGATGGCACAGGGAAGGATGGAGCCAGGGATGGGAAGTCAGTCAGTTGGGCAGCTGCTGATAAGGTCATCAGGACCATTTGGCCAAAGTCATTTATATATGTATTGGTTAATTCACTCTCTCATTTACTCATTTGATCACTTATTTATTTATTTTTTTTAAGAATTTTTGATCACTTATTTATTCACTCTTTTCTGCAATGATTTATTCACTCATTTACTTCTGTATTCATCTGTGCATTGGTTAATTCAATCATTCATACATTCATTCATTCATAAATTCATTCATGAACTCATTCATAATTAATTAATTTACTTACTTATTCAGTCATTTATTCATTTGGACCCACTTATTCATCTCTGCATTTATTCACTCAGATATTTCCTGCACTCATTCATCCATTGACTTAACACACTCATTTGTTCACTCTCCCTCTCATTCATGTCTCATTTACTCATCTTTCACTCATTTATCCACTCACTAATTATTCCTTAATTGATGCATGTATTCATTTATTCTTTAAATCCCTTTACACCTTCACCAATTTCTTCTCTTATTTAGCAGACATTTCCCAGGCTGACTTTGTCTCGAATTCTGGAACAAAGATGCATTAGTCTTTGTCCTCAAGGAGCTTACAAAGTCTTGGGAGAGACAGACACATACTAGATCAATATAATACAAGGTGGAAGGTTCTATAGTAATGGGATGTTAAAAAATGTGAACATGGAGAAGGGAGCCAATGGAGGGATACGCAGTGAACTCTTTCTGGGAAGGTGAGGAGGGAGTAATGAAGAAGGTCACCTATTAGAAGGAGACCTTATAAGATTGCATGCCATGGGCCTTGAGAGGTGAGTGGGAATCCAACAGGACAGAAAGAGGGGAGAGGTACTTCAAGCAGAGGGAAGAGAACATGCAAAGCTGAAAAAACCTGAGTTGCTTGGAGCATGGCGAGGAGTTCAGGAAGGCAGGAGCATACAGCAACTTGGGAGTTGCGATGAAAGATGTTAACAAGGCTCTCTGGTTCCAAATCAAGAAAGACTTAGTATATCATCCCAAATGATTTTAAAGTTGTCTAGGGGGTTAGAGGCCAATTTAAGAACTTGGAAAAACAGCTGAGGGGGAAGGGAGGGGGAGCTTATCAAGGATAAGCAAGAAGATTGATGGGTATTGAAGGCTCAACTGAATTGAGAACCATGAGTTTATAGTGGTGTCCTTGGCATGGCTGGGGGAAATATCCGTATATGCCAGGTGGCTGAGTACAGGAGGAGAGAAGTGATATGCAATTGATTCAGAGTTAGGAATTTTACACAGGATGGGATGGAAGGATGGAGGTGAGAGAGTTGGGAAAGGAGTTTGCAGAGTAATCATAGAGATAAGTGTAGACCTGGAGATAAATCAACAACCACTGCCCAAGGCTAACCCTGAGACCAGCTTGAGTTTGTCTGGAGAAGACCCTGCATCCTCATTCTCATGACTTAGCTTCAGTTTCATGATTTCTGACCCAAGTTATTGAACCACATTCCTGAGAGTTCCTCACCTCCTCCAATACATCCACCATGACAATGGCCAAGCATAGCCTTCAGTTTCTAAAGAGAGAGGAATAACAGTTGAAGCCCAGTGATGCGTGAATGATGGCATCACTGGCAGACACTCACAAGACTAAGCAATGGGTTAGTGTGTGGGGAAAATAGGTGAGCCATTGAAGAACTCACTTCTGTCTCCTCTACTCTCCTTTTCACTCACTGAAAGATTAGGTGTCCCAGCTAATTGGTCTTCTTTCTGCTCCTCCAATACTCCCAGTTCATGCTCATCTCAGGGTCTTTGCACTATGCCTGCAATGCTTCCCCCTCAGAAATACATGGTTCCTTCTCATGATTCAGGCCTCAGCTTAAATGTCACCTCTTCAGATACGCTCTTTCTGACCTCTCACATTTAAGCAGCCCCAGTCAATGACTATCTTTTGTAGTTATCACCCCCTGAAGTTCTTTTAATGACATGTTTCTATGTGCACTGTGTAATTTCCTCATTTGAGTGTAAGCACCATGAGGTCAGGGACTGTGTGACTGCAACACAGTAGGTGCTCAATAGATATTTATGGAATGAGTGAATAAACAGATGATTTGATAAGATAGGTTATTTGAAATGTCTGTGGGAAATCCAGGTGAAATAGCTCAGGGCTGGTGAATGAGTGAGAATATGCACTGATAGGCAAGAGAATAGGGGCATGGAAGTGAGAGGTGTAGAACAAAGAGTTGGGGGCAGTGAATAAGGAAGTTACAGGGCCAGAGCTAGGGATTGTCTGGGCAATGTTTCGAGAAAGAGCCCCGAAGAGAGTAATTTTGGGGAGGGGGACTTGGATGGGGGTGTGGATGAAGGAGAGACCTTATAAGATTGCATGTCATGGAGTCGTAGGAACTTTTCTGTTGTCTGGGGTTGACCTGTAGGTGAGCAGGAAGAGCAGGCAGGACATGTTTGTGGGTGGTGTTGAGTGCTGAATGCTGGGCACTGTCTTGCTCTAGGGTCTTATAAGGGCAAAGCCTTGGGACGCCAGCTCTGGGCTTGCAGTGGAAGTCATGAGGGAGCCCTGACTGGTGTCTGGTTTGGCCCAGGTACGCACCTGTGGGCATCCTGTTCCTGATTGCTGGGAAGATCCTAGAGATGGAAGACATGGCCGTTCTGGGGGGTCAGCTGGGCATGTACACCCTGACTGTAATTGTGGGCTTGTTTCTCCATGCCGGTGGTGTCCTGCCTCTCATCTACTTCCTCATCACCCATCGGAACCCCTTCCCCTTCATCGGGGGCATGCTGCAGGCCCTTATCACTGCCATGGGCACATCTTCCAGGTATGACCTTGTCTCCCAACACTGGTACACTTCCTAGGTTTATTTATCTTCCATGGGCTCTTCTGGGGTACCTGCCCTCTCCCTGCTGCAGAACATTTTCTGAGTTGTTCAGTAATGTCAGGGGTTCCTGAAGGTGGCTAATCTGGGCACTGTTTTTGTCCTGGGCTGTCTCTCCTGACCCCTTTTCTCCTTTCTTGTGTCTCTATTTTAAGTGGAGGAGAATCAGCTGCCACTTAAACAAATATTTTTATTGATTTCAGAGAAGAAAGGAGAGGGAGAGAGAGATAGAAACATCAACGATGAGAAGAGAATCATTGATTGGCTGCCTCCTGCACGCCCCCTAGTGGGGATTGAGCCTGCAACCCCAGCATGTGCCCTTGACCGGAATAGAACCCGGGACCCTTCAGTTTGCAGGCCGATGCTCTATCCACTGAACCAAACCAGCTAGGGCCAGCTGCCACTTTTGGGGTTAGGATGAGGGCTCCACCATGCCCCATGTTCCCAGTCATTTTCTAGCTCAGAGAGTCTCACTCTCTTTGAGATGGTGCCTGAAAGCTCTCTTGACTTCCTTCTCCTTTTTGGGGGGTTTCAGGTTAATAAAGAGCTACCCTTTCTCTCACTCAAATTCAAAATAATTTGAGATGTATCACAAACACCAACCAGATGGAAGAAAAGTATCTTTTTTTTATTGCCCATGATGCTGATGGGTGAATGTGCCTTTTGACCTGTGGCCAAGTAGGACTGATGCCACTGTACCCCAGAATTGAACTCACCTGGGCCAGAGCTAGGGCTTGTCTGGGCAATGTCTTGCGCAAGAGTTCTGAAGAGACTAATTTTTGCGGGGGGACTTGAGTGGGGCTGGACACCCAAAGGCCCTCTCCGTGTTCAGGTTTTTCCCTGCATGACATAAAGCTGACCAGACGGAGCACATGTTTTGTGGGCAGGCTGATTCCCTAATGAGATGCCCACTCTTTGGACAAAACTCACCAATCACCCTTCCTCCTCTAGGGAGTGGTTGGGAGAGAGACCGAGAGGATTAGTGTAGCTGAGGTCACTCCCTGACCAAACTCGGGGAGTGAGGAACGGTGGTCCCCTATAATATCCCTGGCCTAGCCCTGAGAGGAGGACAGCCAGAATACCTTTAGTCCTCCCTTTCTGGGGGTGGATAGATAGAGTGAACTAGTGGCATGAACCAGTGTAGTAACTATCCTTAAGCTATTGGCTTTAACTGGGACAAGGAACCTTTAGCCTGGAGGACACCATTGCTGTGAGCTCCCTGTGTTGTGAGGAGTCCCGCTTCCGCATGCAGTTATCAGCCTCTGAAATGTTAGACCCCTGCCATCTGCCCCTGGCTCTGGCTTCCACCCGGCCTTCCAATGTTCTCAAGGGGAACCCTCCTTTGGCCTATTGCTGCTCCAGCCCCGCACCGCCATCCCCTGCTCTCAGCCCCTGGGGCTCTCTCTCCCAGCTCTGCGACACTGCCCATTACCTTCCGCTGCCTGGAGGAGGGCCTGGGTGTGGACCGCCGCATCACCAGGTTCGTGCTGCCCGTGGGGGCCACTGTCAACATGGACGGCACTGCCCTCTACGAGGCCCTGGCAGCCATCTTCATTGCCCAAGTCAACAACTACGAGCTCAACCTGGGTCAGATCACAACTATCAGGTGAGATAGTCTTTGTGGGACCTGCCAGCTGTTGAGACCTAAGAAGTCATTAGTGTGGCTCGGGGAGGAGGCAGCTCAGAGTCAAGGGAGGCTTTGGATGCTAGCAGGGAGATGTGGCTAGAGGCCACTAATTTTTGCCAGATGAGGTTCAAGGCAAGTCTGCAATCTGAGACTGTCAGGAGCTGGCCGGGTGTTCCAATCAGATCTCCTCTCACATGCTATTGTGGGAGACCCTTTGTCTCCAGTATTTTTCAAATGGCCTGAGGTTCTTGTTATAAATATGGATTCCTGGGCTGCATCACCCAGAAGTCCTGACTTAATCATTATAAAAATAGTGCAAATGCTATCACCTCCTTCAGGTCTATGCTCCAATGTCACCTCTTCAGGGAAGCATTCCCTGAATACCCTATTTAAAATTGCATGTCTGGGCTTTCTTAGGCTGAACCCGTTCTCCATGGCACAATCTGTTTTAGTAAATATTTTACTGACTCATTTGCTTATTGCCCGCGTCCCCTACTAGATGGTAGCCCTGTTTGGGCAAGTCTTTTCTTTTATGGGAATCTCTACTAGTTATATAATACATGGTAGATGGCCAATAAATACGGGTTGAACTAGTTAATTTACTGAAGGCTCTTTAAATTCTTATGTAAAATGACTTCATGCCCATTTGCTCGATTCCCACCATACCCCATGAGATGAGTCAAATAATTGTTTTGGAGAGGAAGAAATGAAAATTGAGGCAGGTTAAGTTACTTGCCCAAGGTCACCTAGTGGTAAGTGCAGAGCATGGGGTGGGAGGAGGGATGAATGGGTGGGAGGAAGCTGTGTTAGGAAGCAGAGGCATGTATATGTGGGCAGTAGTTTCAGATTCTCTTGCCCACGGGAAGGGGTTGAGTCATCAGACCTGCCTTCTTCTGTCCCACACTCAGCAACCCCATGCTGCCTTCATGTGCATAGGAAGTACCTGGAGCTCATGGGGCTAGGGTTCTCCATTTCCTGTGGTTCCGGTAACAGGTCTCATAAGTATTCACTATTAGGGAGTAGCCTCTTGTCCAATCAGTCAGCAAATGTTTATTGTAGTAGTACTGACTTGGTTCCAGGAGCTGGGAATATGGCTGCGAACAACACACTCATAGTTCTGCACTGCGTCTTTTGAAATCAGATGGCACAGCTGACTCAGGGTCCTGGGAAGGTGCCATTGAGGATTTCCATCACGGCTTGGGCTGCTGGTAGTACGGACTCTGCATGAACTCCCAGCATAGGCTGGCTAGAATGTGCTGGACACAGCTCTGCAAGGCTCTTCTCTTATTCAGGGATTTTTTTGGAGGACGATGACACTCAGTGTGACTCCTGTGCTGATAGAGGCCCAAGGCCAATTTCTTGGCTGGTTGGGAGATCCTACTTTGCACCTGATCTGAGCTTAACCCAAAGAAGTTCGAGTTGGCTTCTTGGATCAAGCTGGAATTAGCTCACCCATTGAGAGTGTGCTATGTGCCTCTCGAGGGCACCCACATGCCAGGGCTGGTGTTTAGGGGAGATAGTCTCTCTTATTTAGAATAATGGTAATAATAGCCCTTCCTGAAGCCCCATTCATGAAACACTGTGCTCTTTTACCCTCACAATAACCTATAAGGTAGGTATACATCTCCCATTCTACAGATGAGGAAATAGAGGCTCTGAGTTTATGTACAAGGTCATATGGCTAATGAATGGAGTCTACTGGGTCCCAAAGTCCATTCTTTGTCCATGAACCCAAGTGCTCAGTCACTGTTCTGATAGAGACATCATCTTGGCTAAGTGTCCTAAGTGGCCCCATGGTCATAATTATAAAATTTGGGAAGGTTCTTCTAAGGCCACCAGATAGAGGTGTGTAACTTCAGGGCACTAAAGCCTTTCCTGGCAAGCTCAGTGGCTTTAGAATTCTTCTTAGCACCCCATACCAGGCAATCAGAGTTGATGTAGGAGCTAAAATCTAGCTTACTCTTGATCCAGTCAGATTTGTACCAGACGTTGGGCCACTATCTCTTTTATTTTCCATATTTTAGTTTTCAAAACCATATGAAATTATTATTTACTTGCTCAGCATCATAGACAATTTCTTCTTTTGGTTCTAAACTTGGCCCCTCTTCCAGAGTTCCATTCCTAGCAGCTGTACCAACCTACCTATTTCCAATATATGTGCCTACAGGGAACTCAATCTCCTGGTTCATGGCTGCTGCCTGGGGTGATTCTTCTGCCCTCTTCCAGCCCACAAGGCAGTTCAGTTAAACACCTACTCTTGCACCTACAATATGAGTTGTCTAAATATTCAAAGGTCCATCTTAGATGGACTTCCAAACAGATCCCGGCAAAGGATGAGAAGACCCATCTGTACTGGCACTCCATGAGTCACACTGGATTTGCCTTTTATTTGGGGGACTTTAATTTAAGATGCCCTGGGGAACTCACTTCTTTCCTTCTGCATACTCTTTCTCACTATCTTTCTCATCTCTCCCTTTTCGTCTCCTGCTTCCCTGTGTTCTCTCTCCATTTGCAGTATCACTGCCACAGCGGCCAGCGTTGGGGCTGCTGGCATTCCCCAGGCGGGTCTGGTCACCATGGTCATTGTGCTCACATCAGTCGGCCTGCCCACTGAAGACATCACGTTGATCATAGCTGTGGACTGGTTCCTGTGAGTGTCCTTCAGACCCTGCTGCTCTCTCTCCTCGAACCCCTGCTTTCCATTCAGGATCCCCCAACCTATGAGTCCTCATTCTAGCAAGGACACAGAGTTCTAGAATTTTAGAGTGAAAGGGGGCCTTGGGAATACTCTGAACCATGGCCTGTGGATCCCAAAGTCCATTGAATTAACCTTGGGAAGTAGGGCAAAAAGGAGATAAGTGATGGAGGTTTTACCCATCAACCAGAAAGGCCCCCCTTTTACACGTTTTATGTAGAAGTCACAAAAGGTGATCTGTGGGAAGGAGCTGGAATGAAAATATATTTTTAAAAGTCTCAACTTTAAAAATAGGAGGTTTACATAAAATAAGTCTGGACTTCCTCATTCTATATGCTGTTCAGCTCATAACTCCTAATTTTCTGTATTGAATATTTACATCCTTAAAAAATTTGTGTTGCTGAGATCAAATGTGAGCATATCAGAGCTGACCTTAATTACTCATTCCCCTCCATTCTCTTTCTGTTAGGAGGGGAACTGAGGACAGAGAGAGGAGGAGACCTGCTTGGTCTGGAATTGGATTGGAATGTGAACCCCCCAACTCTCAGACTTAGGGAACCCCCTCTGCCGTATCCTCTCCCCTCGGGTGCTCTTCCGGCCTTGGTTAATGGAAGTTAATGGTTAACATTCTCTCCTCTCCCTTCCCCAGAGATCGACTTCGCACAATGACCAATGTGCTGGGGGACGCCATTGGAGCAGCCGTCATTGAGCATTTGTCTCAGCGGGAGCTAGATCTGCAGGAAGCTGAGCTCACCCTCCCCAGCCTGGGGAAGCCCTACAAGTCACTCATGGCACAAGAGAAAGGGGCATCCAGGGGACGGGGTGGCAATGAGAGTGCCATGTGAGGGATGTCTTGGGAAAAACCCACTGCCTGAATGACCCACACCCTGAACACATATTTTGTCCGACGTGTTTGAGGGAAACTAAGATAAAGGAGCAGGACTGAAAGGATGTCCACAGTCTTCATTTCTCTCTGAGCCTATACTCAGAACTCGAGGGAGGTTGGGCAAGGGTGGAAATCGGAAATGTTTTCCCTGGGGTTGTGGGTATAGGAAGCTTCAGGTTCAACAAGGTGAGGGGTCATCTCATGCTCCTTATTTCCTTAAGGAGCAGTGTAATTGAAGAAGGTAAAGGGAAACCACTATTTCTTATAATAAAACAATATCCATGGCCTGTGTGTTGGGAGGTTCTCAAGACCACTTTCAGGTTCCATGATTGGACTTACAAAACTCAGCAAAGCTGTGATGCTCACATTTCTGGTTTATTGCAGTGAAAGGACACAGATTAAAATCAGCAAAGGCAAGTAGCACATGGGACAAGGTCCAGGGAACATCAGATGTGAGCTTCCAGTTGTCCCTTCTTAGTGGAATTGCATGGCTGGCACTTCTTCTGCCACCATCAGTGCATGACAACACCAAGTATTGCCAGCTAGGGAATCTCACCTGACCCTTAGTGTCCAGGGTTTTTATTGGGAGTTTTTTGTGCAGGTATGGAGTGCCTGCTGACCTTAGTTACTCATTCTTCAGTTCCCCCAGAGGCCAGACTAGTACAGCATTGCCCAGTGCACAGAAATAGGCATTTGCTGTACATTACACTGTCAGCATAGACCACCTGGTGTAGCTCAAGACTCCAGGCATACAAAGACACTTAAAAAAATGAAAAACATTTTTTTTACCCCAGTCAGTTTGGCTCAGTGGAGAGAGCGTCAGCCTGCGGACTGAAGGGTCCTGGGTTCGGTTCTGGTTAAGGGCACGTACCTTGGTTGCAGGCTCCTCCTCAGCCCAGGCCCTGGTTGGGACACGTGCAGGAGGCAACCAATCCATGAGTTTCTCTCACATCAATATTTCTCTGTCTTTCCCTCTCTCTTCTACTTGTTCTAAAAATCAATGGAAAAATATCCTCATGTAAGGGTTAAGATAAATAAATAAATAAATTAATTAATTAATGGGATGAGGGAGAATCATGGATCAGCTGCTTTCTGCATGCCCTCTACTGGGGATCGAGCAATCCAGACATGTGCCCTGACAAGGAATCAAAAAAATGACCTTCTGGTTCTTATGTCAATGCTCAACCACTGAGCCACACCAGCCAGGCCAAAGAGACTTTTATCAGGCAAGATATCCCAAGGGCTCAAAGGTCACCTCCCAGGAACCAATAAAGATCCAATCTTTTCTTTGGGATGTGCAGGCTTTGAGCACCCTTAGCCCTCTGACTTAACCTTTTATTTCATACCCTCCACAGTTGAGAATAGAGGAAGCAGCTTCCAATGGGGATGAGTAGCCCCAGCTCTTGATTCCTGAGAGCAATTGGCCTAGACACCCACCCCCATGCTAGCCTCAGGGGGCTCTGTGTCTCCTAACTACACAAGGGTGGACGTTGGCCTCTTAGCATTATTTTCCTGCAGGTGGGACATTAAATGGGACCTTAATAAAGGTTTGGAGAAAACACATGTGAAGTAAACAAAGCGTAAAATGTTTCTACCTATCAGGTAACTCAACTCCATGGCCCTTTTGTCCAGGAAACAGGACATTAATTTTTTTCTAACTTAAATTAAGCTTCACTTGAGCATCTGTTCTTTCCAAGGGGTATTCAAGCACAGGTATGTTTTGGAATCCCAACTTTTAGGATCGTAAGAGAACCATTGGACATAAATAATTGAGAGAACTTGGAAGAGAATTCTAGAATTCTTTGATCTATTTGTAGTTACCATGGAGACATTTACGGTCAGAGACAAGAAATAATTCATGCAAAGGCAAGAGCCTCTTCTGCTTATTGTTGACAAAAGTCCCCAATCTGAGGTGTGGGAAAGAGAGACTTTAGTTAGGTGGACAGTTTGCAACTAGGGGAAATGCAGCCTCTGGTGGAAATGGAAAGTGTGTCTGCTGAGGCAAAGGGAGTCTGCCTCTTACAGAGAAAGTTCCTGCCCTGGTTTCTGATTGGTCCATTTTTAGGTGAATGAGGAATCAAGTGGGCACAGTTTGATTGGTCCAAAGAGCACTATCCTGATTGGTCAGCATCATGTGTTCTGATTGATCATCATGGAGCTGCTCTGATTGGTCAGTGTAGATGAAAATGAAGATGTTACTGTGTAGTTGCAAGATCAGGCAGGTTTCAGCCCACGGGTTGGAAGATGATACCAGGAACTCCCTTATAAGGGTAGACTCAGATGACAGGAACACAGTGCAGAAGGCTGGCAGCTCAGCCTGTGGCTTTTCCCTGAAACGCACAGTGCGGGGGAAGCCTCTGTCAGCCATGGATGCTAGACTCTGGTTATGAATTTGTGCCCAATTAACCACAAGGAGACCTTCTTGCCAGATATAGTCCTTCTGGAGGTTTACACTGTAAAACATCCTACTCCACATTTGACCCTGGGAAACTTTGCCTGGGATCTCAGACTCAAACCAGAAATTCAGCCTCTGGCTTCACACCACCCCATGGTCAGTGGTCTGTGCTTCCAGTGTGCTCCTTGTAGAAGCAGGGTATATGACTTTGCCAGGGCTGCATGACACAGACTGGAAGGCTTAAATAACAGACATTAATTTTCTTATACTTTTGGAGGCTGGCAGTCTGAGATCAAGTTGTCAGCAGGACAGGTTTCTGTTGAGGCTTCTCTCCGTAGCTGGTAGATGGCTCTCTTCTCTTTGCATGTTCATATGATCAATAGATTTTTACATATTGATTTCATATTCTGCAACTTGACTGAATGTCACATAACCTCAGAAATCACCTCTGTAAATGAGTTTGCAGGGCTTCCAAATTAGGTACACATCACATCACTTCTGAGGATACATTTTAAAAGCTTGAGATTTTTTTTTGCGCGCTCTATTTTGTCTTACTGGTTAGTTGACATTCCAATTTAACTCTAATAACATTGACAAATTCTTATCAAAAGCAATGTCAGAGGAAAAAAGTTTATCATTGCCTCCTTTAATCTTTCAAGAAAAATAATCTTAAAAGTTGACAAATTTTAAAAAATGTCATTTTACATCTCACATTTGGAAATCTAGACGGTAGGCTACAAAGAGACGTATGGGCACATGATATGTGTATTGAAATGAGGCTTTCTTAACGAGTTACCTGGGAACCAGGGGAACCTAGACGTCACATCTGGAGGTTAATGCAGCAGCCCTAGGAGTGATTCTGGCTCAACAGGCAGCGCCCTGGGAACAAGCCAAGCTCTGTCTCCACCTCCATCATCCTGAACCTCTGTGGCCAAAGCAGGGCACAGAGTCTCCACATCGGAGATACAGTAGGAGACTTAATATTTTTAAAAAATCCAAGCCATTACTTAAGATAACTGAGAAAGCACCAGGCTTTATTTATATAAGGTTAAAATGACTAGTTGTAAAGTGAAAAAGAGAATCCAAGATATGACCTGAAGAAAAAATGGTGAGAGAACAAAGAAGACCCAAGGAAAGTTTTGCTCTAAAACATATAAGCTTAAGAAAATGGCCTGGCCCTAGCCAACTTGGCTCAGTGGATAGAGCGTCGGCCTGTGGACTGAGGGGTCCCGGGTTGGATTCTGGCCAAGGGCACATGCCTGGGTTGCGGCCTTAATCCCCAGTAGGGGACGTACAGGAGGCAGCCGATCAATGATTCTCTCTCATCATTGATGTTTCTATCTCTCTCTCCTTCTCCCTTCCTCTCTGAAATCAATAAAGAAATATATTTAAAAAAAGAAAAGAAAAATAAAATGGCCTGGCCTGTGTGCTCAGTGGTTGAGCGTTGAGCCAGGAACCAAGAGGTCACTGGTTCGAGTCCCGGTCAGGGCACAATGCCCGGATTTTGGGCTCAATCCCCAGTAGGGAGCGTGCAGGAGGCAGCTGATGGATGTTTCTTTCTCATCCATGTTTTTATTTCTCTATCACTTTTCCTTCCCCTTTCTCTAAAAAATCAATTAAACATATTAAAAAAAGAAAAGAAAATGAAAAATATTGGATAAAAGAAGCCAACATTTCTGGTCCTCAGTATTATGTGCTCAGCTACTCACCGGGGTCCTGTAACTGCTTTATTCCTGACAGTTACCACCCTGATAAGGAGTTCCCCCAGGGCCCTCTTCATGTCCCTGTTCCGAAGACTGTAGATGAAGGGGTTCAGCATGGGGGTGACCATGGTGTACATTACTGAGGCCACCAAACTTGTCCTAGAGGATGAAGTGGCTGCAGAACTGAGGTAGACCCCCAGACCTGTGCCGTAGAACAAGGAGACCACTGACAGGTGAGACCCACAGGTGGAGAAAGCTTTGTACTTGCCACCAGTGGAGGAAATCCTCAGGATGGAGGACAAAATCTGAGCATAAGAAAAGAGGATTCCAGAGAGCGGGAGAACAGCTAGGACAATAGTCACAAAATATACCACCATGTTATTGACGAGGGTGTCAGAACAGGTGAGTTTCAGGACTTCAGGGAGATCACAAAAAAAGTGTGGGATTTCAATGTTTGTGCAGAAGGACAGTCTCAAGACGGTCAAGGTTTCAAGCAGGGAGCCCATGACACTGATGCACCAGGACCCCAGAGCCAGCAGTCCACAGAACCGAGGGCTCATGATGACGGCGTAGTGCAGGGGGTGACAGATGGCCACAAAGCGGTCATAGGCCATGATGGTGAGGAGTAAATTGTCCAAGCACCCAAACACAATGAAAAAAAAAATCTGGGTGATGCAGCCTTCATAGGTGATGGCTCTGCTCTGTGTCTGGATGTTCCACAGCATCTTTGGGATGGTGGTGGAAGTGAAACACATGTCTATCAAGGACAGGTTGGAGAGGAAGAAGTACATGGGTGTGTGGAGGTGGGAGTCGGAGCTGATGGCCAGAATGATGAGCAGGTTCCCGGTAAATGTGACCAAGTACGTGGACAGAAACAGCCCAAAGAGGAGAGGCTGCTGGTCTGGCTTCTCTGAGAATCCCAGGAGGAGAAAGTTTCTGACTCTTGTTTGGTTTCCTCTTTCCATGGAGCTGCTGGGTTTGTCCAGAAGGAGGAAAACAAACAAATAAACAAACAAACAAACAAAAAACAACACAAATTTCACTTCAAATAAGAAATCCTTGGAATGATAGAAATATCCTTAATCCAAACCCAGGAAAATCATAGTCATTCATCTTAGGTAATGATTGGCTGTTTTTGCTGGCAAATTGTGGTTACTGTTGTTACCTGGGAAAATGTCTGTCTCTAAGTCCAGTGGTTCTCAAGTTGCGGTCCCTGACCAGCATCACTTGGTAAGCTGTTAGGGATGCACATTTTGGGGCTCACCTGGCCTATTGAATCAGATGCTTTGGGTGTGGAGCCGGTGTCCGTGCTTTAACATGCCCTCTCAGGAACTCTGATGCTCGAAGTCGAGGACTACTTCTTGAGCAGTGGTTGCCTGCATCCCTAAGCAGTCATCCCATTCCCAGCATCTCTGGCACTTTGTGCTCAGTACTTGTAGGATAGGGGGTTTTCCTAACTCTAGGCAGACCTTCCAGTAGCTAAGAGGTTCCTTTATTGTGCCATGGTTTCTGTATATTAGATCTTCTGGACCTTGGGTTCTCCTGCTAACAAAAATAATAACCCATGTTATTATTAATCATAGTCTACATTTCATGTATATTACTAGTGTTCCTAGATAAAATAAGAAATGGAATTTCTAAATATAATCTCCTAATGCTTCTAAACATTCAGTTTGTTTTTCACATGAGTTCATCTTTTCTTTTTAGCTTTATTGAGGTATAAGATTTACAAAAATTTGCACCTATTTCATGTATATATCTTGTTAAGTTTAAACATATGCATACAACCATGATACCAACACCACAATCAAAGTAATAAACATAACCATCACCTTAGGAAATGTTCCTGTATTCTTTGTGTGTGTGTGTGTGTTTGTGGTAAGCACAACTATAATCGATCCTCTTGACACTTTAAAGTACACAATACTGCACTATAGCAGATCTCTAGAACTTACTCATCTTGCATAACAGAAGTTTTATACCATGGGCTGGAGATAACAAACTGGCAGCTGAAAGCCTCTTTTAGCTGTGTATAATTTTAGTAAGGCAGTTAACACAGAACAAATACATAAACCAGTAGCCACTTATTTTTATATTTATTTATATTTATTTTTAAATAATCACTCGAGGATATTTTTTTTGTTGTTGATTTGAGAGAGAGAGAGAGAGAGAGAGAGAGAGAGAGAGAGACATACATTGAAGAGAGAGAGAAACATCAATCAGTTGCCTCCCAGACACACCCCGACCAGGGATCAAACTGCAACCTACATATGTGCCCTGATGGAGAATTGAACCGACACCCTTTTGCTGTATGGGTCAAAGATCCAGCCAACTGAGCCATCTGGCCAGGGCACCAGTAGCCATTTTAAAGTGGAATTCAGTGACATATAGTATTTTCAGAATGTTTTGCCACCATTGTTTCCATCTAGTTCCAAAGCATTGCATCATTATGGGAACTCACTGTACTATCTTTGTAAGTTTTCTATAAATCTAAAATTAGTCAAATATAAAAAATACCAAAAGTGGGTGCAAGGGAAAACCCCCAGCAGTGTTTACATGTCTAGGAAAATCTCTTAGAAAATAGATTACAATTATTTCACATACTAACAAAAGTTTAAATGTCTTAGAACATTGGACTGGAAACTTGCAAATACACAAAAATGAGAGTGATAAATTTACTAAATTAGCTAAAGTTTCTTGAGGCTTCCCATGTGTTGAGCACTTGTGCTATATTTTATATGCCTTGGTTTATTTTATCATCATCACTCTTTTTTATCACTATTTTTTGATTTAACAATGAATATTTGCTTACAATAATACAATGGTGACAATTAAAATGTATAGGTGTTCACTAGGTGATAGACACAAAAATCTTTCCAGTCTTTATCTTTTTAAATTTAATTCTCATATTATCCTTATGAAGAGGATACTATCAGTAGTCTCATTTTACAAATGTGGGAACTAAGACACAGAAACATTAATTAACTTGAGATCACAAGAGGTATGAATAAACTTACCAGTATAAGTCCTCACTAGGCAGAATTCCAGGGAATGTTTCTTGTTTGAATGAAGGAGTGAGTAAATGACTGAATACAATTTTATAGATAGAAGAATATGGGTGAATCTTTGATAGAGGAACTTGTAGTGGCTCCTGAATAAATGGCTAAGATGGCTGGGTATGAAACTCTTGACAGATGTTGGGGGCAGAGAGAAAGTCAATTCCCATTAGGAAGGTCAGAGATCCTTAGAATTGGGTCCCAGAAGAGAGAGAGAAAAGGAAGCTGAGAGAAAGAGAAATTGAGAGAGACACAGGAATTGTACTGTGTAGAATGTTTTAAGTAAATGGATTCTCACTATTGTGCCTCAAGTGATTACTTAAAAATAAATATAAAAATAAGTGGCTACTGGTTTACATATTTGTTTTGTGTTAACTAAAATTATACACAGCTAAAAGAGGTTTTCAGCTGCCAATTCATTATTTCCAGCCCATGGTATAAAACTTCTGTTATGCAAGATGAATAAGTTCTAGAGATCTGCTATAGTGCAGTAGTGTGCACTTTAAAGTGTCAAGAGGATATAACCCCATCTGTACCATCAAAGTTCATCCTTTGAGAGCTCTGCCTGCCTCCATACCTGCTTCCCACAGCAGACATCTGATGGTATTGCCGAACCACTAGTTTCCTTGGTCCTTCCTTCCCTGGGTGATGGATATTTAACCCAGCTCCAAGGAAGGGCAGGGAGGGGGCATCAAGCATCTGTGCTCTGAAAAGCAGAGTTGGACTCCCTCCTTCCTGGAATAGTTGATCTGTAGGTGAGAGAAGTAAGGGACATATGTACTGTTTCTGGGGCTTTAGAGACTGAATTCTCACAAATCTTCATTAAATTAATTGTTCCTTGGTTTCTCTATTCTCTGAACAATTTGGTTCCCAGGAGTGAAGGAACAAAAACAAAACAGAACTTTTTCTTCTTCTAGTTTTGTACCCTTGGGGTCGTTTTAGATGCCAGCTAATTTATCCCATCTCTTTGTTGCTGGAGTGGGTTTGCCTTAGGCTGGTCTGTAATATGTGGATCCTTGACTTCCTGTAGGAAAGATTTCACAACACGAATCCAGGCGGACTTGAGAGTGTGTTCATTAACACTGGGGACAGTGAAACAAAGGAAGAAACAAGGGTAGAAGAAACAACAGGGGAGAGCCTAGATCAGCTGTGGGCAAACTATGGCCCGAGGGCCTGATCTGGCTGTTTGAAATGAATAAAACTATTGAAAAAAAAAAGACCGTACCCTTTTATGTAATGATGTTTACTTTGAATTTATATTAGTTCACACAAACACTCCATCCATGCTTTTGTTCTGGCCCTCCGGTCCAGTTTAAGAAACCATTGTGGCTCTTGAGTCAAAGAGTTTGCCCACCCCTGGCCTAGATGGTGCATGATTTTTTTTATTTATTTTGAGATCATCTTAGGCTGTTTTATTTTTGTTCATTTATTTTTTAAATTAAATTTTATTGGGGTGACATTAGTCAACATGAACATATAGGTTTCATGTGTGGATTACTAAGTTACAAAATCTGTATATAGGACCATGTACCCACCACCCAAAGTCAAATCTTCTCCTGTCACCTCATATTAGGACCCCTTTCTTCCCCTACCCCCTCCCTCTGGCAACCACCATACTGTTGTTTGTGTTCGTAAGTTTCAGTTTTATATTTCACATATGAGTGAAATCATATAGTTCTTAGCTTTTTATGTCTGACTTACTCACCTCGCATAATGTTCTTAAGGTCCATCCATGTTGTTGTAAATGATGCTATTTCATCCTTTCTTATGGCCGTGTAGTACTCCATTGTGTATATACCACATCTTCTTTATCCAGTCCTCTAACGCAGGGCACTTTGGCTGTTTCCAAGTCTTGGCCACTGTGAATAATACTGCAATGAACACAAGGGTGCATATATCTTTGCAAATAAATGATTTCGAGTTTTTCGGGTGTATACCCAGAAGTGGGGTTGTTGGGTCACATGGTAGCTCTATTTTTAGAGCTTTCCATAGTGGTTGTACTAATTCACATTCCCACCAGCTGTGAATGAGGCTTCCCTTTCCCCCACAATCTCTCCAACACTTGTTGTTGCTTGTCTTGTTGATAATGGCCACTCCAACTGGTGTAAGGTACTGTGTGTGAATATCATCTCCCATCTGGTTGGCTGACTGTTTGTTTTGTTGTCCGTTTCTTTTGCTGTGCAGAAGCTCTTCAGTTTGATATAGTCCCATTCATTTATTTTTGCTTTTACCTCCCTTGCCTTTGGGATCAAGTCCATAAAATGTTCTCTACCACCAGGTCCATAAGTTTGGTACCTATATATTTTTATGTTACTTATAGTTTCAGGTCTTATGTTTAAGTCTTTGATCCATTTTGAATTAATTTTTGTACATGGGGACAGACTGCAACTCAGTTTCATTCGTTTGCATGTGGCTTTCCAGTTTTCCCAGCACCACTTATTGAAGAGACTATCTTTACTTCAATATGCATTTCTGCCTCCTTTGTCAAAAATTATCTGTCCATTTATGTGTGGTTTTACAGCTGAGCTCTCTATTTTGTTCCATTGATCTGTTTCTCTGCCAATACCATGCTGTTTTGAGTATTGTAGCTCTGTAGTATATTTTGAAATCAGGTAGTGTGATACCTCCAGCCTTATTATTATTTTTTTTTTTCAGGATTGCTTTGGCTATTCTGGGTATTTTGTTTCCATACAAATCTAATGATTTCTCATTCTATTTCTTTAAAAAATGACATTGGGATTTTGATGGGGATTGCATTAAATCTGTATATTGCTTTGGGTAAAATGGCCATTTAACTATGTTGATTCTTCCAATCCATGAATACTTTTCCATTTCTTTGTGTCTTTCTCAATCTCTTTTAATAATTTTTTATAATTTTCAGTATGTAGGTCTTTCACATTCTTTGTTAAATTTATTCCTAGGTATTTTATTCTTTTGGTTGCTATTGCAAAATGAATTGTTTTCTCTATTTCTTTTTTTGAAGTTTTGTTGCTAGTGTACAGGAAGGCAATGGATTTTTGCACATTGATTTTGTGTCCTGCAACTTGACTGTATTTGTTTATTGTTTCCAGTAGTTTTTTTTAGTAGAGTCTTTAGAGTTTTCTATATACAGCATCATTT
>NW_006287458.1:0-15319 GCF_000327345.1 Myotis davidii | reverse complement strand
GCTATTCCTGGACTTTTGTTTTTTGGGAGTTGATGGTTGTTTCAATTTCCTCACTGCTGATCGGTCTATTTAGATTTTCCAGTTCTTCATGATTTAGTCTAGGTAGGTTATATATTTCTAAGAATTTATCAGTTTCTTCTAGGTTATTGAATTTGGTGGCATAAAGGCTTTCATAATGTTCTAGTATGATCCTTTGCATATCTGTGATGTCTGTGGTAATTTCTCCTCTCTCATTTCTGATTTTGTTTATATGGGTCTTTCCCCTTTTTTCCTTAGTGAATCTAGCCAAGGATTTGTCAATTTTATTAATCTTTTCAAAGAACCCGCTCTTTGTTTTATTGATTTTTTGTATAGTCTTTTTTGTTCTCTATTTCATTTAATTCGACTCTAATTTTTATTATTTCCTTTCTTCGGCTAATTTTGGGTTGCTTTTGTTCTTCTTTCTCTAGTCTTTTAAGGTGTGATATTAGGTTCTTTACTTGGACCTTCTCTTGTTTCTTGAGATAGGCCTGTAGTGATATATAAACTTTCCTCTTATTACAGCTTTCGCTGCATCCCAGAGGTTTTGATATGTTGCGTTATCATTCTCATTTGTCTCTATGTACCCTTTGACCCCATCTTTTGTTTCTTCTTTGACCCAATCATTTTTTAGTAGTATGCTGTATAATCTCCATGTATTTGTAGTTTTTCTGGTGGTTTTTTTTTCTAAACCCCTTTTTGCAGTTGATTTCTAATTTCAAGGCATCGTGGTCATAAAATTTGCTTGGAATAATTTCAATCTTTTTGAATTAGTTGATGCTTGTTCTGTGACCCAACATATGGTCTATCCTTGTGAATGTTCCATGTGCGCTGGAGAAGAATGTATAGTCTGATTTTCTGGGATGAAATGTTCTGTAAATGTCAATTATATCTATTTGGTCTAGTGTTTCATTTAAGGCCTATATTTCTTTATTGATTTTTTTATTTGGTTGATCTGTCTAGAGCTGTCAATGGAGTATTAAGGTCCCCAACTATAATTGTGTTTTGATATTTTTGTCCCTTTAGTTCTGTGAGTAGCTATTTAATATGTTTTGGTGCTTCTTGGTTGGGTGCATAAATATTAAGAAGTGCTATTTTTTTTTGATGTAGTGTTCCTTTTATCATTATAAAGTGTCCATCTTTGTCTCTTGTTATCTTGAGATTTATCTTATTAGATATAAGTATGGCTACACCTGCTTTGTTATGGATTTTGTTTGCTTGGAGAATCATTTTCCACCCTTTTACTTTGAATCAACCTTTGTCTCTGCTGTTTAGATGAGTCTCTTGTAGGCAGCATATGGTTGGGTTTTGTTTTTTGATCCACTCTGCTACTCTGTGCCTCTTTACTGGTAAATTTAGACCACGTATATTTAGGGTAATTATTGATGTATGAGGATTTCCTAGAGCCATTTTATCTTTTGTTTTCTGGTAACTCTGTGCCTCCATTGGTTTTTTTCCTTTATGCTTCTATCTGTTGTTTTTGTTTGGTGGTATTCCATACATGTTTCCTGTGTCTTTTTTTTTAAAGCTATATGTCTTGTTTGGGGGATTTTTGGGGGGGATTGCCATTAGTTTTATAAAAAGGGAAGTTGCATATATACCATAGTTTTTCCCCTTTTGAGTGCATCTGATCTTCATCTTCCTTTGCCTATTCAAACCTGTCCCTCTTCCCCTTGTATGTTTTTATTGTCACAAATTATCCCTGTTTATGCTGCCAGTTTTTTTGGCAATCCTACCGATAGTGTTATGACCTTATGTTCTTTGTTTCAGGTAGAATAACTTCCTTGAGTATTTTCTCTGATGGAGATTTTCTAGTGATAAAATACCTCAGCCTCTGTATGTCTGGGAATATTGTTATTTTTCCTTCATATTTAAAGGATAATTTTGTTGGGTATAATATGCGTGGCTGGCAAGTTCTCTCTTTCAGACATTTGAATATTTGGTTTCACTCTCTTCTGGCTTGCAGAGTTTCTGCTGAGAAGTCAGGTGAAATTCTGATGGGTTTTCCTTCTTTTCCGTGGATGCTTTGAAGATTTTTTTTCTTTGTCACTGATTTCTGACAGCTTCATTACCAAGTGCCTTGGAAAGGGCCTCATTGGGTTGAGGTAACTAGGTGTTCTGTTTGTTTCTTGGATTTGAGGATCTAGTTCTTTCAATAGATTTGGGAGGTTCACATCCACTTCTTGTTTTAATAGACTCTCCATTCCATACTCTCTTCCTCCACCGCTATGCCTATGATTCTGATGTTATTTTTTTTTTTTTTATGGAATCAGAGAGGTCTCGTAGGGCTATTTCATACTTCTTTGTTCTCAGATCTCTCTCTTCTCCCCTCTGCATCATTTCTTGATTCCTACCTTCAATATCACAAATTCTTTCCTCTAGCTGGTTGGTTCTATTTTCTATGCTCAGCAACTCACTCTTAATTTCTTTAATTGCCTGCTTCATTTCCAGAACTTCTGTGTATGTGTGTTTCCTCACGTCCCGCATAGTTCAGGGTTCAGGATCTGGAAGAGGAGCCACACACAAATGAAAGAGACAAGACAAGAGATAATTTGGAAATATTGGGGGGCCAGGTGGGCAAGTCCAACTCAAGGGGAAGGACTGCCACTGGTGCCCAGGCCTCGCCAGCCTTTTATTCAACTTTGGTTAAACATAAAGCCCTGAGTCAGGCAGGTAACTGCAGTAACAGACAGGCTATCTTAAAGGTCAGTAAATATTAGAAGGATTTACTCTAAGACTATTTGATCAGGAAATAGCTTGAGCTCCCATTGACAGGACTAGACAATCTGTGCAAAACTCACGCCCTTGCCGTGGGTTCAAGGGTCACCAGCATTCCGGGATCCTTGTTTGCACTTCTCTGCTAGTGAAGACAATGGGCGGCCTCCTGCAACTTCTGCTTGATTCTTTTTTAAAATTTCAATTTCTTTGGAGAAATACTCATTGTGTTCATTGATTTATTTTCTGAGTGCGCTGAATTGCCTGTCAGCATTTTCTCGCATCTCACTGAGTATTTCCAGAACTGCGATCTTGAAATCTCTGTCATTCAACTTGCATAATTCCATGTGTCCCAGCCTTTTTTTCTGGGGATTTTTCATTTTCTTTCTGTTCATCCTTGTGATGGTTGTTCATGGTCATGGCGTTTCACTGTTTAACATTTTCCCATTTATCTCTGAGGAGGTCTTTCTACTTTGTTCCAGTAGATGGCGCTGAATTGCAAGATTTTTATCCTCTGTGGCCTCACAGTTTTGAGCCTCTGTTGCTTGGGGGTGAGATTTGTTTTCCCCTGAGAGTAATGGCTACCCCTGATCTCCGCAGGTCCAGCCCAAGCCCCACTCCTGGGATTCAGTCACAGAGGGAAATTGTGTTTCTACTGCCCTAGCTCTTGGCCCGCAGATAATACACTCCTGGAACCAACTCCAAGGCAAAGGGAAGCGAGATTGGGAGTCTAATCAGTGGCAGGGCTCTGCGATTTCCTGTCTTTGCCTGAAAGCCCGCAGCCAGGCCCCGCCGTGCAGAGCAGCTCTGTAGGGCGGGTGTCTGCTGACTCGCAGCTCACGCATGCAACTCAGACCCCATTCACAACACGCCCTCAGCTTCGGACTCTCACTGCTAGTGTGCACGACCACTCAATGCCGCTGCTCCAGTGGCAGCTCCAACAGCTAGCCTCTTGCCGGGTTAGCTCTCTGTTCGTTCCAACCAGCTGAGGGAAGTGCCCATAATTGCTGCTGCCAGTTTCCAGCTGCGCTGCAGACACGCTGCTGCGCTGTATTCGCGTTTGGCTCCCCTCCCTTCTCGTCTCCCCGCTTATTCCAAGGAGCCCACCGTCGCTGTTCCGGTGTGCAGGTCTCTCAGGCGGGCATTTGTGTTGAGCAGGGACTTCTTTATTGAATGGTAGGTGGTTATTTTGTTGAGATGTCAGGGGGAGATGAGAGACGCGCCATTAACGCCACCATTCCTCTGACGAGGCTGTGTTCTTGGCTCTAGAAATGTTATAGGAAAGAAGCGAGCCTGGTGGGGCTGCTTTAGCTCCCTGAGAGGTCAGAGATAAGGGGGGGCTTGGAGACAGGATCGGGCGTGGAGCTACCACTGCCCACTGCTCCCCTGGCTGCAAGTCGCGTGGGGACCCTTAGAAATAAGAAGTTCATGCCCGGGAAGGGGCATGGGTGTGCTCTAGGGCAAGCTCGCATTGAGCTTTTGTCCTGAGGGCTTTTTATCCTTTTTTTTTTTCCTCTCTGCAGGCAAGAATCTCAGGGGAGAATTTCATAGAATAGTCATCAGCTCTCCAGGTGCATTTTTAATATGCTGATGCATCAAAGTGAGTGTACAGGGGAGTTTGGGTTTGTTTATTCTTTGGTCTGATTTACTAGTTTAATTTTTTCTTAGGTCTGTCTGGCTATAATGGGGTTTTTGTTATTTGTTCCTCTGACTTCATTTGTCCTTGGGTTTAGCTGGCACAAATGGCTTTAATTGGGTCATTGTTCTCTATTTTCCTAGGCTAGCTAAGCTACTTTGTTTACAATAGCTAAGATCTGGAAACAGCCTAAGCGTCCATCAGTAGATGAGTGGATAAAAAAGCTGTGGGACATTTACACAATGGAACACTATGCGGCTGTAAAAAAGAGGGCTCTCTTACCTTTGGGACAGCATGGAGGGACCTGGAGACTATTATGCTAAGTGAAATAAGCCAATCTGAGAAAGACAAGTATCACATGATCTTACTTATCTGTGGAATCTAGTGAACAAAATGAATTGACCAACAAAATAAGGCCTGAAGCATGAAGGCGTGGAACAGACTGACATACCTCGATGTGGGGATGGGAGGACAAGAAGAGAGAAATCAAAGAACTTACATACTTATATGCATAACCCATGGACAAAATTTTTTAAAAATAAATAAATATAAGGGTTTTTTTTTTTTAAAGTCTCTTCTTCAGCTAGTCTTCAGTTGCTAATTCACAGTGAATGCTCCTCAATTTAGTTTTATTTCCAGTTTGGATCTGAGAGGAGGTGCACTAAAGATCCACCTACCCCACTGCCACGACCTTCGAGGCAGGGTTCAGGATCTAAAGGAGGGGCCAATGCACAAATGAAAATGCTATACAAGAAATATGAATTTAGAAGGCACTGGGGTCCAGGTGGAGACCTCTTTCTTGAAGAGGCACACAGACCTCTGGACTGGTCTGTTTTTTATTTACTTGAATACCCATTTGCCTTTTAGCAATGCATACCGACAGGTCAAAAGTAAAGTTTGGTAAACAGTATAAGGATTATCAGGTTAGGAAATTGCCTTGAGCCATTGAGCCCACAGCAGGGCAGCATTATGCTGATTTTCAGCTCTGCCCGAATATCAAAGTCCATTGGCCTTCCAATGTTTCTTTTTGCATTAATGTGCTAACTACTGTTGGCTTTAGCCTCTGGCACCCCATTACTATCTTGAACACCCTTGGACCTGGAGATTATTATGTTAAGCGAAATAAGCCATTCAGAGAAAGACAAATTCCCTGTGATCTCACTTATATGTAAAATCTAATGAACAAAATAAACTTAGGAACAAAATAGAAACATTGACATGGATACGTGGAACAGACTGATAGCTGTCAGAGGAGAGGGGAGAGGGGGGACTGGAAGAAAGAAGATGAAGGGATTAACCAAAAATGTATATGCATAACACATAGACACAGACAACAGTGTGGTGATAGCCAGAAAGAAAGGCGGGTGGTGGGTAGGGGGAGGTGGGCAAAAAAGGGAGAAATGGAAACGGAAGAGACTTTGTTTGGGATGATGGGCTCACAATGCAGTGTGCAGATGATGTTTTCTTGAGTTGTACACTTGAAGCCTGTATGGTTTTGCAAACCAACATCACCCCAATAAATTCAATTAAAAAATATAATGGCGGTTTCATTTTTTAATTTTTTGAGGAACCATACTGTTTTCCACAGTGGCTGCACCAGTCTGCATTCCCACCAGCAGCATGAGGGTTTCTTTTTCTCCACATCCTTGCCAGTACTTGTCATTTGTTGATTTATTGATAGCCATTCTGACAGGTGTGAGATGGCACCTCATTGTTTTGATTATCTCTCGGATGATTAGTGGCATTGAGCATGTTTTCATATGTCTCTTGGGCTTCTGTATATCCTCTTTTGAAAGGGGTCTATTTAGGTCCTTTGCCCAGTTTTTGATTGGATTGTTTGTCTTCCTTTTGTTAGGTTGTATGAATTCCCTATAAATTTTGGAGATTAAACCCTTATCGGATATACTAGTAACATTGGCAAATATGTTCTCCCATGCAGTGGGCTCTCTTGTTGTTTTGTTGATGGATCCAGAGACATAGAAGCATTGAACAGACCATCCAACTTCATAGGGAAGGTGTGTGGGAGGGTGGTGGGTGGTGAGAGATCAGCCGAAGGACTTGTATGCATGCATATAAGCATAACCCATGGACACAGACTGTAGGGGGGTAAGGACATGTGCTGGGGAGGTTGGGGGTGGGGTGGATTACTGGAGAGAGGTCAATGGGGGAAAAAGGAGACATATGTAATACTTTAAACAATAAAGAATTAAATTAAAAAATATAATGGGGGGACATAATATGACTGACTGACAGAACTGACCACACAAAATTTATAAAATGCACACATTCCCCCAATACATCTACACATATATAAAATAATACACTGTCAAACACTAAAACACTTTGACAGAAACTCCAATGTTGTTTGAAAGTAGGGAATTCAAAACCACAACAAGAAACCAGCTCTCACTCTATGAACTGTGTAAAGAGCTTGCACAATTTACAGTGAAGTAAAAGGCTTTAACCCTAAATATAAACATTTCACCAGGAATAAAATAATTGCAAAGTAAAAGTATTTAGTGTTCTCTTTTAGACTTATTAAATAACATTTTTATGTGAATAGTCAATGAGAGATGATACTGTGAAATGTTTCTCTCAGGAATGGATGTGGCAAGGTTTTAACTACTGCCACAGAGCTGAATCTTTTTAATGAATACAAAACAGCTACTACATAAGCACTCATGTTGCCCCACCCATGAAGTTCCCCTTTTATTTTTAACGAGAGGCCCGATGCACAAAATTTGTGCAAGAGTAGGCCCTCGTGGCCCTGGCTGCCTTGTAGCCCCGTCCCCTGCCCACTGGTCATTCCAGAAGGTCATCCCACTGTCCAATCTAATTAGCATACTAGCTCTTTATTATATAGGATTTGATTTAATTATTTTGTTTTGGAACTTGAAATATATGCAATTTTATTTTTAATGAGAAGCAGTTTCAATATGAGCAAAGGGAGAAAGTTCACATTAGACAATGGATATATCGAGGGAGCAAAGTTTATTTGGAATTACATATAGAATTTTTGTGATTTTTACACAAGAATTAACATATAAAATCCCCCTTTTAGAAAACCCTGAGTAACCTAGATAACTGACCATAGGGGTGACCCTGCTTTTCTTCCCCTGCCCTAATTCCAACTCTTGTTTTAAAGAAAAAGCAAACCCACAAAACCCTAGCCATCCTGCCTTTGGCCTCCAGTAAAGGCAGAGCCCTTCAGTCAAAGTCCATTTCTCTCCCTCTGTGTCTCTCTTTCACACACACACACACACATACACACACACACACACACACACACACACACACACACTTTCCTGTACGGCTTTCGGGCTTGCAGGACCTATGAGTAATAACACTTACATCTTCATAGCTCTATGATGGCTGTTTCAATTATAATAAGGATCAAAAGGGTCCATCTAGTCACAACATTGACTCTGGTCTGAGGAACAAGTAGTAGTGAGAAGGCTAACCCCTATTTTGTAAAACTACTGTTTGGAATTCTCTGCTATTCTTTAGGCAGCCTCTTATTCTAAAAAGATAACTTTGCTTTCTAGCCTGCTTTATCCTGCTTGAATAATGAGGAAGATAAACTTAACTGTCTGACCTTGTAGGCCAGAGACTAGATACGCCCATACTCTCAATGCCATGCCAGGTGCATTTTTTAATTGGATAGAACTGTGTAGTTTTCAAGACCACCAGCGAAATAACCATTAAGCACACATAGGGCTGGCTCTTTCATAAAAAGGGAAGTTCTGCTTGTAGCTCTGCTTCGAATTTGAATTCATTTTCTCTAAGCCCACCGCGGTGAATAAAGTGTGACTCCAAACTCTCTGAGCATTGCTTGATTTATTCCGGTTCTCTGTAACAGTAGGACCCAGGCCAGTGCCCAGGCATCCCTATCCTGTTGCATCACTATCAACAGGACCAGCAAGACCAATGTGCCTAACTTGAGCTCAAATTGTAAAAAAAAAAAATTTGAAAATCTCAGGATGACTGTCCCCTTTCTACCTGCCATTCCAAAAAACCTTTGCAGGGCCCTCTTTATGTCCTTGTTCCTGAGACTGTAGATGAAGGGGTTCAGCATGGGTGTGACCACCGTGTACATCACTGAGGCTGCTGCACTGGAGTGTGAGCTGTGGGTAACAGCAGAGCTGAGGTACTCACCTGAGATTGTACCATAAAATAAGAAGACAACTGAGAGGTGAGATGCACAGGTAGAAAATGCTTTATACTTCCCCTGAGCTGATGGCATTCTATGTATGCAGGACACTATCTTTGAGTAGGAGTAAATGATACCCGTGAGGGGACCAGCACCCAGTAGCACAACTCCAAAATACATCACCATGTTATTAAGAAAGGTGTCGGAACAGGCAAGTTGGACCACCTGTTTAAGTTCACAGAAAAAGTGGGGGATTTCCAAGTCCGTACAGAAGGACAGCTGCAATACCATTGTGCCTTGTAAAAAGGAATTCAGGGCACTCATGATCCAGGACACCAGAACCAGCAGTCCACATAGCTGGGGTTTCATTATGACCATGTAGTGCAAGGGGTGGCAGATGGCCACATACCTGTCATAGGCCATTATGGTCAAGAGGATGTCATCCAGCATTACAAAGAGTATGAAAAAATAAATCTGGGTGATGCAACCTTTATAGGTTATGATTTTGCTCTGTTTCAGGATGTTCACAAGCATTTTTGGGATGGTGGTGGAGGTGAAACAGACGTCTACCAAGGACAGGTTGGAGAGGAAGAAGTACATGGGTGTGTGGAGGTGGGAGTCTGAGCTGACGGCCAGGATGATGAGCAGGTTTCCCAACACAGTGATCAGGTACATGGAGAGGAAAAGCCCAGATATGAGGGGCTGCAGTGCTGGTTCCTCTGAAAATCCCAGGAGAAGAAATTCTGAAATTGGGGTATCATTGCCTTGTCCCATGTGGTGAAGTGACTAAGTAGGAAAGAAAAAATAGCATGATTAGTTTTTACATAAATGGTCATTACTAATATAGTTGAAATGCTACAATTATATTTTGCAGTGAAGTAATATATACTTTTTGTATGTATCATGGCCTTTAAGACACAACCCAGCCCATGACAGCTCTGATTAGGATTTTCTGTCCTCCTCAGACCTTTTCCCCAAGGTGGTCATGGATTACACAGTGTTTTTATTTTGTTTACAAACCTTTATTGTTGAGAGTATTATAGATGTCCCCTTTTCTCCCCCTATTACACCCCTTCACCCAGTTATCACCCCACCCCAGTCCTTCACTACCCTACCATTTGTGTCCATAGGTAATGCATATATGCATATAACTTCTTTGGTTAATCTCTTCCTGCCCCCCCCTCCCCATTTCCCTCTGAGATTGGTCAGTCTGTTCCATGTTTCCATGCCTCTGGTTGTATTTTATTCATCACTTGATTTTATTCATTAGATTCCTTGTTCATTTATCTTGATTTTTTAGATTCAAATGTTGATAGATATGTATTTATTGCCATTTTATTGTTCATATTTTTTGTCTTTTATAACGTTTTTGTTGGGAAATCACTTGACAGTCGTATGGGCACTCCCTCATAGGTAACTAACTGGTTTTCTCTTGCTGCTTTTAAGGGTCTCTCTTTGACTTTAACTTTTGGCACTTTAATTATAATGTGTCTTGGTGTAGGCCTCTTTGGGTTCCTCTTGTTTGGGATGCTCTGCACTTCCTGAAGTTGTAAGTCTATTTCTTTCACCAGGTAGGGGAAGTTTTCTGTCATTATTATTTTTAAATATATTTTTTATTGTTGATAGTATTACAAATACCTTCTATTCCCCCTTTCCCCTTCCTCCTAGCCCCTTCCCAGCAACCCTCCCCCACCCTGCAGGTCTTCACTACCCTATGCCCGTGTCCATGGCTATGCATATAAGTGCATAAGTTCTTTGGTTTATTCAAATAGGTTTTCAATATCTTGCTCTCTCTCTTCTCTTTCTGGCACCCCCATAATGAAGATGTTGGTATACTTGAAGTTGTCCCAGAGGCTCCTCACACTATACTCATATTTTTGGATTCTTCTTTCTTTTTGCTCTCCTGACTGGGTGTTTTTGTTTCCTCATATTTCAAATCACTGATTTGATTCTTGGCGTCCTCTATTCTATTGTCGAATCTCTGTAAATTCTTCTTTATTTCAGTTAGTGTATGCTTAATTTATGACTGGTCCTTTTTCATGTTTTTGCTGTTCTCACTAAGATTCTTGAAATAGTCACTAAGGCCCTTGAAGCTCTCATTAATATCCGTGAGCATCCTTATAACCATTGTTTTGAACTCTGTATGTAGTAGTTTGTTTGCTTCCATTTCATCTAGTTTGTTTTCTGGAGATTTCTTCTGTTCTTTCATTTGTGACATGTTTCTTTGTCTCTGCATTTTGGCTGTTTCCCTGTGTTTGTTTCTATGTATTAGGTAGAGCTGCTATGTCTCCTGGAATTGGTAAAGTGGCCTTGTATAGTAGGTGTCCTGTAGGGCCCAGTGGCTCAGCCTCCTCAGTCACCTGAGCTGGGCACTCTAAGTGCACCCCTGTGTGGGTTGTGTGCACAGTCTTGTTGTAGTTGAGCCCTGATTGCTGTTGAAATCACTGGGAAGAATTGAGCTCCAAGCCAATTGGCTGTGAGAACCAGCTATTTCTATAGCAGAAGAGTTGCTTTGCAGGAAATACCCCTGTGGAGCAGGACTTGTTCAGTGGGGTTTTGGTGCTCAATGAGTCTGCCCCTTGAGTGTGTTGCTTGTGGATATGTAGAGTTGTAATCTGCTGTGGTCTGAAGCTGTTCACTGGGTGCACTGGCTCTGAGTCCTCCCTGAAGGTGCAAAGTTAGCTACTTCCTGGGGCCGCCTGGCAGGAGCCACAGAGAGATCTGCAGATGGCTGCTACGTGTGTTGGGCTTACTAGTGCTTATGAGAGGCTGAAATGTGAAGCAAGGTGGGCTGCTGCTAGTGTCAGGCCTTGGGCCTTTTATTGAGAGGTACGGGGCATGCTGATTGCAGCTGCTGCTTGTTTGAGAGATTTTAGGAAGTCTGAAGTATGACTTTTCATATGGAAAAGCTGCTGAAAATAGCTTGGGTGGGGCTGCAAATTTGGTAGGGTGGGGCCTCAGGGTATAAAAAAGGGTGGAGCAAACAGTCTGCTTCAGGCTAATGGAGATTCAGATATGGCTGCCAGCCAGCTCTGTGATGGGGTAGGTCTCAGCATAGGAATAATGAACTCTGTGAGCACCCCAGTCTGGGAGAAACCCACCCCTAAGTTCTTGCCCTGATGGCAGACAATCCAGTTCTTCTCTGTATGTCCCATGATCCCTCCAATCTGCTGCCCTAGTTCTGGGGCTCAGAGGGAGCGAGTCTGGGTAAGTTCATGCTTTGGCCCTTTAAGAGGAACTCTGGGACTCCCACAGCCTCCATGCCACTCAGCCACAATTCCCACTGGTTTTTATAGCCTGAAGTTATAGGAACTTCTCTTCCTGTTCCTGGAACCCTGGGCTGAGGGGCCTGGTGTGTGGCTGGGACCCATTGCTCCTCACGGGAGGCCTTCACAGCCAAGATATCCCTCCTGCTCTAAAAAATGGCACACGTGGTGGCAGACCAGCCCATTCAGCTCCTCTGCCCAGCCTACCAGTCTCAGTGTGCTTTCTTTTTTTACTTCTGTAGTTGTGGACTTCTATTCAGACAGCTTTCAGGCACTTCTAAGTGATGGTTGTTCTGTATTTAGTTGTAATTTTGATGTGGTTGTGGGAGGCAGTGAGTACTGTGTTTACCTAGGCAACCATCTTAGTTTTTCTACACACTTTTAATGAGAAATGTTTTCATGCACTTGAGGAACATATGTTGAGTAATGGCCATCTCTAGGGAAAGGGTATAGGATGCTGAGAAAAAAATCCTTAAAATATAATGATGATGAAAGAATATACACAAAATATAGGTCATATATACCATGCCATATGGTGTCATGTGAAGAAAAAGAATGTAGGTATAAAATAGAGTGGATGGGATGTTATTTTATATTGGGAGTTCAGGAAGCCCTGCAAACAAGGCGGCATTTGAACCGGGATCTCAAGGAAGACAGAGGGGGAGACACAAGGTTATTAGGAGTGCAGGAAAAAAGTCAGTGCAAAAGCCTGAGATGACACTTGTTCCCGATATTGAAGACTCAGAAAGGCTCCAGCATGGGGAGGGGAATAATCAAGAGGGGAACAATAACAGAGGGTGTCAGAGAATGTGAAGGAACAAGATGGCCTCCGTGCTCACAAAGAATCCCTTGTTCACATGTTGTTCTCTGCACTTTATTAATTTTGTTTCAAAAAATATTGTAAATACTAATGGATTCCCCTTTTATATTTGTGTGTTGGTTAACATTCTGGCATCTGTATTTTAACCAGTTAACTGCCATGGTATTTTGAATTTAATTAACCCCTTCCCCAACAATTTTTTTGTTAAAAACGTTTCTTTTTCAGACTAATTTTTTTATTTTGGTTCTATATAGTATTTTTGATGCTGGTTATGAAAACAGTTTGTAACTCGTCTTCCTATAAACCATATTTTTTTACCATATTTTCTTAGTATACTCGTCGACGACTGAAAAAGAACATTTTGTGAAAACGTGTATACACGTTTCTGCCGGGGAAGGGGTTAAAAACGGTCCGCTGCTTGTGTCTATAGATACTTATGGGTACAAATGGTTAAGGAACACATTTTGGAGTATATGGGCTCAGATCCAACTGCCCCATCACACACACACACACACACACACACACACACACACACACACCAGAGTGCACTATGAATTACTTTCTGGGGCCATGTTATCACCAGGCTTTTCTCATCCCATCATAATAATTAGAAAAATAATGATACAAGGAATGATGTCAACACCAGTCTATCTTTACCCTGAAGAGTATAGAAGTAGTATCGAAAGAATATAGAAGTAATATTACCGTTGTTAAGCCTCTTGTGGACATGTAAATAGGGGACTCTATTTTCTTATGGCTATGTTGTGTACCCTATTTAAAGAAACTTTAAAAATTGGTTAAAAAACAGAGAGAAAAATGGATATAAAGGGGGAGAAGATCTAATAGCTCAGATGGTCCCTGAGTGACTGAGATGAGACAAAGCTCCTTGGTTCTGGCAGAATTCCAACCCCAGTTCTGTCTCTTGATGCCCAGAATAACTAATGAAGCAACAAAAAGCAATTTATCCAAGAGAAAGGAGTGATATTTTACATTGTCAAGATGCTGTACAGATTGAACATTCCTTTGGAAAAAGGAACAACAGAAACAAACACACAATCTCCATCAGCAAATACAACATACAATAATGGGGGTTATTAAAGATGAAGTGGAAAATAATATCTGCCAGCCTTTTGTAATTCAATGACTGACTTTTCAGTTTGACTACCACATATTAGCTGTTTAAACTTGCAGGCCATTTGAACCATTTCATTTCTTTAAATTAATTATATTTTTTGGTACAGCCTACATGGTTTTTACATGCTTTCTTTATTTTTTATGAATGAATTAATTAATTTTAATATATATTTTTATTGATTTCAGAGAGGAAGGGAGTAGGAGAGAGAGAGATAGAAACATCAATGATGAGAGAGAATCATTGATTGGCGATCTTCTGCATCACCACACGGGGGATGGAGCCCATATCCTGGGCATGTGCTCTGACCGGGAATCAAACTGTGACCTCCTGGTTCATAGGTTGATTCTCAACCACTGACCCATACTAGCCAGCTAATTTATTTTTTGTTAATCCTGACCAGAGAGAAGAGGGAGCCAGTATGGGTGCTGAAGTTACCTCTGACTCAAGGGACCACACACTGACTGGAACTTCACTGCTCCACTGGCCTCATCACAGCGCCCTCCCAGCCTCTGATCTAATTGTGATTCCTGCACCTATTCCATGTTTATTAGAACATTCTGGTGTTTATATGGCTCAGTAGCATCTTTCCTTTGCTATTTTTGGCTTTGAGTTTTGATCTCTTTTGTGACACAACTGATGGGAGGGCACTAGTAGTCGTGGTTCTGTTTCTTGTCAACATACAAATCATCCCCGAACATTTTTTTAAATAAAATCCTGCTTATGCAACAACAATTGATCCCCTTTCTTCACATATTTATCCCTAAGAATATATCATAGCACACTTATTTCATTGTACTGGGCCGTCTTTGTATAATGTGAGGTCAAATGAGCAGGGAGCTCACTGACTGTTCATTTATGTAGTTTTATAAATCTGTGTTTTTTTATGGAAAATTGTTAAGGTATGGAATATTCATAATATAAAAATGGCAGGGAAAATAAACATGGTTGACTATTGTGTAGTCACATAATGGCTTTAGTAAAATTGAATAAAACTCTAAAACTAATTTCAAAAGAAAAGCAAAAAAGTATAAAACTTTAATCACATCAATATAGGTCTTCAATTCCAGGGATATGTGTAAGGATGTGGAAATAAAAATATAAAAATATACATTTAAAAGGCAGTGGAGAAAGCAGTATCGACAGTTATAATTACTATCTATATAAACATAAATTGTTATGCTTAGGAAATGGATAGAAAAGATCATTAATTGAATGCAAAAGAATGTTTTCCCAAGGTGAAAGATGTAGAACTTCTTACATTTAAAATAGGAGAAGACACAATATGACAGACTGATAGAATTGACCACACACAATGAATACATTTTCATCCATTTCCTTAGCTCCATCTATACACATATAAAGGAATTCTATGCCAAACAGCAATGAGTTAGGAGAAAACTAACTTAGCATACTAAATGTATTAGCTATATATTTGCCCACCTAGCACACAGATATGGTAGTCTTTCAGCTCTGAGCTGGCCTGGTTAGGCCCTCAGGTTACCTCAGAGAGAAACTCTGGGCTGCATTTCTTGAATCTTCCACAGCATCTGCTGCACTCCCACACTCACCTGGATGGGTC
>NW_006287457.1:348572-349668 GCF_000327345.1 Myotis davidii | reverse complement strand
GTTTATATTGGAAGACAGACTTATTTAATTACACATATTTTCTCTTTTAAAAAATAAAATACCAAGAAACCAAGATGGCGGCATAGTTAAACACTGGAGATTGCTGACTCGCACAACCACTTCAAAAATACAACTAAAAGATGAAATGGACATCACCCAGAACTACAGGAAGGCTGGCTGAGGGGAAATTCTACAATCGAGACTCGGAGGAGGCGCAGTGCAGAAAATACAAAGGTGTGGAGGTGCGTGCAGAGCGGGCTGGCGGCTTAGGGTGCGGTTGTCTGTATCAATCTGGAGGGAGTCTCAGGCTCTGAGCTCCAGTTCCAAGCGAGTCTCTGGGGATCCAGACTCAAACGAGAGAAGCGGGACTGTCTGGCATTGGTCAGAACTCGAGGGCAGCTTTCTCTCCGAGGTTTGCAGCGGTTGCTGGGACTCTGAGAGGCAGAGCCTCTGGGGACGGGACTGAGAGCAGCCATAAATGCTCGCTCTGCCAGCCCTGTTGATCCCCTGGGACCGGCCCTGCCCAAGCCTTGCACAGAGGCAATTGCAGGATAGCCTTAGGCAAAGGCTAGATTAGTACCTCCCTAGAGGACAGAAGTTCTCCCACTGCAGACACAGCTGATTCTCACAGCCAGTTGGCCTGGAGGTCAAATCACCCCCAGTATTACCTACAACAATCAAGGCTTAACTACAACAAGACTGCACACAAAGACCACAAGGGGGTGTACCAAGAAAGCATAAAAAATGCGGAAACAAAGAAACAGGACACAACTGACAGAAATGGAGGATATAGAGTTCAAAACCACACTTTTAAGGTCTCTCAAGAACTGTCTAGAAGCCACCAATAAACTTAGTAAGTCCCTCGAAAAGACTGGTGAGACTGCCAATAAATATAGTGAGATCCTCAAGAAATCTAATGAGACCCTCGATGTTGTGATAAAGAACCAACTAGAAATTAAGCATACACTGACTGAAATAAAGAATATTATACAGACTCCCAACAGCAGACCAGAGGAGTGCAAGAATCAAGTCAAAAATTTGAAATGCGAAGAAGCAAAAAACACCCAACCAAAAAAGCAAAATGAAGTTTGGCCTG
>NW_006287457.1:336425-347621 GCF_000327345.1 Myotis davidii | reverse complement strand
AAGAGAAAAGCCTCTCAGTGATTCATAAATAACATGAGGTAAAGCTTTTAATATTTACTGAGTTTCTACTATTTAATTTACATATGAGGTGATGAGACTTTCATTCTTTGCTGAATGCTGACCCTATTTATTTAAGCATTCATAATGATTTTTTTTTTAGTATTTGCTAATAAGGAGGTTCCCCCATCCTCTTTTCATGAAGTTATCATTTGGTTTCTTAGATTTGAGGCTCATCTCTCTTTTCACAGCTTCTCAACAGCCCTCTTTTTTTCCCCTGGACTTGTCCTTCTCTGAGTGCTATTCACAGCTCACATTGCCTTGGAGTCTCAGATTTTTGTTTCACATTCTTGTGTCAAGAGAATTGTAGACATAAAAGAGAAATTTACCAACAATTTGTCTGGATATCTGCCTAAGACTATACAGACTATACTATACTATTCTATACTACTGTCTCTCTGTTAAGCTTAATTATGGGATGGACACACTTTCAGTAAAAATGTTTAGCTTTATAATAAAGCCTTTTTTCTGCTAATAAATGTTGTAAAAATAAATTAAAAAAGTAAAAATGATATTTGATGGTTGTACTATCAAAAAAGCATAATTCTTAGAAACAATAGTAAAACCACTTTTTTGTGTCATTTGATCCCTTTAAAAATCTCATTAAATATATATCTAGAAAAAAATTTACCTAGAAAAAAATAATATACCCATTCATACACACACAAAATGTGGTGTACAAATGTAGATGGTGTATGAACCTCCCCAAGAAAATATGCCAGCCATGGATCTGGAATCTCAGCTTTAAACTCACATTATCTTTATTCATCTTGTCAATTCAAATACAGGACCTCCTTCATGAATTGTCTGGGGCCCTCCTGGCTTCTAGAACTTTCTCCTATTTATTTGTGATAGCACCTGGGTATTGTAGGGACATTCTGGTTCCAATAGAGCCATCCTGCCTTAAATAAATGAGTGATTCTAAGTTCAGCTCTTATAGAAATGTTCTTTCCTAAAGAATCATACAATATTAAATCTTCAGCTTTTATTGGTATAGAAACTGGCTTTTGAGAGAAAGTATTCATTCATTCAGCAAAAACCACAGTTGAAAGCTTTGTCCACTGAATTCAGTGTCTGCTTAAGGCTGGAATTGTGGACACCCCAGCTAAAGAGACACCCCTCCTTTTCGTCTGCCTTTATGACATTTATTACAACAGAACTATCTTTTAAATTTTATTATTCCTCATTCTGTCACTTGAGACCAACATATGTGAATACTCATTAAATCTGTGTTCAATTTGTTAGGAATGAATTCATGAACTTTTCTGACCTTCTGTTGCCCTTGAATGTTAGATCTAACTTGATCATAGTAACAGCAACAACCTAGGGTTGAGGTATAATTACCTTTCCTTCTTTCTAATCTTTTATCTCTTTATTTTTGCTTTCCAGATTATCCATATTTTAATATTATGAGTCCCCTTGGTATCTTTTAAAAGTATTTTGGACATACGTTATCATAAGCCCACTTATATCATTTCTTAACCTGGTACTAGTGCTAGACTGGCATTTTGGGCCAGATATTCCTTTGTTGTGAGGGGCTGTTCTGTGCATTATAGGGTGTTTAGCATTATCCTTGGGCTCTACCCACTAGATGCTAGTAGTATCTACTCCCTTCCTTTTCCATTTGTGACAATCAAAATGTCTCTATACAATGTCACATATCTCCTAGGGTCAAAACTGCTGTAATGGAGAACCACAGCAATAGAGCAATAAAATTTAGGATCCATAATTGACTTCTGTTTCTAAGCCTTACCAGATTAACCAACACTCTCCATGCCCGTGGAAAAACATAGTGACAGCCCTTTCAAGAATGGGCTCCTGCCCATACTGTGGCTCCTGCCACCTATGTTTGTTTGCATGTGCACAAGGAGTATGTTGTGTTTGTCCCCAACCCATTTATGTTAGTGGTACTCATGCTAATTTTTAAATCTAATTAAACATGATGGAAAACCGATAAACTATGAATTTGAAAAACGTTGTTTCTTTGAAAACTAAGTTTGACTCTTTGGAAAGATTCTTAAATCTGTTTAAGAAAAACTGATGCTGAATTAGGTCTAGAGGCAAGACAACTATAAACAGTGGGAAAGAAAGAAAAGATTTTGACAAGTGTCTTTTTGATTTTTGTTCCTCTTCACAAATAAATCAGAAATTCCTATATAATGAATTGTGGGTGTGATTTATGCACAAAAGACAGTGCCTAACTCCATTCAGTAGATCACACATGGAAAGGAAAGGTGCTGGCCTGATCTTTATAGCAAAAGACAAATGGTGGGGAAAGTGTGCTCTCATACAGTAAACACTAGCAGAGGGAAAACCTTTCATACAACCATGTACTCAAAAAGTTACATTAGAGCCTGGCTGGTGTTGCTCAGTGGTTCAAGAGCATTTGCTCTTGAATCAATAGGTCATAGGTTTGATTCTGGGTCAGGACACGTGCCCAGGTTTTGGGCTCAATCCCCAGTACTGGGGCTGTGCAGGAGAAGCTAATCAATAATATTCCTCTCTCATTGATGTTCCTATATCTCAATCCCTCTCCCTTCCCATCTCTCTAAAAATCAACACAAACATATTTTTCAAAAAGTTACATTAGAGTTGTAGACATTACTTCATAGGAAAAGTAAGTATTTGTTCGCAAAAATGAATGGATGAACATAGTTTAAGTGATAACATGTTAGCTAAAAATGTGGTGATTCCATTGGAGCGCGTAGCTCCATGCTTTTAAAAAATACAAAGAAAGCTGCTAGGATTCACCAACCAATAGGTACTATTGAGATCAGCAAAACACGACAGCTTTTAAAATGATGAATCATTCACTTTTATCTGTTTACACTTGCTAACAAATCTGAATTATTCACGTTTTCATAAATTTATATCTTTTGTAGAAAAAAAAAGCCCTGAGGAAACTAAATTTAGCAGAATGTGCTATGCTTCACCTAGACAAAACTCCTTCATAACCCAACTGAGAGGACTTACAGAAGGTGCCACACAAAAAATTGTAGGGTAGTGAAATTATTCTGTATGATAATGTAATGGTAGATACATGGCATTATACATTTGTCCAAACACATAGACTGAACAACACCAAGAGGGAACCCTAATGTCAACTGTGGATTTTGGATAAAAATTTTGTGTCAATATAGGTTCATCAATTCTAACAAGGGTTCAACTCTGATGGGGGATGTTGATAGTGGGGGAGGCTGTACACATGTCATGACAGGGGGTATGTGGGAAATCTCTCTACCTTCCCTTCAATTTTTCTGTGAACCTAAAACTGCTCTAATAAATGAAGTATATAAAAAAGAAGGTTCCATAAGACGATGCTTTTTTTCAATGAATTTTTATAGGCTGCAATGTCCACTATTAACATTGGTTTCTAACCATAAATGATCTTCATCACTAATACTTAGTCACCCGATATACTCACAGAGCTCTCCAAATATGTTCATCACGCACCATGCATGGTTGCTTTGAAGCGAACCAAGATAAGTCAGATCCTGACCCTCTTTCCAAGTGTTTATACCCCAGTAAAGGATATTATGCAAGGTATTAAGTGGCGAGTACTTTTTATTTTCCCACAACTGAAAGCTCCCCTAAGCCAAAGACCACATCTTATTTAAAAACTTAAATACTCAGTGGCTGGCACACACCAGACACTCAGTAAATATAAGTGCAATAGAACCATGAAACGTTTTCTACTTGAAGGTAATTCCAATCTCTTCAATTCATTTTTTTAAAAGTGCCTGCTGTTGTGATAGCAGTATTCGAGTTTAATTGCACTAATTTCCTTTCCTTAGTTATCATTGCCAAGATAATCTGATTTCAAGAGGAGAGCAGAATGCTAAAAATTGAATGAAAACAATGATGAAAAAAATGACAAGGCGAAATTATATGTTCTGAGAAACAGAGTTGTCCTAGGGGCTAAGAAGCAGACCAAAATGATGGAGGGTGTGCACTTCTGATAGGTTGCATATCCTTGGGCAATTCCTTCTGCCTCTCAGATCTCCAAGTCCCAGACTGTAATAATAAGGCTGCCCTTTGATCTAGAGTGGTTGGGTCAACCATCAATGGGAACAAAGAGGAAAGTTCTCTGCATGTTTGAAGTTGTGCTATAAGTTTAAATTTATCGAAGTTAAAAAAACAGTAGAGACAAATGTCTTTCTAAAAGCAGACAAGTGTCCCATGTGTATCTACACAGTTTTGTAGATTTAGAGTTCCTTAAAAAAACTTTAATTTTAAATGTGTAGACTGTTTGCCAGTGCAGAGCGATGCCAGTTTTGATCAGCTGTCTGAAATAGTTTTCTTCCTCCACTGCTCCTTTCCTTGCCTTTCCTGAACTATTCAAACAGTTCTTTTTTTAGGAAGTGTTGAAGCAAGGGCACACCATCTATTTCTGTGCAGCTTGCCAGTTTCCAAAATTAGCTGACAAGTATAAAACAGAGGACATGAGCCCCCATGCTAATTGTGTGTCAGCCTGAGAAATATTTTTAAGACCTGGAATGTTTCTCTCCAATGGTACCTTCCAGTCTTCCAAAAGCACAAAGACTTTTAAAAAGTGTTAAGCTACGTTGTTTTTTTCTTGCCTGTCCTGCGAATGATTTAACATTCTGGTTGTAGAAGGGCTGAAATTTTCTTTAGCTTAATTAAGGATAAAATATTACAATCAAGCAGATGTTTTTCTTTCCTTTCCTTTTTTTTTTTTTTTTGGCCACCAGGCTTGGGGCAAATTGTGGACTTTTAAAGTTGGATCTAATGCCAAATAATACAAAGGCAAGAAGACTAGCTTAAAGTCTAGTTACAAATCCATACATTAATTTAGGACAGACTACGTCTTATACGGAGAACCTTAGCCCTGGGAAATCCCAAACACCTCAGAGACCGAAGTTCTTTATGACATAAGGAAAGCCCCAGACACTGGTCCTTCCTCTTGCTCCCACTTTCTCTCCCCCATTTATGAGTCCCTATGTTCTCTTTATTGTGGCTGTTCTTTATTTCTTCTCTCCCACTTTTATCCTTCCTCAATTTTCACTCATATGATTACACTATTAGTTTGTGTGTGTGTGTGTGTGTATACCTGTGTGTATGTCTGTATATAGATACAAGCAATTACATGGTGGCATGTACACACACACACACACACACACACACACACACACACACACACTTGCTGGTACTTACTTAATACCAGCCATTTACATGTGTTCACTCACTTAATTCTTATAAAAGCCTCACTATGACTAAAACACAATAGAGATGAGAAAAACACGACACAAAATCTTAAATTGCTTCCCAAAGCCACACAGCTAGGGACAGATGGAGCCAGGGTTGAACCCCGGCATTCGGGCCACAGAGCCTTCGCTTTTGCTAACTATTCTACACTGATACCAAGAACATACAAGCTACAGATATAATGAATGTGTTACACATTCATTCATTTGTCTGGGTTCTGTGCTAGAGCAATGAAAACCCACAAAAAGCGATGGTCCTGCTAGTAGGAACTTTACAATCTGGAAGGGAGAGATGACACTACCTTCCACAGTACATGTTAGGAAGAAGAATAAACTAGGTGGGGCTAGAATGGAAGAGTGGGAGTCATAGGAGGCTATTATTTTCTATAGGGTGGTCAGAAAGGGCTCTCGGATAAGGAGACTCAGTGAACACATGACTGCATGAAACACCTGAACCCCTCCCACCTTAAACCTCATGCTGGTGCTCTCCTTTGCGTTATTTCACTTCACTCTTCTCTTCAGCAAGTACTCACCCAGTACCCACTGCATGGAGCAGACAGTACTAGGTGTTACTGTAGCTTAAAAAATGATAGGTCTGGATCTGTACATTCAAAACACTGACAAACTAAAAGGGGAGACAAGATCCTCAGATAAACTGCCCCCATCTCTTAGAAAACTGTAGGTGTAGACAGAGATCTTTCACATCACTACAGAGGCTGGCCAGCCTCTCAAATCCTCTCCTCTGTGGAAATGAATGAGCTACCAGCCAGGGGCATTCACACACTTGATCCTGACTGCAGACCAACTTCACAAGAGGGACCCCTCCAGGTTCCCCCTGCCTACCCTGTGTTCACAGGGATTAACCCTTCCACATCCCTTAGCTAAAAAATTAAGTCTATAAGGTGATGTTTATCTTTAAACTACATTTGGTATTTAGCTCAGGCTGAGGGTCACCACTGTGGGGAGATGGGACTTTTGTCCCAAGTCCCTCAGGAAACAGAAATGTACTGGGGGGAGGGAGGGTTAGAACTAGTGATCTACATGAGGCAGCAGGCCTGCCTTGGATTTGGGGTGTCAGGAGACTTGCTGCACTAATATTAATGTCACCTAATCACTGATGTATCCAGCATCCTTCTGAACAGTCCTTTCAGAGTCCTTGCTAAGCTTTACTTAAGACTTCTTTAGATTATTTTAGTATTCCTTATATAAACCAGCCACTATTATGTGTCTTTGTTTGTGTTCTTGTGCTCAACTGCCTTGAAAATACAATTGCCAAAGGTTTCTCTTAATTCTGCAAAACAGCCCACAGGCCATACTGTCATCTCTGAAGGCGGCCACTGTTCAAAAAGCACTGCTGTCCCATCATTTCCAGGTGGTGTTTTGTTTTCTTATAGAATCTTGACACATCTCAGAAATGCACCTGAAGAATAAAAGCACTGCTGTCCCATCATTTCCAGGTGGTATTTTGTTTTCTTTCAAAAATGTCATCTTGACACTTATCTCAGAAATGAACCTGAAGAGGAGACGCTGCTGGTGGCATTAGGAAGAGAGGAGTATGTTTCCATGAACACTTGAGTTTACCTATTAGCCACCACACTCATGTTCTGTGAACCTACCACGGTTCAATGATGTGATCCAGGAAGGACCTGAGTTTGGCCATTAGGAACAATTCCTGCTCATTAAAACTCACTTATTTAGACTTTAGCAATGGCGAACGTAACTAGCCCTGAGGGACAGTTGCAGACCCTAGAAATGGCACCTTACGTCCTATTTACCAACTTGTGCTCTCGGAGACAGAAAAGCAAAGGCAAAATCAACCAAAAAACAGACAACGTACATGTAAGGCTGTGTGTGTGTGTGGTTTTTAAAAGCATTGTTAACAAAACATCTCTCCAAAAAATAAAAATAAAGAGGTGTATTTTCTTCAAATACTATGTTTCTGCATGGGGAGGGGTACCAGGTTAGTAAAAGACCTCTGCATTTAATAAGGCTTCATTATTGTGCTGGAGGCTGTCCTGCAATTCATAAGTGGGCTTCTTAAGGGAACATATTCCAAAAATCATTAATCAAATTAAAATTTTTCTTGGATAAATCAGTTTAAAAGGAGGCCCATTTTGCTATAAAGAGTAATTTTTCTCTATTAGCTCCCAGAGACATAATCTCACTAATAAGTTCTTTTAATGAGAGAAAATCATCCTCATTCCAGATAATTTCTGGATCAAAGAGGGTTTTGCAAATACCAGCCTGCAATGTAATGTTTGACTAATGGCCTAATCCATCAACTGAGAAGTATGGGTATTGAATTCACTAATGTTCGTTTATTTATTCATTTGCCCAATGAATATTTCTATAGCTCCTACTATGTGCCAGTTTCCATGTGTTGGGGATTGAGCAGGTAACAAATAAACATAGACTCCTCCTTCAGGAGGTTGGGCATCTTGGTGGGGAAGCCATCAAACAAAGGCTTACACAAGTGAATGTCTAATTGTGAGGTAGCAGGGCGAGATTTTATCCACCCCATCCAGGATCAATTCCCTAGTGGAGAGGCTTTTAATAAAACAAATCCAGAGACTTCAATAGTGTAATAATGCCAAAGTCATGACTGATAAACATATTTTAGCAAGAGGAAGGATGTTTTTTCTTATAGAATCTAAAATGCAAAAACTATCCAGTTTCAAGTAGATGTGAGTACTTCAGAACTTTCTGCACCTTTCCAGGATAGGGTGTGGCCTGGGGGAGGAGAGTAGTGGGCCAGGACACATGGAGGCCTGAGGCAGAAGAAGGTGGCTTCCGACAGCCACAATCCAACTCCCTATGTGATGAGGTGACAATGAAAGAAATGGAGACAGGTTACCCCAGCTCTGGACTCCTGCCATGTTTGAGATTAGCTGAGTCTGATTCCTTCTTTCCCATTTACAGAAGCTACCTGCAGACCCTGCAAGCACTGGGCGCTGTAGGGCTTTGAGAAACACAAGCTGGAACTTCTGACTCGTGTTTATTTTTACCTGATAATCAAAGGAAGGAACATCGATGCTTCTATTTGGGGAGTAGTGTAGCCATGAGCTCTGCCAAAAGGACATCTCCTCAGAGGGCTTCTCTCTATGAGGCCCCAACTTCCAACCTGTAGCCAGGAATGGGGTTCAGGCCAAGGCACTGAGCACGCCCCCGTTTTTAAATTAAGAAATGCACCAGAAATTATGTCAAAGCTGACTGTCCATGGGGATGAAAGCTCGTAGCAGCCATCCATGGAAATGGAACAATAATAAAGGTTGTTCTGATGTGATATGGGGGAATATTATTTTTTTTGTTTCATTATTTTTCACTTTTCAGAAAAGTGGCTATAAACACATCACAAAATGCTTCTTTCTCCTGAAGTTGAAGAAGCTGCTTCTTTTCGACAATAGTGTATTCACTGTTTTTTTTTTTATGTTATTTTAACCAACCCTTCTCAGTTCTCAGTGAAGTACAGGATGGTTACTATTATCTCATTTCACAGAAGAGTTAAGTGGGTTGCCATGAGGTTCAAGAATTTTTATTGATTTCAGAGAGGAAGAGAAACATCAATGATGAGAGAGAATCACTGATCTGCTGCCTCCTGCATGCCCCCCAGCAGGGGATCGAGCCTGCAACCTGGGCATGTGCCCTGACTGGGAATTTAACAGTGACCTCCTGGTTCATAGGTTGATGCTCAACCACTGATCAACACTGGCTGGGCAAGAGTTTTTGGTAAAACATCGGGGACTCAGGCACAGCCTTTCTCACCATAAAGATAGGCAGGAACATCAGAGGTATGGGTCAAAACGCAGCACTCAATTTGAGTTCTTAGCACAGAGGAGTCAGGTGAAAAAAACTCTCCCATTCACAGAAGCCATCACCCTACTTAAATTAACCCATTTGAAATTCCATGACGCTGAGCGCTATCCACAGAGGGGTAGTTAATGACATTTTAGATCCTTCATATTTTCCAGGTCACTTCTTCGACTCTGCTGGGTAAACTAAATGAGTTATTCATCACTACCTCTGAAAATTCAAATCTGTATATTCAGCCATAGTGGGTCTTATCAATATTGCTCATTTAACAATTGCCAATATGTCATTTTTGTGTCAGTGGGAATTTTGAACCAACCCCAGATGAAATCTCCAACCTTTCACACATTCATAGATGACAATTATATCTCTACAATCACTAAAAAATAAATAAATCAAACCAACAGAAATGAAATCAACAGTATAAGAGCTAAATTATAGATAACAGAATATTCAGAAAACTATACCTCATCTCATGAAAGTGGGTGCACTGCCTGTATGCCAGGATTTCTTGAGCCATTGGTGATATTCAGCATATTGCAATTGAGTGCAATTACAGTTAGCTATAATTAAGAACAATTACAGCTTTTATTTCTCTACTTGTTCTTTAAAAGCACATTTGTAATAAAACTTTTTTTTAAAGGTGAAGAATATAATTATACATCCTTATAACGTCTCCAATAATTAGTTTGACTAAAGTTTCTTCAGGAACAATTTTTGTTTTAACTGTCAGATCTGCCATTTATAGTCAATGGAACACACTTAAAAAAATTCATCATTAACCTTTTTCACCCCATGTAGTTGTATATGAATTATTGGTACAAATTGAAGGTTTCAATATTTAAATCTCTAGGCCTGCTGCAAGCTATAAAAAATTTTCCCTTTTAGTTATATATGCATGTGTGTGTGCATACGTGTGTGGTATCTTTTAATAAAAAATGAATTCTGTATTTGTAGAGCATGTTTTCTTGCTCAAGATTTTAGGCAAAAAACAAAACCCTGCTTTTGTTAGAAAGGTGTGTTCTCTAGTTCTACAATAGAGAACACTGCCTCTGTGTTTACTTACTACATATTTATGCAGGGCCCAAACTATGCAGTACCAAAACTAAATAGTCCCTGGATTGTGACCAATCTGTCTCTCCTTTCGTAAGTGCCCAGTTAATATTAGACTTTTAGGATCAGTGAAATGCTACCTTCTCATAATCTGGACTCTGACTCAGTGCCACTTCCCCATTGTCTCCCCAGGAAGACTGTAAAGTATCTGAGGGCAGCGATGACTCTTGTCCATCTCCGCCACCAGCCTCCAGAACAGAGAGTTGTAAAATGCTCAATAAATTGAATATATTAGATCAGTGTAGAGGTGTTTTTTTTTTTTCAGTTCTTTCCCACTCATGTTGGGAATAATTGAAAATTAATCACCTAGTTGACTTTGAAGATAGAAGAAAATTGGGTAATACAAGTCTGGAAATTAAGGATATTTTCACCACTTATCTGGTTGAATTAGCTGTCCTGGGAAATTAATTGTTATACAAAGGATGTGCACCTGGAAATGGAGTGTGTGTGTGTGTGGGGGGGTGGGATGGGGGGGTGGGGGGGTTGGAACAGATTATCTCCTAAACTCCTTTACAGTCTTGAGATTATTGAATAGCTTAACACACTTAGACTAAATCTTAAAAGGATAAGCCTAAAAGGACAAGTGTAGTTATTTGGGGGTGTATAAGTGCAATCCCATCCATTAGTATTAAAGATGCTAATACACTGAGAAATTGCTCCTGTGAAAAAACCATCAGTATTCAAAATACTGAAATAGACTTGGATGTAATTTATATTATAAAAATTTATCATTTATCCCCTAACACCCATCAATTACTAACTACTTCCTATGTTTTAATCACTTTGCTTAGTACTTTACATAAATTCTCTTTAATTCTCCACAACTATTAGTTATAACAATGCCTATTTTTCAGATAAGGAAACTAAGACTTAGAGAAATCACCTATATTTGAATCCAGGCCTGTCCAACTCTAAAATGAATGCTTAAAACAAGAAAACAAAATAGCACATGGCTAATCATGTTCAAAAGACATCAGGCATAGGATGATAATCT
>NW_006287457.1:316468-336263 GCF_000327345.1 Myotis davidii | reverse complement strand
AGAGGGCAGGGGTGACTCTTGTCCATCTCTGCCACCAGCCTCCAGAACAGAGAGTTGTAAAATGCTCAATAAATTGAATATATTAGATCAGTGTAGAGGTGTTTTTTTTTTCAGTTCTTTCCCACTCATGTTGGGAATAATTGAAAATTAATCACCTAGTTGACTTTGAAGATAGAAGAAAATTGGGTAATACAAGTCTGGAAATTAAGGATATTTTCACCACTTATCTGGTTGAATTAGCTGTCCTGGGAAATTAATTGTTATACAAAGGATGTGCACCTGGAAATGGAGTGTGTGTGTGTGTGGGGGGGTGGGAATTACTAACTACTTCCTATGTTTTAATCACTTTGCTTAGTACTTTACATAAATTCTCTTTAATTCTCCACAACTGTTAGTTATAACGATGCCTATTTTTCAGATAAGGAAACTAAGACTTAGAGAAATCACCTATATTTGAATCCAGGCCTGTCCAACTCTAAAATGAATGCTTAAAACAAGAAAACAAAATAGCACATGGCTAATCATGTTCAAAAGACATCAGGCATAGGATGATAATCTGTGTGGATCTCTATAGCACTCTAACAGCCACAATGAGAGGAACAAGGATCTAAGAAAACAAATGTCACATGTGTGGATCTCTATAGCACTCTAACAGCCACAAGGATCTAAGAAAACAAATGTCACGCCCTAAGTTTACTTATAGATCTATAAGCAAAGGGGTTCTCAGACATAGATACCTTCCATAAAAAAGATCTGTATGTAGTGGTGGTTCTGAGAGCAGAAACGGGGTCAAATGGCATTTCGCAGGCTCAAGTCTAGGGTTCAGGGTTATTTTAAACTACTTCTGGTATCATCCTTACCCAAATGTACAAGAAGGGGTGGCATGGCCATTCATCACAGCACCGTGTAACTGAACAATCTCAATGCCCACCAGTAAAGAAATGACTAAATAAACTGGGCCATCTCCAGACTGCAATATTTATGGGGCAGTTAGGAAGAATGAGGTGGCTGTCTGTGGATAGACGTTCTCAGACATGGATAGAGCGAACAGAATTCTCAGGCATGGATAGAATAGAATTCTCAGGCCTGTTGAATGATAAAAAGAATGAGTTCTAGAATAATACGTTGTGTTTTACGCGGTTGATGTTTAAAACAATAGCAGAACAAGGTGTTTCAGGGGTTCGTCTGAGTGAGAAATTTCTAGAAACCGGCCTGGAAGGAAATTCAGCACGTGGATACGTAGAGCCTCCAAGGAAAGGCAGGTGGTGGACATAGAAAGTTTCAGTCTTACACGTAAAATTTGTTTTTATAAAGGGCTGCCCAGCCAACCTGAGGGCCCAGAGGGTGGAGTGTCACTTCCAGGCAGCAGCACAGCCCCCCAGCCAGCGCTCCGGGACGAGGTGCCAGGGCTCACTGTGGTGCCCCAGCTGACCGCATTCTCTCGGAAGGGCGGCAGGAGCTGGGCACCACCCTCTTTCTGGTTTTCCCAGAGTGGGGTGGGGGTGGGGAGGGCCTCCACAGGCTGGGATCCAAGATGGCACTGTGGCTGCAGGTGCTCTCTGTACAACCTGCCTTCCCCTGGTGACAGTCACCTGTGGGGTTGGGGAGGACACACTCACCTCACGCGCAGCCCAGCCAGGTCCAGCCACAGCCCAAGCCGGTCGCTCATTGTGTTGGGCTGTGCAGAGGCCTGCGGACCAGCACCACTGGCAAGGCCAGTGAGCAGGTCCCTCCCAGCAGCTGTGCAGTGGCCTCCTGTCCGCTTGGGGCGCTATGGAACTCCCCAGAGGCCCCTCTGCAGGGGCGCAGCTCTACTCCCAGGTCCATCTCCACCAAGAGCTGCCAGGCGGGAAGTATGGGGGAGATGTAGGCTGGAGACCTATGACCAGCGAGGCCCATTCAAAATAGCTTATTCAAAAATTCATTTCGCTTGGTAAGGCTGGTTTAAGAGTATGTAGGTATTGTTTGTAATGGATTTGAAGAGACAACCAGTATTATTATCATCTGTGACAGATCATTTCTGCCTCTGATATAATATTTTTTTTAAATCTGCTTTCATGTCTTTTAATTTTAACTCCCTACAACTGTATGGACACCACCTGTTGAAACAAAAAACAACAGCATCTCTCCCCCTCCCCGCAAACCCCAAAAAAGATGTAGTTTCTAGTTTCCTATGAAAATCCATTAAAAAATATATTGAATCAATTTTAGGTGCCCCCAAGAAGCTTTTGTATTTAAAGGAGCCCTTTGGGGACTGTTTTGGTAATGAATGTTATCAATCTCTTACTTGTTCTATAAATTTGTATTTTCATAAATTAGGTTTGCTTATTGAAAATCAATTCTCTATAGTCAGGGTTCAGCCGAGAGTAAGGTAGAATTTATACTAATAAAATAATAAATCCTAGATGTCAGTTGTGGCCTGGGTTCTAGATGTAATCATTCACTTTTTCATCTAACAATCTGGAATAGATAAAACCCTGATGATCCACAAATATCACAGAAAAGTTGTAGAAAGTAAATTTGAATGGAACCATCTGAGCAAACATTCCAGTGGAACCTGTCAGTTTGCTTATATGAATAGTCAGATTAAAAAATGATGGTGGGGAGCTTCAGGAAATTCTCTCTTTCCTCTTACTAACCTAGTCTCCCAAACTGCTTCTCTGAGATCTGAAATTTCCCTCCCTCCTTCCTACTCTCCTCCTCCCACCTTCTTCTCTTACTTTAGGAAGAGTTCTGATCTGCCCTCTTAACATATAATTGACATGTAATAACCTGCATATACTTATAGTATGTGATTTGATCAGATTCAACATATGTAAACACCCATGAAACTATTGCCACAATCAAGTTAATGAATGTACCCATCAACCCCCAATGTTCCTTTTTGCTCCAACTGTAATCTCTTCCAGCCTGCCTCATCCCCAAAGTAACTCTGACTTGCTTTCTCTCACTCTACGCTAGTTTGCATTCCCTAGAATTTGATATAAATAGAATCATATGATATTACTTTTCTTTGTCTGGCTTCTTCTACTTAGCGTAATCATTTTGAGATTCATACATGTTGAGCCTACTATCAATAATAGTACATTCTGTTTTACTAACGAGTAGCATTCCATTGTACGAATATGCCACAGTTTGTTTATCCATTCTCTTCTTGATAGACATGTGGGTTGTTTCCATCTTTTAATTATTACAAATAAAACTGCTATAAACATTCATGTACATATCTTTGTATGAACATTGTATGATTTCCTTCCTCTTGGGTAAACATCTAGGAGTGGAATGACTGCATCATATGGTAGGTATATTTTAACTTGTTAAGAAATTGCCAAACTGTTTTTTAGTGACTATAACACTTCACATTCTACCATCAGTATATGGGGATATATGACTGACAGTTCCACTACTTCCCCTCTCACCATAATTTGGTATGATCAGGACTTTAAATTTTAGCCATTCTAATAGGTTATAGTGATAGTTCATTATAGATTTAATATGGATTTCCCTAATATATATATAGTGAGGGATGACCAAATGACCGAACAGCAGGAGGCCAGCAGGGGGGCCAGTTAGGGGTGAGTAGGCTGGCAGGAGGGACAGTGAGGGGTGACCAGACTGGCAGCAGGGGGAAGTTAGGGGAAACCTGGTTGGTAGGGGGGGCAGTTGGGGTGATCTGGCTGGCAGGGGTGCAGTTAGGGACAAACAGGCTGGCAGGTAGGTGAGCAGTTAGGAGTCAGCGGTCTAGGATTGTGAGAGGGTTGTCTGACTGCCTGGGATCAGGCCTATACTGGCAGTCAGACATCCCCTATGGGTTCCCGGATTGGAGAGGGTGCAGGCTGGGCTGAGGGGACCCCCCACCACCGGTGCACAAATTTCATGCACCGGACCTCTAGTATATATATACATTTACTAGAGGCGCACGAAATTTGTACGTAGGTATGGTCCCTAGGCCTGGCCTGCGATCAGGGCCATCTCCCCCAGCTGCCCACAGCTATCCCCACTCCCCACCTCCACCCATCCCCCGGTTCCCATTCACCATTGGGTGATCAGTGCCTGATGGCTGGGGAAAGGGACTGAAAGGTTGGCTGTTCCCTACTGCTTGCTGGCTCTGCCCCCACAGTGGGTGGCCATCAGGTGATCAGAGTCTGCTGGCCAGGGAAAGGGACCAAGAGGGGTGTCAGTGCGTCTTATAGTGACTGGTCCAGTGGTCATTCTGCTCATTTTGCTGTTAGAGTCAATTTGTATATTACCCTTTTATTATATAGGATATATATGCCTAAGCGACCATTATGAATGAATGAACTGAATTACTGGTTGCTATGATGCTCACTGACCACCAGGGGGCAGACACTCAATGCAGGAGTTGCCCCCTGGTGGTCAGTGTGCTCCCACAGCCAACTTCCCGTGGAGAGCCAACTTCCCCCGTACCTCCCCACAGCTGGCCAGCCCCGATCGGCCCCAATGGAGGGGGCCAGTGTCCAACCTCCTGTGGCCCCTACCCCCTGGCCAGCCTGGCCACGATGGGCCTTAATCACTGGCCAGCCTGAGGAATCCCATCCATGACCAAATTAATGCACCAGGCCTCTAGTAACTAATAATGTTGAGAATCTTTTTATGTGTTTATTTGACAACTGTATATCTTCTTTGGAGAAGTTAGTTACCTATTCAAATCTTTGGCCCAATTTTTTAAAAATTGGTTTATTTGCTTTCTTATTGTTAAATGTCCAGTGTTCTTTCTCAAATTATAATTTACAAAGGTTTTCTTCTAGTCTGTGACTTATCTTTCCAGTCTCTTAATGTTTTTCTCAAAAAGAATAATTTTAATTTACCAGCTTTTGCATCATTCTTTTTAGAATTATATCTAAGAAATCTTTGTCTACCCAAAGTCACAAATATTTTCTCCAATATTTTCTCTTAGAAGTGTGCTAGTTTTAAGTTTTATATTTAGTCTTGTGATAATTTTGAATTAATTATTTTATGTAGTACAAGGATCAAAGTTTATTTCCTTTTTACATGTGGATGTCTAATTGGTCCAGCATCATATATTGAAAAACATCATTTTCCACTAAGTTGTCTTTGCACCTTTGTTGAAAATCAATTGTCTATATATGTACAGATCTCTTTCTGGGCTCTCTTTTCTGTTCCCTTTATCTATTTGTCTATGTTTGTGTCAATTTCATACTGTTTTGATTACTGAAGTTTGATAATACGCCTTGAAATCATGTAGTGTTAGCCTTTTAACTTGGTTCTTTTTTCCCCCCAAAGTTATTTTGGTTATTTTAGGCCTGTTTCAATTCCAAATAATTTTCAGCCAATTTTTCTACCAAAAAATTATCTTGGGACTTGGTTGGCTCTGCAATAATTTATAGATTTATTCAGAGAGAAATGACACCATAACAATATTGAGTCTTCTGTTCCATGAATTGATGTTCTCTCCATTTATTTAGGTCTTCTCGAATTTCTCTCCTCAATTTTTGTGGTTTTCCATGTATAGATATTTATCTCTCTTGTTGGACTTATTCCCAAACATTTAAGTTTTTGGTGGTATCATAAATGGGGTAGTTCATAGAAATACAATTTACTTTCACATGTGAATCTTATGTCCTGCCAAATTATAAGCTTATTTGTTAGTTTTAGTAGCTTCTTTGTAGATTCTATAGACAATAATGTTGCTTTTAAAAAGACAATTTCAGTTCTTCCTTTTTCATACACATGTCCTTTATATTGTCTTTCATAGTAAAGTTTTCTTCTTTTTTTTTAAAGTATATTTTAATTGATTTCAGGGAGGAAGAGAGAGGGAGGGAGGGGGGAGGAAGAGAGAGAGAGAGAGAGAGAGAGAGAGAGAGAGAGAGAGATTAGAGCGATTGGGGATTGAGCCCCCTACCCCTGACTGGGAATCAAACCATGACCTCCTAGTCCATAGGTCAGTGCTAACCACTGAGCCAAGCTGGTTGGACCATAGTAGAGTTTTCTTGATTGCACTGGTTAGAATCTCCAGTATAATATGAAATAGAAAGGGAGAGGCAGACATCGTTGTCTTGATCCTGACCTTAGATGAAAATCATTGTCTTTCACTATTAAGTCTGATAATAATGGGCATTTTTTTCATATGAGGTTGAGGAAGTTTCTGTCTATTTCTAGTGCGCTGAGAGTTTTGTTTTATTTTTTTTCAGGAATAAATGTTGAATTTTGTCAAATACTTTTTCTGTACCTATTAGATGATCATATACTTTTTTTTTAGTTTGCCAATACAGTGAATTGCATTAAATTACTTTTAAAAATGTTTTTATTTCTTTTAATCCTCACCTGAGTATATTTTTTCCATTGCTTTTCAGAGAGTAAAAGGGAGGGTGAGGGGTGGGGGGGGAGAGAGAGAAACATTGATGTGAGACACATTGATTGTTGCCTTCCCCACTTGCCCTCACTGGCAACACAGGCCCTTGACCTGGAATAGAACCTGTGAGCCTTGGGTGCACAAGCTGACACTAACCACTGAGAACACCGGCCAGGGCTACATGAAATTATTTTAAAATTTGCAAGCCTTGCTTAAAATCCACTTGGTCATCGTGAATTTTCCTCTTTACATATTATTGGATTCAATATGCTAAAATATTGTTTAGCATTTTTGCATCTATGTTCAAGTAGATATTGATCTTAGTTTTCTTATAGTCTTTGTCTGGTTTTGGTACTAGGGTGATGCTGGTCTTATAGAATAAATTGGAAAGTATTCCCTCCTTTCTAATGTTCTGAAAGAGTTTGTATAGAATTGTATTGGTTCTTCCTTAAATATCTGATAGATTTTTCCCTGTAAGCCTTCTGAGTCTGGAGTTTTCTTTGTGAGAAAGTTTTTAACTACAAATTCAATTTTTATTGTATACGGGGCTATTCAGGTTATTTATTTCTTCTTGAGTTTGAGTAATTTGTCTTTCAAGGACTTTGTCTATTTCATCTAAGTCAGCAGCTGGCCTACAGCCTGCAAACTAAGAACTTGTTTTTACATTTTTAACAATTGAAAAATAAATGTGTGACATATACCATATGTGGCCTTCAAAGACTAAAATTTTTACTGTGTGGCCTTTTTCTAGTTTGCTGGCCCCTAATCTAAATGTTCAATATATTGACTTAAAGATATTAATCGTGTCTCTTATTTTTCTGTTAGGTATCTATAGAAATTTAATTATGGCATATCTTTCATTTTATCATTATTAAATTATTTTCCCCATAATTAGTCAAACTAGAGGTTTAGCAATTTTATTGATCTCAAACAAACCAGCATTTGGTCTCAATGATTTTCTCTGCTATCTTTCTGGTATCTATTTTACTCTCATCTTTATTGTTTCATTTCTTCTATTTAGTTTGTGCTTACTTAGCTTTTTTAAATAGTTTCTTAATCTGGAAATTGTAGTCATTGATTGGAGACTTTTTGTTTGTTTGTTTCTAACATAGGCATTTAGCGCTAAAAAGTTCCCCATAGTACTGTTTTTCCCACAAATTTTGATATGCTGTGTTTTTATTTTTACTCAGTTGAAAATATTTTCTAATTTTCCTTTTGATTTATTTGACACCTGGATTATTTAAAAGTATATTACTTTCATTTCAAATATTTGGAGATTTTCAGTTATTTCTAATTCAATTCTATTTTGTTAAAGTGTGTACTTTTTTTTTATCACTTGAATACTTTAAACTCATTGAAAGCTATTTTATGGCGAGAATGGTCTGTTTTGTTAAATGTTACAGATACATTTAAAAAGAATATGAATTTTGTTGTTGAGTGTAATGGTCTATAAATGTCAATTAGGTCAAGTTGGCTCAAGTGTTGTTCACTTCTCTTCTACTGTCACTGATTTCATGTCTATTTGTTCTATCCATTTTGAGAGAGGATTGTTGAAATCTCTGAGTGGTATGGATCTATTTCCCTTATCAACTTTTACTTCATGTACTTTGAATCTCTGTTACTAGATGTATAAAAGTTAAGGATTGGCATGTCTTCTTGATCAATTATGAATTGACCCCTTTATCATAACCAAATGACCTTCTTTATCTCTGGTAGTATTCATACCAGTGATAGAGCCATTCCAACTTTCTTTTGATTAATGTTATCATGGTGTATTTGGTTTTTAGGTGTGATGTAACAAAATACTAGAAAATGTGTGGCTCAAAACAACAGAAATATATTCTCTCACAATTCTGAAGGCTAGAAGCCCCCAAATCAAGATGTCAGCAGGGCCATGATCTCTCTGAAGACTCTAGGGGAGAATTCTTCCTTTTAACTTCCTAGTTTCTTGTAGTTGTCAACAATCCTTGGTATACCTTGGCTTGCATCATTCTAGTCTATGCCTCTATTGTCACATGTCTACCTTTCCTATGTGTTGCCTCCCTTTTTTTAATTTTTAAAAAATCCTTACCTGAGGGTATGTTTTCATTGATTTTTAGAGAGAGAGGAGGGAAGAGGGGGAGAGAGAAAGAAAAGAGAGAAACATTTATCAGTTGCCTCCTGTACATGCCCTGACTGGAAATTGAACCCCAAATTTAGGTATATGCCTGACCTGGAATCTAACCCACACCATTTGGTGTACAGGACGATGCTCCAACTAACTGAGCTACCTGGAAAAAGTGCCTCTCTTCTTTTTATAAGGACACAAGTCATATTGGATTTAGGGTCCACACTAATCCAGTGTGATTTTATCTTAACTAGTTATATCTTCAAATATCCGATTTCCAAATAAAGCCACATTCTGAGGTTATTGGTAGACATGATTTTGAGGGGACACTCTTCAATGCAGTATAGTCTGCCCTCTGGACCCCCAAATTTTTATCTATATCACTTGCAAAATACATTCACCACCCCAAAAGTCTTAAACCATTCCAGAATTAACTTTAAATTTAAAATCTCATCACCTCAAAAAAGTTCTAAATAGCATCATATAAATACTATAAATTGGGTATGGGTGAGATTCTGAGTACAATCCATTCTGGGGAGATTCCTATCCATGTGTGGATCTGTGATACTAGAAAATAAGTTATCTGCTTTCAAAGTACAATGGTGGACAGGTGTAAGGTAGTCATTCCCATTCCAGAGAGAGAGAGAGAGAGAGAGAGAGAGAGAGAGAAAGATAGAGAGAAAAAATGAAGGAATAACAGGGGCCACTAGTCTAGGTAAGTTTGCAATCCATTAGGGCAAGTTCCATTAGGTTTTAGTTCCTAAGAATAATTCTCTGAGGCTTGATCCACCTTCTGGCCCCGTGAAGGCTGAGCCCGCTCCTGCCTCCTTTGGGCTGAACCCACCTCTGAAGCCCATGGAGGCTCACTAGCCTCTCCTCTGGGTCTTCTGCTCTGCCCTTTGCATAGGTAGCTGCATCCTCAGCGTTATTCTTCCATTTTTGGGAAGAACAGAGCATGTTTGTAGTGGAGTAGTTCTATCAGCCCGTTTCCTGCCTGTGGGATCCGGGAAGTCCATCAGTCTTCCTCCATTTCATCCTGTCACCTCATTTGTTTGTCATTGCTTGAGGATCATTGTCTTGTGCCTTGCACGCTGATTCTCTTTTTCAAAAATGTATTTATTTTTATGAAATATACTTTGTACTTTTAAAAATTGTTTCATCTTCAGACGGAAAGGTAAATCTAGTCCGTGTTACTCCATCTTGGTCAGAAGCATAAATCCTCCCACGATCTTGTCTTTAATTGGAAAATAAGCTTTAAATTTCACAATTACAGTTCAAATTAAAATGTGTAATGTAGCTAACACTGTCAAGTTCACATCAAGATGACTAATATTTCTTTCGTAGGAAAATAGCTTTATAGGGAAAGTCCATGAAGGATGTTAGGAGGAGGCACAATAATGGTCAAGAGTCTGATCACCTAGATTCACATCTTGGTTCTGTCTCAGCTGTGTTACCTTGGGCAAGTTATCTCCCCTTTCTACCTCAGTGTCCTCATGCATAAAATGTAGGTAAATCTGGACTATTGTGAGGATTCAATGTGATATCATATGCTAATAAACTCAGCACAGTCCTAGGCACGTAGCAACCATCATTCAATTCTCAATAAATGTTAGCCATTATGATTACTTCTGTGGTATTGCCTAGAGAATACAGATGTGAGCAATGTAGGAGAAATTCTTTAAAAATACAACTTTGGGTTTCTCAATGGACAGATATTTTCTAGCTTCTAAAGGGAGAACATGAAATCATGTTAGATTTCCAGTGGATCAGTCATCAGAGTGGATTCACCAGGGGTAAGACAGGGGATTCACCACAGGGTAGCAGGATAAATGTGGGAATTGACTTAGTACCACTTAACAACATTGTGCCTGACAGGTTGTCCATATTTAATACAGATATTTTTTCAGGCAGCTAACTTTATATTTCATCAAAGTAGATTATGCTTTTTAGTTAATCCTAAGTTCAGACAAGCCTTTATAACCAACTGCCTATCAACTAGACTTCTAGTATGAATGAAAGGTGATGTAAATGGGTAACTGTGAAGTCCCTATGCTAGAGGAATTTTCACATTATCTTTAAAACTGCCCCACATATCTGTGGCTTTGATAAAGAGGATCAGCTTTAGAACAAGACCAGCAAAATCAAGTTACTCTTAGACTCTCACTATGTATTCAGGCTACTTACAATATCAAAGCTTAGCAATTTTAGACATTACATTAAAACTATCATGTTGGTGCTATTGACCTGGTCAGATGATTTATCTCAGGAAACCCAATAACATGCTACTGACTCATACTCAGACCCCACTTTTATTCTACTTGACTCTTTATAATCCATTTTAAAGCTCATATTATGCTCTTTTTTTGAGCCACAAGTTTTGGCCTCTGGCCCAAAAAGTTAGTTAAGCTTCCAGGGTTACCTTCAATTGTTTCTGGCCCCAAATGAAAAATCTGTCACTTGGACGTTCTTCGCCCTCTGAGAATCAGGTTAAAAATATATTTTGCTGAAATTATCTTTGGTTCTGATTCATATTCATTATAGTTACTACAGTCATTCTGGTCCAAGAGCTTTGATTCCAGAAACATGAAGAGCACTCAGTGCTTACTTTCCTAGCCTTGGTTTGCTCTGGGAACCTTGCATTGTAGACCAAGGCCACAGTTTCATTTAGGTCCTGCAGCTGTGGACAAGAATGTAGTGGGGGTTCAGTGCCCTCATAAATCTTGCATTCTGTTCCTGTCTGACTCCTCAGCTTAGGCTAGTGGCTCCCATCCTCGTGGCAGTTGATATGGCAACCACTGGGACCGCAGAGAACTGCTGGATGCCTCAGAAATCATGACACTTCTATCATCGTAGGGCTCAACTAATTAAGATCGTTCTGTATGTGTAATTGCTTCCAAGCTGTTCGATAACTCGCTGTGTGTCCTTGAGCAAGTAATTTACCCTCTCTCGCATCTCTGTGTGAAATACCCATATCTGGGAAATAAGAATTTGACTGAACTTTCTCATTGGGCCTTCGGCTGGATTAATTTGTTACTGTATTTAAAGAGCAGTTAATTCTAATCCTTGCTTCAAAACAAAATGTTAGAATCTTCTGTTCTCCTGCTATCCAGGATGCCACAAAGGAGTCAGTGTTTAAAGGAAATAATCAAGATGAAACAATCGTAAGAAAATAAGGACCAGGAAAAATGACACCCACATTCTACTTTTAGGCCCTTGCTCTGTTCTTTCAAGACTATTCCCTCCACTGGAAAGTCAGGAATGACTGGACCAAATCCTCCTCTTCAAACACAACATTTCTCTGTGTTTGCCTTACACAATAACAATTAAATCACCTTTATGTGCTTTTTTATATTCTATAATCCTGCACAATGCTTTCCTCTGTGATGGATGGATCTGCAGAATGTAGGAGTGTGATTGGCAGTTTTCTGGTGAATTTGGGCAATACGCAGAGCCAGATATTGCATTGTGAGAATGACTAATTCCAGCTCATTATGTGTCCCAGACAGTTCAAACCACCATGTGAACTGGTTTTGCCATTATTTATAAGGCAAATAACAACAATTTTAAAAAGAAATATGAATGAAACTGTTTGTATAATGGAGCATTTTGATAATTAGATTTCTATTTCCAGCCTCTGTGGTTGAAAGTGTTTATACAATGAACCAAGTCACCACGAATAAGCACACTCTACAGGAACAGAAACCTCCGCCTCCCCAGGCGCATGGAGTGTATCTGGAGCGCAGTCACTCTGAACATCTGTGCGGGCTTAAAATCCAGCCAAGGAGGTGGGATAGAAATGCGGGGGAAATGATAGCAAGCGCACAGGAATCTGGCTTTCAGGCTTCATGGCGGCGAAGAGACATTGCACCAGTGACTGGACATCCGTGGACTCTGGGGAACAGCCTGCTCTAACAGTCTCTGATTGTGACCCTAGAAAGACCTGAGATGCTGTTTGGATTTTTAGCAAACCCCTACTGTTTACTTATTTTCTTACTAATTGTGTCCTTACTCTCAAAAGATGAGTTCAAGGAAAACACAACAAAAAGTGTAGATAATTAAGAGTGCCTATTTATGTTGGCTCTAATTAAATAAAGGTTTTACTGTATATCATTGCTTCTACTCCTTGATAAAGGCCCATGTCTTAGAATAATACAAAACCTTTAAGAAAATACATTTCTAAGAATAAGCCTTGCAAACAATACCACTGTGAGGGAAGATTCACAAGGAGACTGTGTGCACTCATGGTACATTGCGTCACGTGGCCCTCCCAGTGACCCCATGAGGACTGAAGGCCAAATAATAACAACACTTTACAAATGAAACAACAGGCTTAGAGCGATTAAGAGACTCTTCCAAGACCACAGAGGTAATAAGTGACAGAACTGAGATGTGAAGCCAGAGGTTATTTGACCTCAAGACCTGTAGCTGTGTAAATCCACCCATCTAGCTCATCTAGCTAATAAACACTGAAGCAGCATGGAGTAGTGGAATAAAGTGAGGCCTGAAGTTGGATCTGGGTTGAAGTACCAGCTCTGTCTCTTCAAAAGCTGTCATTGTTATTATATCAATAACATGAGCTGCTCTTTGTTCATTTGAAAAATGGGGAGTATGATACGTACCTCTCTGGGTTGTAAGTGTGAAATTACATGAGCTTATGTATGTAAGTACCTGGGGCTGCATCTGGCACATAGAAGAAATTTAGTAAAATTTTTCTGTTGTTATTATTATTATTAATAATAATAATAATTATTATTATTATTACTAGAGGCCCGACACACAAAATTCATGCAAGAGTAGGCTTTCCTTCTTCTGGCAGCTGGCACCGGCTTTTCTCCGGCACCCGGACTTAATGCTTCCCTTGCAGCCCCAGCTATATCCAAAAGGTCATCCTGAAGGAATATCTGGTCGAATTAGCATATTATGCTTTTATGATTATAGATTACTCTGCCTGTCTACCTGATTGCCCCTAACCACCTCTGCCTGCCTGCCTGATCACCCCTAACCACCTCTGCCTGCTGGCCTGATTGCCTTAACTGCTCTCCCCTGCCAGCCAGACGCCCCTAACACAGCGGTTCTCAACCTGTGGGTCGCGACCCCTTTGGCGAATGAACGACCCTTTCACAGGGGTTGCCTAAGACCATCCTGCATATCAGATATTTACACTATGATTCATAACAGTAGCAACATTACAGTTATGAAGTAGCAACGAAAATAATTTTATGGTTGGGTCACAACATGAGGAACTGTATTTAAAGGGCCAGAAAGTTGAGAACCACTGCCCTAACGGCTCTCCCCTGCTGGCCTGATCATCCCTAACTGCCTCTGCCTCGGCTCTGCTACCGTGGCTTTGTCCGGAAGGATGTCTGGAAGGTCGTCTGGAAGATGTCTGGTCTAATTAGCATATTATCCTTTTATTAGCATAGATTGATGATAATGATGAAAGAAAAAGCTTTTAGATTTTGTCTCAGGTTTTAATCTCCAACACTAATAGCTATTTCCAAATCTCTTTGAGAGGAAGGAATAGCAATTCTTTCATGGAGTTTGGCTATCAGGGTCAGGTAAGTCCTATTTGCACCCCACCCAAATGGCCTGCCTGCTTTGGTTAGGGACTTCTATCTGAGAGGGTAACCACCACAATTAATTCCTAGTTGCTCTCACTAATGTACAGGAAAAGCACTATGAATAATCCTAAACAGGCCATCCAAAAATGATTTACATTAAGGTATGTATGTCTAATCTTCTGGAAATATTTTTAAACAGAAGAGAAAATCACTCTGAATCTCAAGCTTCCCCACAGTGCTCTTTTCTGTCATTTTCTTCTCCCTTTTCTGTGGTGGAAATGAAAGGTGCCATCTTGCACAATGTTGTGCAGAGCAACCAAAAGCAGAGCTCTCCTCTCTCAGTAAACATCCCACCTTCCAGGAAAGAGAGGTACTTAGGCTTCAAAGGTGTTTTCTTTCAACAAATGGGTAAGTAATACACAAAATCACATTTGTGTTAATCAGATTGGTTGGAAAAATCAGTACAATTATAAAGCTACATGTTTAAGGATTAGTTGTAATTATGAACAATTGAATGCTTTTATATTATGCTTACAGGGCACTTTTATATTATGTTCACAAAACACTTTTTCCAAGACATCCTGTGGATCTCAGCCAGTCTTGTATACTGCTTTTGTACAATGCAGATAGTGACTGGCAAAGGGGACGTGCAGTTCTATGTCCTCAAACTCCAAATCTGTGGTCCTTCCTCCATCCCTCATCCCCATGATGTGGACAATTCTCCCTGAGAATTCCAGATTTAGATATAAAGCTATGTGGGAATACCACCGATTTCCAGAATTCTGGGTAATAGTTGATTGAATACTCTTTAATCTTTAATATTACTTTAATCTTGAAACCAGATAGAAAAAACTCATGAAAATCAATCACATTTATATTTCATTTGGGATTTTGGGAAAAATTGATACTAGGCAGAAACAAACTTCCTTCTCATCACTTTGACCCCATTCTTTACATCTCAGGAATCTGTGTTCTTCTGATTTTAGGAGGATCAAGTTTAACATTGACCAGCATTTGTGTAGGACTGTCCTTGCTGTAACTTCCCCAAATTTATCATGCATGGAAGAGACTCTACGTTCTCTAAGCACTTCTGAGGATTCCAGATGGGCTATTTACTTTTGTTATAATCAGGACCAGGTTTGAAATCCTGGTACTTTGGAGGACTCTCTGTGTTATACTCTTCTGCTGCAATTCCAGAGGGAAGGGTGCTTATGCTTTTTTGGCCAGCAGGTATGTGGTTGGAGGTAGCAGAGCTGAGTTCTTGATCTCAGGGCTCAAGCTCAGGCTAGACCTGGATATCTGCCCATTATTTGTATTAGGAAGCAAAGGTCAGATTGACATGAGCTTGAAGCCAAGGGAGGTCTTTTGAAATAAAATTTATGATCTGGATCTTTCATGTTTCTGTTTATCAAAAATTCTCCAGTCTTGACAGAATGTGTGCAAAACCTCTAATTTTGATAAAGAAACCACTCTCAAGAATACATGCTTGTTTTGGGGATGGGAAAAGAAAAGTAAAGGAAAGTATTACCCACAGTATAAACATCAGCTTATTTATCGCTGTTTTGTATCATCTGCCCAGAAAGGAAAATCCCTGGGGCTTGATAAGGAGAGTACAGTATATGATTTCTTTGAAACTTCATTACGTGTAGATTAACCCCAGCAAAATGTCTCCATCACATGGAATTACTGGGAAGAGGTGAAAACAACAAGAAAGAAAATCCATGGATTTCTTAGTTTTCCCCTAGTGAAAATCCCCTAGGCTTAGTTTCTTCTCTGTTGGATCTGCCCACATGAACATTTTATATTAGAGGATTTTAAGTTCTACAACCTTTTTCTGCTTTCTTCATCAGGGAAGATTTTATTATAATAGTTTTACATACTTTGACTAGATAAGAAATGTAAGGAGCGTGATGGGCTATCCCATTGAGGATCTGGTGTCTCTTCTCTGGGCCCAAATTCATTCTGTCACTGAATAAGCACTCACCAGGAGTCTATGGTTTGCTTGGGCAGGGCAGAAATACAAAGGTGAAGTCACGGGGCCCGGGGGTATCAAGGCCCAAGAAACACACAATCTATGAGGATAGGGGGGTGGGGAACAGATCATCTATAATAATAAAAGTGTAATATGCTAATTAGATTGGACATTCTCCTGGATGAAGCTGGGACTGCAAGGGAAGCCCGGGTCCCAGGTGCCAGAGGGAAGCCAGTGCTGGCAGCTGGGGGAAGGAAGGCCTACTCTTGCATGGATTTCATACATTGGGCCTCTAGTGTTGTAGATAAACATCAATGAATTTATAAAAGAAGTATGTACAATGCACTAATGGACTTCAGAAGAGGGATACTCACTAGTTTGGATGAAGTCTTTGTTCTGGGTCTTAAAATATAAATAGATGGTCCAAAGGAATGGTTCTAGCAAAGGCAGGGAGGCATGATAAAGTTCAAGTGAGGGGCATGTAGGCTTTCGAGTGTGGCTTCAGTCCTGGGTTCATGGAACACAGGTGAGATCTGCTGGAGAAGGTCTTTAGGTGCCAGAGGGAAGCCAGTGCTGGCAGTTGGCGGTAGGAAGGCCTACTCTTGCACGGATTTCGTACATTGGGCCTCTAGTGTTGTAGATAAACAACAATGAATTTATAAAAGAAGTATGTACAATGCTCTAATGGACTTCAGAAAAGGGATACTCACTAGTTTGGATGAAGTCTTTGTTCTGGGTCTTAAAATATAAATAGATGGTCCAAAGGAATGGTTCTAGCAAAGGCAGGGAGGCATGATAAAGTTCAAGTGAGGGGCATGTAGGCTTTCGAGTGTGGCTTCAGTCCTGGGTTCATGGAACACAGGTGAGATCTGCTGGAGAAGGTCTTTCAAATACAAGGCTCTGCTCTCTATGTGTCATGTTCATAAACCTCAGAACTCATTTACATAACTGGTCCTAATCATTACATGCTGCTCTTTAACCAAATGGTTTTTACCTGTGCTTGAAGTTATGGTTTGAGATGAAAACTGCTCCTCCAAGTTGCCCCACAACAGACTTCAATTCTCTGGAAGGCCATCTCTGTGCCCCATAATACCCGGTGTGCACAATTAAATTTCCTTCAGAATGTCCCCAGTAAACAAGTCTTGCTTTGAAGGAGTTTTCTTTATGTTCACATAAATCCGAGGTGATATTTTTCTACCACTTAAACCTCTTGTCATTTAGAAACTTAGTAACCTAAATAATTTGCCATTTCATCCTTAAATCTTAAGCACATATACAACTTGACATGCTAACCAGAGTACCCCCCCTCGCCCCCCCATAGCTGGAGCATCGCAAGTTGAAACAGAACAACTGCATCTGTCTTTGCTCCCAGGACTTTCCTAGACAATTTTTAGTTTTTTAACTTTGTGTTCCACCAGAAGCTTTGACATATTAATAACAGCTAAGAAAAAAATTAAAAGGACACCTAGAAAAACCTTTTCAGTGTATATATAATACTCAGGAAATGGTTCCAGAAAACCAATGTACCAGCAGCCAAATAGTCTATTATCTATTGTGTATACATGGGTTTCATACTAGAAGTACTTTTTAGCTTCCCTGTACAGACGCTTAGCAAAATCAATGGAACAAGAGGCCTTGTCGATTCAACTGAGTGTTGCAAACTACCACCATGTCATAATATGTACTGAAATGCCTGCCCAAACTGCTTATATAACACAGCTCTTATCATCTGAGATTTATCAGCAGCCACATTTTTATTTTTTTTTTCATAGGCTGGAGCCCAGTGAAGTCAATGGTGAGAGAGTCCTATTAATCACAGTTGAACTTCGTGTGCTATCAGTGATACCTTGTAAAAAGGAGGGTGATAAAAAAGATGCATAGTGACACTGCCTGTCAGAAATGCTTTCAGGATGATATGCTCTTATCAGATGCCTTTGCCAGTTGGATTGGCATTCAGCATTCCACAAGTGGAGTTTAGAAAAAATAATATCGCTACAAATCCTGGAAGGAATAGCTCCAGGATTCTGCCAGTCCTCAGTTATTTTAGACCTGGTGACAGGAGTTTAAGGCTTAAGAGAGGCTGCAGAGGCATCCATTCTAAACTGCAAATTCAGGAAGCTGTGACAGCCAGACAAAAATCTGTGTCCTGCCACCACCCGCAAATCCCACCCTGTCTAGAAATGCAATTCCTGTGACAGCTTCTTGGTTAGCATGCCACAAGCAGATTATAAATAACAGCAGCACGTTCCTCCTTTACTTTTTTAATGCACGGCAATGTCCGATGCTTGTTTGGTTGTCAGACTAGTCTTTGATTAGCATTTTGCCACAGACTTATCTGTCAAGAAGTGTAAGTATCAGGAGGGCAGCCCCTCTGTTAGCACTTTGCCATAATTCTGGATTTTGAGGTGTTCAGTACGTGTTCTAACACAATGATGCTCAAACTTGTTTGGAATTCCTACAAGGAATTCCAAAGTTGGGTGGCATCTGAATCCTAATAGCTTTGTCTTGAAGGGGGAGCCAAAGGGGAGCTGGCCAAGTGACTTCTGTGGATAGTATTAAAACAGTCCCTGTTCCTCAGCAGGGACTCAATAGGGTCCACAGAAAGGGGGCAAAGGGAGGAAGGCAGAAGGACAGAAGGAAAGAGAGAAAGGAAGGAAGGAAAAAAAGAAGAAAGGAAGGGGAAATGACCCTGGATAGAACATTGATTTACAAATATAAAAGACTATCTGCCCAACTCATTGGAATACCTGGAAGACTGAGCTCTTTCTGAGGTCATGAGATGTGGTTCAGGATAATGGCCCTCCCAAAATACCCATGCCCTCATCCTTGGAGCCCGTGACTATGTTACTTTACACAAAAAAAGGAGACTTCAAGATGTGATTACATTGAGGATACAGAGATGGGACTTTATCCTGGATTATCCAAGTAAGTGCAACATTATCACAAGGATCCTTACAAGGGAAAGAAGGGGGCGGGAAATTCAGTCAGAGAAGAAGTGAGGTTGGACAGAAAAGGAGATTTGAAGATGCTCCTCTGCTAGCTTTGAAGATGGAGGAAAGGCGATGAGCCAAGGAATGCAAAAGGCCTCTAGAATATGGAAAGGAAAAGGAAACTGATTCTCAACTACATAAATTCCTCAACACAATAACATTTCTGTCTTGTGCTTGTTTCCTGTCAATCCTGAGCCTAGATTCCAGATTCAGATGGGAACTGTACTTCTGACATTTCTTATATAATTTTAAAGATCAACCACCTACCATTGATAACTTTGTTTTGCTTCATTTGGTAGTACTTCTAGAAAACATTTTTCTTTAATATATGCCTTAGTGTAAAGCAAATACCTACATATCCTATCTAATAATAGACAAACATGGTAATTAACCATATCACCAAAACGCTTCCCATTGGCTAATCAGGGCAATATGCAAATTAACTGCCAACCAAGATGGCGGCAGGCAGCCAGGCAGCTGAAGTGAACAGGAGGCTTACTTGCTCCAGTGATGGAGGAAGCCAAGGTTCCCCGCCTGCCGCTGCTGGGCTCTGAGCTGCATTCTAAGAAACAATGTTGCAATTATAGAAGCTAAACAAACCCTAGAAACCTGCTTTAAGCCAGTCAGGCCTCAAAACTGGAGCTGCAACAGTGTTTCAATTATAGAAGCCAAACAAACCCAAATACCTGCTTTCAATAGCTGAGATCTCAGAGCTGGAGCCAAGCCTCAGAGCTAAAGCTGGCTCTCAGCTCCTGTGACAGCCATAGAAGGTAAATAAATCCCAGAATAAAAAATAAAATAAAAAAAGGAGAGGTTGGGAGCTTCAGTCAA
>NW_006287457.1:294176-316392 GCF_000327345.1 Myotis davidii | reverse complement strand
GGAGCTCCTCCCTTGTGGTCAGTGCGCTCCCACATGGGGGAGCTCTGTTCAGCCACAAGCCAGGTTGATGGCTGCCAGCACAGTGGTGGTGGTGGGAGCCTCTCCTGCCTCCTCAGCAGCGCTAAGGATGTCCGACTGCAGCTTAGGTCTGCTCCCTGCTAGCAAAGGGACATCCCCTGAGGGCTGCCGGGTTGCCAGAGGGATGTCTGATTGCCATCTTAGGCCCAATACCCTGGGGAGTGGGCCTAAGCCAGCAGGTGGTCATCCCCTGAGGGGTCCCAGACTGCGAGAGGGCACAGGCTGGGCTGAGGGATCTCTCCTCCCCCCAGAGTGCACAAATTTTTGTGCACCGGGTCTCTAGTTACCTATAAAGATCTATTATTTAATGTTAAAAACCACTTACCATGTGCCACCTCCTATCCCATGAGCCGAGAATGCAATAGTCAATAACCTATAGATACATGCATATACATGGATAATCACCTGACACAACAAAGACCAAGGGACCAAAAGTACCATGCAGTGTTACCCTGTATAAGTAAAGACAGGACTGCATCTGTACCCTAATTTATTTAGATTTTCTCAATTTCAGGAAAACATTATGAGTAAAGAGTTGTAGTCATTTAAGTACAAAGACATATTCTAGAAGTGGCAAGGAGTCAAGAATTGTGTGTGTGTGTGTATGTGTGTGTGTTAATAGTGTAGGATAAGTTCTGTTCATAGCCTTAAATATCACACTAAAGAAGATAGACTTCACTTTGAACATAACAAAATTAAAAAGTAGGGAATTCTGAAAGTGCACTGCCATTCAGATTTGTGTGCACTGAGACCTTGACCTTTTAAAAAAACACTGCAGCATTAGCAATGGACAGTGGTTAAGTTAGGAACTGGGGTAAGAAACATCACTGGTTACCATCTAAATGGCCAAACCTCACTGCCAGCAGCAGGCATCCACTGGTGCTGCTTTCCCATCAGCCCCTGGGAAGCACAGCTCCCGCTCTCAGCAAACTCCCACTTAGTTGTAGTTCTTTTTCATGGAGTCACTGTTACAGACCTGTGAAACCAGAGAAGGGCCCTGGAGATGACTGCTTATTTTTCAGCCTTGGCTGTATTTTCACTGTTTGTTTGTTTTCAAAATATAATGGGGGAAAAAGAGAGAGGTAAAGGTTGTGGGGTTCCTCGCTAATTCCTAAATCACATTCACAAACAACCATGACAAGAAGAAGAGGAGCGGCATGAGAGGAAGCAAGAGAAAAAGAAGGTGAGGGGAAGGAGGAGGAGGAGGAGGAGGAGGAGGAGGGAAATCATGATGAGAGAGCCCTAGCCCAAGTCATCTCTTTCATACTGGCCGCAGCAGGGACTGTATTAAGTTAAGCCGTATGAAATAGTCATCTTTGCAGGTAAAAAATGGTCAAATATCAGCAATTTGACCTGGTTTAACCTATCCTTCTCCCCTCCTTCCTTCCCACCAAAGACAAAACCCCCTTGGACACCTCTGGGCTCAGTGTCATCTCAACCACAGCAACAGGGAATGTGGCAGCACCGAACAGGCCACCTTCCCATCGCAGTGTCACAGAAGCCTCCCCTCTCACCTCCATCCCGGGACTCCTGTGAATGACCCAACAGGAGGAGCACACAGTTCATTGCAGATGTGCCTAAAAATGCTCTTCTGGGCAGTATCCCCTCTGATGGTAATGGGTCGGAAAGAACAAAGAGTGCCAGCTCATATGCAGAACACACATCTAAAACAGGGTCCTCTTGGGCCATCTCAACATCGCCACCGAATAAACATTTTCTTTTCCTTATAAAGCAGAAAGTGAAATTTGGGAAAATGAAAAATGCTGTACTTCTCAAATTTTATTTATTAATGTCCAATTTCTATGAGGAATTTTGAAACTAGAAAGAAACACCATGAAACTCTGTTAACATACAGTCTCATGTACTAGTATTGGCAGTTTGTTATTTTTAATATACATTTGCTCCTCTTGTCGGTATTTAAATTTGCAAAGCTTTCCGAAGGTAAGTGCCATAGGTATGCATGCTATCCATGAAAGAGTGAATGAATCTGTTACTCTTTAGCAAAACGAATGTATTGGTGGAAATCTTAAGATGGCCTGTTGAAATATAAAAATGAAAGTAAGATACTTTTTACTCCCAGTATTATCTTATCTTTATTAAAAATCGTGGAACTAGTATTTAAAAAAAACAGGGAGAATGACAATAAGCACTTTTGCCATCCTCCAATATCCAGAGTTCATAAACTAGAGGTAAAATGAGCTTCACCATATAGTCACAAAATCATATATCAGAGCCTACTTAGCCTGAGATTATATTGAGGGACAAGAGAATGGTCCAAAGTTTAGTGTTGTACCCAGAATGTGATGACTTTAATTCAGTATTTTAAAATTTGGAATAATAGAATGATGAAAGAATAATAAGTGTAGAATAATAAAATACACTTTATATATTAAGGGCCCAATTTACAAGAAAGCCTTTGGAGAGAAAGTTCACATGGGAGCATCCTTGTCATTAAGAATTATATTTTTCTCTTTTAGTATATTATAGAGCCTTTCTCATCAATTGAAGGAATTGCTTCCTGGAGCAATAAAACCCAATGGAATCATTCAATTTGTTCATGTTAGCAGTGGGATTCTGCAATAATGAATTTCATGAGAAAGAGAGGGCATATTTTCATAGCTATGAATGAAAATTAAAGTAATATAAACTACCTTCCCTGCTCAGGCAAGTAATGTAGTGACAATGGAACACTTCTCCTTTGTGGTCAGGTAATGAGAGGGGAGGTAAAATTAAGAAAACAAACTATGAAGGAAACTACACTTCCACTACCCTATTCAATGGGAATTTAAGCAATACGAGGGTCACCCATGGATTCTGTGCTTCCTATCTTTTCTCCCCCTTCTTCTCATTGAGTGTTCTTTCCTTTTCTTGCTCATGGCTTTATTTTGTGAGACAAGACTGATGATGGTGATCTGCTAGCTGTGCCAGGTTCACTTTTTGCCTGCTTTTTCTGCAAATCCTTCAAAGCACATGAAAAGATGCAAAAGTGCAGCAGCCCTAGTAAAGAAAGCTATCAATTGAAAATATCATTAATCTTTAGGACAAATTATCCAAAACTGCCAAAGAGGTAGACCATATTGAAGAAGAAATAATATCTAGTCATGCCTAGACTTAGGAAACTCAATGAAGTAGGATCATATTGGACAAACAACTATTAGGCAGCAAAAATGATGTGTGACATATACCCAACAACTGGCTATCAAGCTTCAGATCTGGAAAAGGGATTCTAGCAGCACCAGGTAGACTCTGGACCATAAATCTGTCAGCAGACAAACACTGGGTGTAGGCACATCTTTCTTGCTTTGAGAATCAGTATGCAAAAACGAAATAAATATTTAATGTGTGTGTGTTGGGGGGTCTATGAAAAAAAGTGCTAGCATAAAAAAATAGAATCCATAGTCCTACAGTGTGGCACTCATACTATTGGTTCATGGTTAAAAGTGGGGAGTTGGATGCCAAATTTTTGGTCTCATATTCTAGCTTTTTCTTCTATTAGTTATTTAGCTATTTGGACTCAGATTTCTTATCTATGAACTGGAGAGCATAATACCACCACGTTGTACGAAGATTAAATGAATTAACACACATAATGCTCTTCACAAAGGAAGCGTCCATTGCTTGCTTTCATTGTCATCATCATCATCATTATGTAAAACTATACACTATAGAACTAAAGGAAGCATGCAGTTTATAAAATAAGGGATTAAAATATTAAAGGGGAGGCATCTAGACAAAGTGTGAAAAGGCAGCTGAGAGAGAAGAAAGTCATGCACAAAAATAAACACATATACCAGAATAAATAAAAATGTGTATTTAAGGCAATGAACAAACAGAATTGACTGAGTAGGAAAACACACTGATGCTAAGAAAAAAATTACAGATAATTTATAGGAAAGCAGCAACTAAGTGAAAAATATCAAATACAAAAATTTGGTAATCCTATAAATGGTAATTCCATATTCCCAAGAAACAGAAAGAAAAAATAGATATGCAATGCCATAGCTTTGTGATGTTGATAATTTCCCCTCTTCCACATACATTTTTTAATAGTTCTTAAAGCAGAGGTTATCTTCTTATGTGTCATATATACATATATACATATCCTATCTAATAAAAGACAAAAAGGGTAATTGACTGTACCTTCGCTATGCTTCCCATTGGCTAATCAGCGAGATATGCAAATTAACCGCCAACCAAGATGGCGGCAGGAAGCCATGCAGCTGAAGCGAGCAGGAAGCTTGCTTGCTCCAGTGATGGAGGAAGCCAAGGTTCCCCGCCTGCCGCGGCCCGGCTCTGAGCTCTGAAAGCAACTAAGTTTCAATTATAGAAGCTAAACAAACCCCAGATACCTGCTTTCAGCAGGCTGTGGCCTCAGAGCTGGAGCAAGCAAGAGCCAGCTCTCAGCTCCAGTGATGGCAACAAAGTTTCAATTATAGAAGGTAAATAAATCCCAGATTTTAAATAAAAGAGAAAAAAAGGAGAGGTTGGGAGCTTCAGTCGCCAGCCAGCCTGAAAACGGCTCTCAGCCCCTTACCCAGACTGGCCAGGAACCCCAGTGGGGATCCCCACCCTAAAGGGGGTGTGGCCAGCCTGAAAACAGCCATCAGCCCTTCACCCAGGCTGGCCAGGCACCCAGGCGGGCCCCCCACCCTGATCTGGGACTCTCTTCAGGGAAAACCAGCTGGCCCCCACCCATGCACCAGGCCTCTATCCTATATAGTAAAAGGGTAATATGCAAACTGACCCTAACAGCAGAAAGACTGGGAATGAGGAATGACTGGTCACTATGACACACACTGATCACCAGGGGGCAGACACTCAATGCAGGAGCTGCCCACTGGTGGTCAGTGAGCTCCCACATTGGGGAGCTCTGCTCAGCCACAAGCCAGGCTGATGGCTGCCAGTACAGCGGTGGGGGTGGGAGCCTCTCCTGCCTCCTCAGCAGCGCTAAGGATGTCCGACTGAAGCTTAGGTCTGCTCCCCGCTGGCAAGTGTTCATCCCCTGAGGGCTGCCGGGCTGCCAGAAGGATGTCTGATTGCCATCTTAGGCCCAATCCCCCAGGGAGCAGGCCTAAGCCAGCAGGTGGTCATCCCCTGAGGGGTCCCAGACTGCGAGAGGGCACAGGCTGGGCTGAGGGACTCCCTCACCACCGAGTTGTGCACTGGGCCTCTAATATATATGTATATATAGATACACACACACACACACACACACACACACACACACACACACATATATATGTATCACATATTATGTGTGTATACTAGATATACACATAATTCAATTATCCTATCTAATACCAAGGTAATATGCAAATTAACTGTCACTCCATCACAAAGATGATGGTGCCCAGTCCTCTCAGCCCCGCTGGAGTCCCCCAGTCCCGGGGAGGGGGAGGGGTGGGGAGGGTGGCTGCTGAGAGCGGGCAGTGTGAGCGGCCTGGTGGAATGCTTGCTTCATTGCTGCACCAACGAGGCAAGTGTTCTGCACCTGGCTGTGGAGGGCCTGTGGCCAGGCTGGGCATGGAACTCGTGTCATTGCAGGTCGGGCTGAGGGATGCCCCTCACCCCCATGCATGAATTTCATGCACTGGGCCTCTAGTATATGAATAAATCAATGATGTATGTATATTACATTTTGTGGCATCTTAAAATGGGCCAAAAAATTAGGTTAACACTTTTTTGAACTAAGAAAAATGAGTCAACAGAAAAATATTCATCTGTGTTCCAGAAAAGAATATTGAGGATAAAGGGACACATACTGAAATTTTTAAAATGTCAAGACTAGGGCTAGCTGGTTTGGTCATTGCATAGAGCTTCGGCCTGTGAACTGAAGGGTCCCAGGTTTGATTCTGATCAAGGGCACATGCCCAGGTTACAGGCTTGATCCCCAAAAGGGGGCATGTAGGAGGCAGCCAATCATGATTTTCATTATTGATGTTTCTATCTCTCTCTCCCTCTCCCTTCCTCTCTGAAATCAATAAACATATATTTTCAAAAAATAGAATGTCAAGACTAAAGGATTATATTGCAATAAAAAATCAGATTGAAAATTTATCTAACTTAACATTTTACTTTCTTAAAAAATAAACAGAACTAAAATATATATAAAAATTTTAATTATATTTAATGTGGATGATGGACTTACCTTTGTCTAATTTTACTAATATTTGGGCAGTGGTTTGGAATATTTGCTATTCTAATAAAAGAAAGCCTCTTTTGCTCAGATTTCTTTCTCAAATGCAAATTCTAGGAAAAAATAAAGTAGAACTTTTTTTTCTGAAGGGGATAAGTGGTTACTCATGAATTCTGTACATAGCCAGATGGCTTTCAGATTTTAAAGTAATAGTAAGTCATCTTGGATATGCAAGGTCTCTGAAAATATATCATCCATGTACCAGTTCTAAAAATTTATGCAAATCTATTCTAGTTATAAGTAAGATGAATCTAAGACAAGAAATTCAGCATGGGAAAGTCAAGGTATGAACAGACTGTGGTGAGCAATTCAACAAGTTAAACCCATTAAACATATTGAAATAATAGCTATAAAGTTGAAAAATTAAATATGAATGTTAAAAATAATTTTTGAGCCTTGGCTGGTGTGGCTCACTTGGTTGGGCATTGTCCTGTGCACTGAAAGATTGCCAGTTCGATTCCTGGTCAGGGCACATGCCTGGGCTGTGGGCTTGATGCATGAAACAGGATGTGCAGGAGGTAGCCAATTGATGTTTTGTTCTCACATCAATGCTTCTCTTTATCTCTTCCTCTTTTTACCTCCTTTTGTAAAAATAAATTTAAAAATAATAATTTTTGAAAGAAAAAATATATTTGTTGTAACAATTAACAATTTTAAAATAAAAGTTATAAATGAGTAATTATCAGGGTCTGGAATTCTGTATCCCATAAAGATTAGCCAGAAAGTGAGGAAAATAAAAAGCACTATAAATTTCTCATTATACATGGGAAGAAACTAAAATAATAGTCCCTGAATCAGGCCAGTATAGTAAATAAAGCTTGTCTACCTTCCAGTAATGTACCGCCCTTATCACTGAAAAAAATAAAAGCAAAAAAGCAGATAATTATGAAAGAATAAGGCACATAAACATGGGATGTATAAAATAACACAATAGAGGTTTGTTCAAACATTTTGCTTCAGACAGAAAATCAATTTTGAGCAAAATTTGAGATCCCCTTTAAAAACGAAGACTCTGAGAATCTGTTAAAAATGAAATCCAACAATAAACTGCTTTTAAGGGAAACAAAAGGACAGATAAATGTTTAAAAGAAAGAAAAAGAAAAGGAAGATGAGCTAATATATACCAGACACCCACAAATAAAAAGAAGCAGACGTGAAAATAATACTTCAAGCCAAATCTGAACTCAGGACAAAAAACATTAAATAAGAAATAGCCTAATTTTCATTATTAAAAGTTAAAATCCTCAAAGAAATTTTCAAACACACAGATGACAATTCAGGTAGCATCTCAATAAGTAAAAAACTTAGAAATAAGAGAAATGGACAAAAACAAAATTCTGTGAAAATTACATCTCTCTCAGTTTTTGTCAGGTGAAGAATAAAAATAAAAAGGCAAGGAGATATGATTTAAATATCATAAAATAGATAGAATTGAATAAGTACACCTACCCAACTTTATATTTTATAAGGCAACCATTATGGAATTGTAGCAAAAACCTTGATCCAATAAATACATTATCAAAAAATTTAAAATTCATTTAAAAGATAAAATTTAAAGGTCATAGATTCTGCCTGTAATTCAATAAAACCAGAAAATAATGAAAAATTTAATTTAAGCAAACATAGCAAATCAGTTGGAAATCTAAAACAAAACCATGCAAAATGTCTCCACTAAATATTCTTACAGATAAAATATTTACAAACTATTAGAGAATAAAAGTGTTAAAAAGAACATATAAAATTTGCAAATAGAGTAGATTTATTAAATAATGAGTGAAAATAAGCATTACATCTCTGAGAGTAACAAAAAGATGGGAAAACAGAGGATATAAAAGATAAAAATTGTAGAAAGGAAAAACAAAAATTAATTCAGAAACCGATGAACTGATTATTTGGGGAAGAAAAGCAAATCAAGAAAGGCACACAGGCAACAAAAGCAAAAATCAACAAATGGGACTACATCAAACTAAAGCTTCTGCACAGCAATGAAAACCATTAATAGCCACATGCAAAAGAATGAAACTGGACCCTGTCTGACACCAAACACAAAACCCAACTCAAAGTGATTAAAAACTTAAGTTTAAGACTGCGAACTGTAAACCTCCTAGAAGGAAACAGGTGGTAAGGTCTTCGAGACTTGGATTGGCAATATTTTTTTAATTTGACAAGAGCAAAGGCAACAGGCAAAAATGAACAAAAGGGCTTCATCAAATTTAAAAGCTTCCACACAGCAAGGGAAACCAAATGAAAGGTAATCTACAGAATAGGAGAACATATTTGCAAACCACTTATTTGATAAGGATTTATTATCCAAAAATATAAAGAAACACATACAATTTGATGGCAAAATAAATACATAAATAAATAAAAACAATAAAAAATGAGCAGAGGACCTAAATAGATATGTTTTTCAAAAGAAGACATACACATGACCAAAAGGTATATACAAAAGTGCTCAACATTACTAATCATCAGGAAAATGCTAATCAAAACCACAATGAGATATTGCTCATGCCTGTTGAAATTTTTGTTATCAAAAGATGAGATAACATGCTGGCATGGATGTAGAGAAAAGGTGTGCTGTTGGTAGGAATGTAATCTGGTATAATTGTTATGGAAAACATTATGGAGCTTCCTCAAAAATTAAAAATGGAACTATCATCTGATCTGACAATCCCACCTCTGGGTACATATTTAAAGGAAACAAAGTCATTATCTCAAAAAGATATCTATACTGTCACAGTTATAGCAGCATTGTTCACAATATCCAAGGTACGGAAACACCTCAAGTGTTTGTTGATGGATACATAGATAAAAGAGATGTAATATATACACACAAAAGTAAATTATTTAGCATTTAAAAAAAGGAAATAGGTGAGGTGATGGCTGTATTAAATAATTCAATGTGGGGAATCCTTTCTCAATATATCAAATCACCACATTGCACACTTTAAATATCTTGCAATTATATTAATTTTACATCAGTGGAGCTGAAAAAAGAATGAAACCAAGAAAGAAGTAGGAAAAATATCCTTCTTAGACTCCAATATCAGTTTTACTGGTGAGGTTTTTATTTCTTAAACGCTCCACCTTTTAACTAAATCAAGCTTTTAAGAACCAATGGGATCAAATGAACAAAATAAACAAGCAAACAAAATAGAAACAGACCCACAGATATAGAGAACAGAATGACAGTTTTCAGAGAGGAGAGGGATGGGTTGGCTGAAAAGATGAAGGGGTTAAGAAAAAACAAAACAAAACAACACAACAAACCACACAAATTCATAAACCCAGACAACAGTATGGTGATTTCCAGAGCAAAAGGGGGTGCGGGGAGGTGGAAGAGAGAAAAGGGGGGATAAATGGTGATGGAAGGAGACTTGACTTTGGGTAGTGAACACATAATACAACATACAAATGATGTGTTATAGAATTCTACACTTGAAACTACTTAAATGTATTAACCAACACCACTCCAATAAATTCAACACAAAATTTAAAAAAAGAAAGTTATTTAAAAAAGAACCATCAGTCCCTACAATAGAATTTGTCCCCAAAATAGAAAAATGTAACATATAACCAGTTTATTTGGTGAAATTAGCATATTCTACTGTCAAAATCTGAAAGAGAAGGAAGGAAATTAGAGACATTTTCTTTATGAGGAGACATGTAAAAATATTCTAAGTAAAGTCACAGGAAATCACACTCGATATAGAATAAAGGAATCATAACTCAAGAAATTCGTATGGTTTGCCATCAAGAGGTAAGGATGTTTATATTTGGTAATCTATTAATTCAGAGATTCCATAAACAGGTGTAAAAAAATAAACTTTAGGTAAAAGGGGATCAAAAGTAATCTTCCTTAACACGATGCAAAAAAAAAAAAATCTGTCTATAGATCTTAAACCAAAAATCATCACCCAATTTAAGTGCAAACATCAGAAGTACTGTGCTTAAACCGGTATTGTGCGAGAATCCTCTGTGGGTCCTGAACAGCCAGCCACACAGCCCTGTCAGGCCCCAAAGACACGCAGCTTTGTCTACATTCCTTCCCTGGCAGTCACCCTCTGTTTGGACAGGAGGTGTTATTCAGATCCGCGTCTGTGGGGTCAGAAGCAAATGTCATTTCCTCCTCTCCCAAGGCATCTGTTCCCTCACACCCCTCTCGGAGACCTATTTCTACTTCTGCTGGCTCTGGCCCGGTTGCAGCTCCTCTGAAGATGGTAATGTCAGGGATGTGTAATCTTATAGGTCTTCCTTTATTTTCCCCCGGTCTGCTCTTCATGCTTCAGAAACTGGGCCCTCCTGTGCAGGTTCAGGTTGGAATCACAGTTTGTAAAAGGATGTGGGTAAGGAGATGTGCTTCTTGGCATCCTCCTTTATTTGACCATCCTAAGCAATGAGACTCAAGAATTTCTAGAGCACACCTATTACCCCAATTGTCTCTTTGTTCGGACTATGCAGGCCTAAAATACAAGTGCGCCTACCTTTCCACCTACTTGTAAGATAAGACCGGAGAAACCACAACTTGTGTCCCATTACCAGTAGGCATGGAAGAAAATAACGCTTCCCAAACCCCAATCCCATCTTTATCCTCCCGGGTATGCTCAGCCCCTGAAGGTATCCATGGAATTTATAAGAGACCAATCTTTCTTCAATGAACAGGGACCTGCCTTTCCTTATGCTACTGCTGGACTCATGACCATGTTTTTTTATTTAGCTATTCACAGACTCAAGATTTACGGTCCTTGAAGATAGGAACCTTATCTCACCCTTCCTGACTCCCATTAGATTGAGCACATTTTCTTCCACTTAGCAGGCTGAATAAATATTTGCCAAACGAATTTAAAAATGAAAATTGAACTGCTTGAGTTTATTCTGTGTCAGATTTCTCAGGAGGTTAGATGTCAGTTTTTCTAATTGCGAAGATGGTCATCTCTGTGGCTAGACAAGAGAGTCCACAAAATGTGTGGGGTCGGGGGGTGGCAGGTGGGAGGGGGCAGAACAACTGTTTGAGAACATTGGAAACATTCAACCTGGTGAAGAGAAGGCTTAGGAAAATGATTATAGATATTGAAGGAGAGTTGGAGAGAAGCAGCATTTATTTGCATGTAGAAGGCCGAATGGGACATGAAATAGTGGGGATTTTGTTTGATTGGAAGGAATTCAGATCAGGCAGAAGGAGAGATTCCTGAACTCAGTATCTAATGATTTAAACAGTTGTCCCATGGACCCTTTTCCTAGAGAACTTTAAAAAACAGAATTGCCATCTATCCAGTTAGGATGGTTTCAATGCTGGGCTTCCTGGCAAAGTATTGGTAAATTCAATACCATATTTTATAGACAATGCTGAGAATCTATGGTAAGAACCATGTCAAGAAGGAGATTTGCAACAATTCAGCTTTATCCAATTTAATTCCCCTTTTTAAGTGGATAGGCCAAAGTGAAGTTCCAGTTCAGTTTGAGTCTGGGTTTAACCAGGTAGCATTAGCCAGCGTATAGCATGGCTTCTTCTGTAGATATGAAATGCCGGAAGCCAATTTCAGCATGTCATAATTGCAAGAGTTTCATCAAAAGGTTGATGGAACTTGGGGACTCAACAAGGGCTGAGTCATATATGTTGCTGCCTGTTGGGAATGGCTGAGGGCATTTCCCCAAACCTGAAAAGGATGCATTAAATTGATCGTTTGCTGCCAGACAGCTCAGGGCTTCTTAATCTACATGTTATTGCCTCCTACTGGCCAAACACCTGAACAGCCGTAGGCTGATTCTTCCAGTCCGACAATGGATTCTGTATATGAAACCCTACCCTTTGAAGCATATCTCTCCACCTCGCCTCAGGACAATTTGTGTTAATAAAAGCATGGGGTCCTGAGACGAGGAGATCTTAGTTTCTTTAACTAGGCTCCTCTGACCCCCAAATGCCTTTCAAAATTATATTTAGTCTCTGGACTCTTTATTAAGTTACACACACAGCCCCTTTTCCAGATTGCTGAACCCTTCTTAATGCTGGAACAACAACCCCGGCAATGAAAACTGTTGAGGGGTGGGTGCTAGGGGAGAGAGAGGAGCAGCCAGCAGCATTTTTCTGTCCTTGATAGATGCATGGAGTTGGATTTGCCAGCCTCTTTTCAAAATGTTCAGCTGTGTGAGAAAAGTGGCACGGTGTTTACCTTCCATTATAAGGAAGAACATCACTGTGCAGGCTTAGAATTAACTGTTTTCATTTGATTACCTAACGGATATCTACCTGTGGGTACAATTTCCCCAGTTATTCCCCTGGATATAGAGAAACAAGTAATTAATGGCCCCTGGTGCATGCTTGCGAAAAAACAAAACGGATGTGGGATAGGCCTGGGAGTTAGACATGTGAAAAGTAAAGGATAAAAATCTTTGTTTATTTTTCCAGACAATGTGTTTGAGGGACTCAGCGGCAGTGTGGTTGTAGCTCTTCATTTCCCCTGACCCTGATCTTCACCTAGAGTTTGAAAGAGACAAGGAGATGCTGGGACAAAGCTGCTTTCATCTGTGTGTTTGTAGAAAAAGAAATCATGCTTTCTGTCATAAACAATTCTGTGATTTCAATTCTAATTGGAAACAGACACTTTCTCCTCCACAAGTGGTTATGTATTGTTACTCAGAAAACTCTCCACTCACCCATGATGAGGAAAGCCTGGTCAGTACACACCACCATCCTTAGGAAACTCAACCAAAATTGAGTACATCTGTACAACTGCAGAAGGTGTTTTTAGGGCAAGACTCTGGTCTAGGAAGGCTCATTGGACATTTGCCTACAAGATCTTCATGTACCGCCCTAACTGGTTTGGCTCAGTGGATAGAGCGTTGGCCTGTGGACTGAAAGGTCCCAGGTTTGATTCTGGTCAAGGGCATGTACCTTGGTTGCGGGCACATCCCCAGTGGGGGGTGTGCAGGAGGCAGCTGAATCGATGTTTCTCTCTCATAGATGTTTCTTACTTTCTATCCCTCTCCCTTCCTCTCTGTAAAAAACCAATAAAATATATTTTAAAAAAAAGATCTTCATGTACCATCGACTCAAAGAGGGGAAAAAGCCTGGATCTCAGAGTTGTGAAGGTGAGCAGACAGTACTATAGAGGAGGTTAGACTTGAGGTTTCATTAAAGGGAACTGGTGCACCCACAGGACGTGTTTGCTCCTTGTCTTCCTCTCCCTTCATTGTGGGCAAAAGTAGGTTTACAGTTGTGAGTACATGAAACACAGAGTTTATTCTTATTTTATTATTTACAAATTATTGTATTATTTAATTGTATTAAAATATAAACCCACTTTTGTCCACCCCATATGTTAAGTTTTTTTTTTTTTATGGCCCTTTGCTCCAACAGAGATTAAAATGAGCCTCAACAAAAGCATAAAAATGATTCTTAACCTCACCCATGCCCAGCTGACACCTGGAAAGCACAATTGTGTATTAATTATAACACTTTGGAATGGCTCTGGTAAATAGAACACCATATGCAAAGCTTTCAGATCTCCACAAATGCCACCAGTACTTATGATCCCTGTGGGTAGGTTTTCTCTTGCTGTGTTCAAGTTTGAAAGGAATATAAATGCACCATTAAATCTGCCCCAGAACCACAGAGAGCGGCTGTCATATAGTTAAGTGAAAAAGGCAGCATTTTATGTGTGATAGAGCCATCATCTTGTAAAGAGCAAATTGGTAGAGAGAGGCAGGTGGGAGAAATGTATGGAGAGTGGCCTCAACAGGATAGGCAGATGGGAGTCTGAGTTCTTTTATAAATTCCTTTAAAATGACCCATTTTATTGAGCTTTTAGAAGAAAGATGCAGATTATTTCTGAGGCTTAGAAATAAGATGCTATCCCCAACCTCCCACTCCAACACACACATCAGAACCACTAAGATCATCATCACCACCATTGTTAGTAAGAAGGGAGAAGAGGGGAAGCAGGAGTAAAAGTCATCTTTCACGACAGTAAATAAAGTGAGGTTTCCTTGTCACAGTGAATGATGAATGGCCACCTATCACTTTGCCAAGGAGAGAGAAACCAAAGATTGTGTATCAATTTTTATAATTTTAAGGCTGAAAGATAATAACTGCAGAAATGGAGCAGACTTTATAAAAATCCCCTCTGAAAATGTGATTACACATAAAAATCCATAAAAATGTACAAAGTGATAGATGAACCAAAACTAAACAAACACAGTTTTTTATCCTTTTGGAACTGAGCAGAAATAGCATATGTAGAAAGAATGATTTTATTTTATATTTTTAAAAGAAATATTTGGAACTTAATTGAATTATACTTCTGGTGGGAACTGAAACTTTGAGATGGAATATCAGGTTTTATTTCAAATTGAATTCTATATTGAAGAAATGAAGAACGAACCTTCAGTGAAACATTAGCAATAAAGTTGACACATTTCAATAAACAACTAAAAAAGCTGAGCAACTGTAAGCTAGCACACTTTCTCCCCACATTATCCTAAACCTCTGAGGTTCTATATTAACTATTCTTGATCATTTTGATCAGGAAATCATCTTTGATCTATGCTAATTAAATCCAGTTTTCATCCGATATTTATTTCTTGAGATTTTTAAAGCAAACCAAAATTTTTTTGTGGCTTCCCTCATAAATCAAAATTGTCCCTCACACCTTTAATTTCATATTATTAGTGAATTTAGAGCATTTATCCAGATTCATGTCCCATTTTGCTTACTCCTTAGAAGTTATGAAAATTCCAAATTCTACACACCACATCATAGCAATGCATATTATTTTTTATTCATTCTAAGTTATTTTGTTCACATTGAGCCTTCAGGGATTTCATAATGCCCCCACTAGGTAGATTTTATATTTAATTAACACTAATATATAATAATACTGGTAAAAGCATAATATGCTAATTAGACTGATGTCCTTTTGGACATCCTTCCTTCCAGACAAAGTTACAGCAGGCAGGGGCTACAGCAGAGGTGGCAGAGGCCCCCGACCATGGCAGTGGCAGCAGGCGGGGGCCAGGGCCAAGATCGTTACATGAATTTCATGCATCTGGCCTCTAGTGTATAATAAAATGGGTCTAAATTTTTTGCATTTATAAATTATACCAATAATTTGTGTTTTTCTAATAATTATGGTTGGTGGAATAAAATGCTCTTTCCTCCTTCAACCCTTGAAAAGCCTGTGTCTGAAGTCTTTAGTCAGTTTTCAACTCATGTTTAACAATTAGTAAGGACACCACTGTATAGTACAGGGAAGGTATTTTCTTTCCCCTGCAATATGGGTAAAGTGTATTTTAAATAGAGTGGTATGGTTTTGAATATGCCATATCCATGAACTGTTCAATCAAGTTAGTTTAGGGAATATACAGAGGCTGGGTTAAGATCATGCCAACCAAACCTGTATTTTGAATGGTCCTAAGGAAAAAACATTGTACCACCTGGTACAATGCTCTAGAAAACTGTTTCCTCTACACCCTCAGAAAGAAGGCCAGACTATGGAGTGAGAGTGTGAAAATCAACAATGAGGAAAGGAGAACTGGACAGAGACAACAGGTGGGAAAAATGAGTGTCACAGTGAGATAGAAGTGGAGAGAGGAATAAACCTTTGGTTTATTTCTAATTTCTTTAACATATGATGGCTCTAAAACCTTGGTTAAAAAACCTACTCATGTTATATAAACTTCCGCCCCTCAGCTGCCCCCATTTCTTATTAAAGAGACCTGATGTGAACAGACAATATGCTGGGGGCATGGAGATATCTGTTATAAATACTCTGAGCTGCAATTCATCTTTTTAAACACCTTGGCCAGCATCCAGCTTCAGACTCATATAGCACCTTGGAATACAAGATGTTGTCACTGAAGAAACCCTGTTTGCTTATCAAAGCAAGGCAACCAATTAAGAGTTTTATTACTAATACCGTCACCCCAAGGGCTATAACATTAGATTTATTTATTTATTTTAAGTTCAACCTACTAAATTCCATGCTAACACACAACAATGTACAGCTCGTATTACAAATGAATAACTTAATTAAAAAACATTGATTTTGCTCATTGAGTGCTGCAAATTTTATTAAATATTAACGATAACATTTTGTATTTTTTATACTAGTCATGAAAGTTTTATGTGCTCTCTCCCCTACAGCAGGCTTAGATTTTATGACAAAATCTTAGGCAGCTCAAAGTACAAACATAAATATTGCATTGGCCAGCTTGGTACAATATATGTGTATACATACAGCAATGTGTATGGATGTGTGCACATTTGCACAAATGCACACTGAATGAGGAGAGCTGACACAGTACAAGTGGGAGAGAAATTTAAATGGTTTAAGTTTGTGTTTTATTTTAGCTCCCCAAAGTGTCACCCAGAAATTCTTGGAATAAACACCTTGTAAAGAGGAACTCAGAGTCCTTCCCAAGTGCATTCTCCCCCAGATTCTGTATGTGTAATACAAAGCACATATCATTCCATAAATAACATAATTTTCCATGTTACAAGTCCTCTCTGGCGAGAGGTTTCACCAAAAGGACAAAATTCTCCCCTTTCCTAATGCTATGTGCCCAGAAAGCCAAAAATCCCAGGAGCCTATGGAAGAGCTTTTAAAATATTGTTAGAATTATCTTCTTTGTTGTGCTGATTGTTTCTGTGAGTTTATTTTACATGTTTATAATAGAGTCAACACAGCCTTAGACTTTTATCAGTGTAGATGGAGAAGTACCTCTTATCTCATTCCTCTAAGGTCTTAATGGGGACCATAAATGTTTGCAGTCAGCTGACAGCTGAGCTGTGTGGAGTGAATCAGATGACATTATTTGGAATGATTTTCCATGGCTTGGAAAATTGTACTTAAAAATTTGTAAAGCATTCGCAGAACATCACTACTTTGAACTTCTGCAGTGACTTCCTTAACTCTCTATCTCAAAGTCATTTTGAAACAGTTGAGAAGTTAATTTGTTGAAGTCACTTCCTCAAATCACCTCAGAGGTCAGAGGGACAGGTCCCAGTTGTATAGTCTTTCCAAAACTTAACAAGCTTCCTTAGGAATACAGTCATAACAACCCAGCCTTGCAAACAAAAGCTTGATATTATTAAGTACTTGTCAAAAAGGCTCCATTCATACTCTACATAGTTTGCAAATGCCCTCAAAGTGGATGCTGAGGGGCGGGTGAGGAAGAGTAAAAGGCATCATTTCTAGAAGGAAATACTTCACATGAAAACCATTAAGCAGTTTCTAAAGTGAGGAATTTGAAGGCAGGTCAGAGATCTTTAAAATATATGCTTCTTTAAAATGCAAAATATTTTTCACAAAACATTGATAGAAGGTTAATGTGTAGAAATCAACTCATTCAATTTTGTATTTAATAGTGAACCAAGTATTTTTGGGTGTTTTAGCTGTGTGTCCGTTATTCTTTGTCCCTGACCCCCAGTTAATCCGACCCCCATCCCATTGTCACCAACCACATTAGAATCCGTGCATACATTTTCTCTGTGAACAAAATGCCACGCAGTTCTATCAGTTTTATTTCCCTTTTGTTAATGGCAAGCACTCAGGAAGAACAACATAAAACAAAGCAAAATAACCCCCAGCCATTCTTGCAATGAAGTCCAGCGCTAGACCTGAGGGCATGAGCTCTGTAAGTTTGACACATTTTGAAAGAAACTACTGTCCCCAACTGAGCTTGACTGTGAACCAGATCTATATATCCACCTTTAGTCCTCCCAGGGAATAAATTAAATCTGCATCTTGACTGTGTTGCCTGGAAGAGATTTTTAAATTATTTATGGTGCAATAGCAGGGAGTTGCTCTCCCCTGCAAGCTGGGGGTGGGGTGAAGTGCATTCTGCCTCCTGTGTACTGTGGGCCACTGCTTTCCGAAGTCCAGTAATGTCTAGAGAAAATCAACGAGGCTGGAGGCAACCAAGATGCATTGACAAAAAAGAGGCAGTAAATCACTCTTCACTCTGTGGAGACTGTTTTCAGGCTGGCAGGCTGCACTTTGCTCTGGTTCTGCCTGGGATGCAGCAGATGTACACTGATGCCTAGCTGGGCAGGTGATGAGTTAAGATGACGTGGATCTAAGGTTGAAATTTAAAAAATGGAAATAAAAAGAAACAAAGATTTGTAGAAGGGATTTTGCTAATTTGGGAACTTCTGCTTCTGAGATGTGGCATATATATATATAGATATAGATATATAATATACATATACATATATATAAATACAAAATATACATACATATATGTACACACATGCACATATGTATACACACATATATACATGTAGGTTGAAACAGCTTTACATTGGGAACCAGAAGATCTGAATGGTTCACACAGGGTTGGTTCATGTATGAATTCCTTACAACTTCTCAGTGACTTACTGGTGTTCTGTAAACCACTGAAGCAGAGCCACATGGAAGGACTTATGGAGGTGCTTTAGTCGCACCCCAGCAGAGCTCCTAGCCTACAGCCAGCATCAATTGCCAGCCATGGAAGGTACCATCTGGGATATCAAGTTCATTCAAGACCTCTGATGACGATAGCCCCAGCCAAGATCTAACTTCACCGGCATGAGAGAGCCCAGTGAGCAATGCCCATGTGACCTCAGTCAGCCCACAGAACCACAAGAGATAATAAATGATTTTAAAATCACTAACATTTGGAGTGGTATACTAACCAGGAACAGATAACTGGAACCAGTACCAAAACACAGATAGAACAATTTGGCTTTGACAAGAAGAAGGCAGACAAGAGACAAGAACAAGTAAGATGCATTTACAGATTGAATGATTGAGAAATGAGAAGACAGAATTTGGGAGCAATATTGCTTGGTAAGAAAGAGACAAAGATAAGGTAGTGGGGTTTAAACGGGGATTAATATTTAGAGTATCACATATGTGCAACTGGAAACGGAACCCAGCAAAAGTTCACTGACTTATTTGAAGGCCATGGTGATACTGTAAGTTATAAATTGCAAGAAAACCATCTGCCTTGGGTTGGGATTTTTCCAATCTGTGCTCAGCTATTCCAGTTAGGAAAAGAGAAATCATATGAGTGGACTGATCTTGATTGCAATTTTAACGAGTAGGTGGGGAGGGAAGAGAGCATGAGATAGTTGTGGGTTCTGGTAGGTATTAGTTGAAGCAATGGACCATGGATTTTAGCCTGTGCAGGGAAAGGAAATGGAACCAGAAGAGACCTGACAAAAGAAGTGAATGAAAAGGAGGTGTAGAAATTAGAGGTCAAAGATGAGCTATGTGAGAGAAAGGACTGAGAAAGTCTCTAGAGAGATACAGAAATACCATATTATTGAATTCTTTCATATGTTTGGATATTTATAATCTTACTAGAAATTAGGTGTTTTACCTATATAATATTTAAAGACTAATAAATTAAAAATCCAAACCAGCTATTTGCATTCGTGAGTAATTTTTAAACATCCCTGGGTGGGAAGGTAATTCACAATGGAGGGCTAAACTGAAGATCTATTTGTCCAGTGGAGTGCTGGAGCTGGCTCCTATCCACTTGTGAGAGCGAATTGTGAGCGTCTCTCTTTTTATCTGCGATCAGTGACATCACCTTGGTAGCTTGAAATTGGCCATGGTGGTACATTCACAGCGCAGAAATCTGCAGACACTGCACATCAGGGCTTCTGTTGCCCAGAGAGTGGGTTGTTAAATATTTTTCAGCACACCACTTCTCACCCCTGCTCTATGCTCAGTTTACCCCAAGAAAGAGAATTTAATTTTGTTACATATTTTATTAATGTATGCCTTATTCTGCAGAGGACATGAGTAGAACATCATTTCACCACACTTTTATTAGCTGCATAAAGCACAACTGTTGGATTCAACATAAATGATTTATTACATGTGAAGATAGACTTTGCCCTCTTTCTTATGCCAGAACATTCCAAGACTGAAGGAAAAAGACAACAAGACAAGCTGAAGTAAGCAAAGTTTACTTCATTTAAGATGGAGGTTCTGTAGCAACTATGGAATTGAAAAAAAGATGAACTATGAGAAGATGATTTTAAGAGGGGAAAACTGGTTGTCTTCGGTCTCTTCTCAGAGAGCTGTGGTGAAGAGGAATTGAACGCCCACCCTGCTTCTTGGAAGTCACAGGACCTGAAATTCACCCCAAAATGTCCATATTCTTTCGTTCTTTAGTTTGCAAACACTATCATATTGGCACTGAAAAGAGTGCTAAATCAATCAATCGCTCAAAAAATACTAGTATTAACCTCCCCTATTTGCCCAATAGTGTAGCTAGTATATTATAGTCGAAGGCCAGACAGGCCCATCCTCCCAGTTCATCTTTTTGCTTTTTTTTTTTTTAGTCCAGTTTTCAAATAATTCCTGCATTGTTCTTTCTCCCTCATTTTGCTTTAGGATAGTAACACAAATTAATGAGTTATCACAATGAAAGAAAATGTTACTAGGAATATGAATGAAAACATAATCCTCAGAGAATTTCAATCTAGTAGGTTTGAAATAAGACACAAAAATTTTATCTGGTAGGCCAGGCAAACTTGGGGATTTTGAACTGTTACTTAGTACACTAAACTATATTAATATTTTTTCCATTCACGCGCTAAAAAACTTACTGAGAATGACTTAGATGTGAATATAATGGGTAATAAAACTATTTGAGTCATCTCAGAACTTTTATATAGATTTGGAAGGTTTCATTAAAAATAGAAGCCTTTTATCTTGTTCTGTTTCTATTAAATAGGAATACATTAATGTGTTTTTTATTTTGGGGAGAATTAAAAGAGATGAATATGTAATAACTTGGTGTTGAGATGCAGGGTGATATTTTGAGACAGAACAAAAGCATGAACAAAACCTCCACACCACTTGAACTCTGTTTTGTGACATTCTTTATCAGGTGGCTTAGGTGATAATCCCATTAAACATTAGCAGGTGTTATGTTAGTCACCAGAAGCCTTCCTTCCATATTTTCTTTTGAATACAGTATGAAACTGACCTTATTTCCTATTGAGAACAGATGAAAGTGAGGCACATGGTAAATTCTGTTTTAATGGTTGCTCTGTTTAGTGAATGAAAATTACCTACCGGGGAAAAATAATTTTTCTAATTTTTTCCTTCCAAGTGCACTTATTAAAATGGAATTGTTAAATGAATATGCAATGATACAGCAAATTAAGCTTTCTTATATCAAAACACCACACTATGATATTTTGAAAATACCCCAGGTTCTTTTATTTTATATAAAGGGAACCTACCATATTGTGAATATATATTTTTTCATTACTTTTAGATGATAGAATTTAGGGACAAATATGGGGCATTAAAATTTCAACAAGCTTCTCCTGGGGGAACAAATGGCACATGAAGTCCTGTGGACATAAATATTACATTTAGTCTGTTATGGGAGGAGTGCTTATTTTCTCCCTAAGTCCATATACATAAATTCTAACCCCCAATGTGGTGGTATTTTAAGATGGGCCTTTGGGAGGTCATTAAGGTTAGATGAGGCCCTGTGGGTGGGGCCCTCATGATGGGATTAGTGTCTCATCAAAAGGGAGAAGGCAGAGCTTACTCACTCTCTCACTTTCTCTTTAGAACACAGTGAGAGGGCAGCCATCTGCAAGCCACGAAGAAAGCTCTCACTAGGAACTGAATCTGAAGGCTCTTTAGTCCTAGACTTCAAAGCATCCAGGATGATGAGAAATAAATATCTGTTGTTTAAGTAACTCGGGCTGTGGTATTTACATATGGTAGCATGAGCTAATTGATACATGGTCTCTGCCCTCAAATAGCTTAGTCTAGAGGGGAAAGAAGTACATACATGATTTCAATAAATACTGTGGCAGAAGTATGTGTGAGGTGCTAATGCAATGACTAAGACATAAACTGGTTCTTCTCTTAGATCTAATAGGCAACTGGGTGTAGAAACTGTGCCCAAATGTTAAATTGA
>NW_006287457.1:292347-292875 GCF_000327345.1 Myotis davidii | reverse complement strand
TGGCATATTTTAAAAAATTAATGAGAAACAAAGACTCTGACAGTAAAAATTTTATGGAAAATATTCATTCTATAAATAGCTCGTTTGCTTTTGCTTCAATGGGTGCAAATATTACATCGCCATCAGGATATGGGCCATACTGTTTTAGAATGCATGGTCAAGTTTATCACCATTTTGGAACTTTACATCCTTCAGATGGTTTTTTCAGAAGTTTGCTCAACTCTACATTTTAGACACTGCCAAAGCAATGAGTAAAAGATTAGCAATGCCAGAAAACCAAGGTTGCTCAGAAAGACTCATGACCAACATCAACAACCTCATGCATGAAATAAATGAATTAACAAAATGGTACAAGATGCTGCCTGAGGTAGAAAAGGAAGCCCAATGTGAAGCAGCAGCAGAAGATATTGCACCCATGGAAGTAGCAATGGTGATTAAATATAATCATAATAGTGATCCAGGTAGATATAATTATCCCCGTGTAACCAAGGTTGCTGTCATATTCAGAAACGAAGATGGAGAACCTCA
>NW_006287457.1:262606-287687 GCF_000327345.1 Myotis davidii | reverse complement strand
TAAATAAAAATCTGTTGTTTAAGTAACTCGGGCTGTGGTATTTACATATGGTAGCATGAGCTAATTGATACATGGTCTCTGCCCTCAAATAGCTTAGTCTAGAGGGGAAAGAAGTACATACATGATTTCAATAAATACTGTGGCAGAAGTATGTGTGAGGTGCTAATGCAATGACTAAGACATAAACTGGTTCTTCTCTTAGATCTAATAGGCAACTGGGTGTAGAAACTGTGCCCAAATGTTAAATTGATTTGTCCAGAGTAAAAAAAATGGTAGTTGGCAGAGCCAGAATACTAGACAAGAGTGTGTGTGTATTGTATATGTGTGTGTGTGTGCGCGCACGCGTGTGCATTTATATAAATAAACACTTCTTTTCCAATCACTCAGCAAGTTTTTATTGACCCCTTATTGTGTGCTAACTACTATAATAAATGTTTACATGAGTATCTACCTTTATCCTCACAAGCACCTGGCTCCATTTGACAGATGAGAAAACTGAGGTTGAGAGAGATTTGCAAATTTGCCCAAAGTCCCATAAGTCCCATAGCTAGAAAAATCAGAGCTGGGCTTTAAACCCAGATACCTGAAACATCACTGTTTTGGGAAGGTATTGTCCTTCAAATGGAGAGAGAACTACTGCCCAGCACACGGGGTGCATTCTCTTTCAGCCTCTTGTCATCACTTTCCTGTTAAGTCATCTTAGATTCCATTGTCCTGCACCAGCACCATTCTCCTTGTCTTTCCCTCTTTTCTTCTCCTCTACGTGGCCGAAGGGAAAATTTCCTGCTTACAAAAGCCCTTGCCTAGGAGGTATCAAAATGTAGTGCTGTGCTTTATTACAACTGGTTCTAACAGCTGAAGCTGACAACAAATTTTGAGTGACCTAGAACAGCAGACTTTCCTGGATCTACTTGAAAACTCTTTCCTGACGAATCTATATATATGCCTAATATGTAAATTGTCCCCTCAGGAGTTCCACTAGGAGACCGGAAGTTCGACTGCTCACTATGACGTGTGCTGACCACCAGGGGTCAGCGTGGAACATGACTGGTGTCAGAGATGTGGTGCTGGGCGGGCGGGGCAGTGGAGGCACTGCTGGCCCCAAAGAGCCCCAATGAGAGCAGGACTGCGGCGGGGTGGTGGAGCAGGTGAGTGGGTGGCGCCAGGCCAAGGTGGAGTGCCAGGCGGGGTTGCAGGGCTGTGAGGCTGGGGGTGCAAGCTGGGCTGCAGGGGTGAGACGGGGCTGGACACACCCTGAAGCCCTCCTGTAGTCCCTTCCAGGCAGCCCAATCTCCCGCATTCACTCCCTTGCCGGCCCGCTCAAATTGTACCTCTGCAGCTGAAAGAAGCTGGTGTCATCACCAGAATGTCTGAAGACTAACTATTGGCACAACATACCTTTGCAGCCGAAAGAAAGCGTCATCGTCAACAGAATATGTCTGAAAAACTGTCATCGACAAGTACTACCAATACTGGTAGGAACTTCCTTCACCACAAAAATGAAGTAAATGAAGATGCAATTAGTGAACATAGTTGTGGTGGAATGACTGTTACATGTCAATTTTGCCTATCACTAAATTTCTTCATTGAAAAACCATCTGATGGAAAATTTACTCAGTGTTGCAGCAAAGGTAAAGTTTGTCCAAATGATATAAAATTTCCAGAATACCTGGCATATTTTAAAAAATTAATGATAAACAAAGACTCTGACAGTAAAAATTTTATGGAAAATATTCATTCTATAAATAGCTCTTTTGCTTTTGCTTCAATGGGTGCAAATATTACATCGCCATCAGGATATGGGCCATACTGTTTTAGAATGCATGGTCAAGTTTATCACCATTTTGGAACTTTACATCCTTCAGATGGTTTTTTCAGAAGTTTGCTCAACTCTACATTTTAGACACTGCCAAAGCAATGAGTAAAAGATTAGCAATGCCAGAAAACCAAGGTTGCTCAGAAAGACTCATGACCAACATCAACAACCTCATGCATGAAATAAATGAATTAACAAAATGGTACAATCATGCATGAAATAAGTAAATTAACAAAATTGTACAAAATGCTACATGAGGTAGAAAAGGAAGCCCAATCTGAAACAGCAGCAAAAGGTATTGCTTCCACAGAAGTAACAATGGCGATTCAATACGATCGTAACAGTGACCCAGGAAGATATAATTATCCCCGTGTAACCAAGGTTGCTGTCATATTCAGAAACGAAGATGGAGAACCTCCTTTTGAAAGGGACCTGCTCATTCATTGTAAACCAGATCCCAATAATCCGAATGCCACTAAAATGAAACAAATTAGTATCCTGTTTCCTACATTAGATGCAATGACATATCCTATTCTTTTTCCACATGGTGAAAAAGGCCGGGGAATGAATATTGCATTAAGACTCAGAGACTACAGTGTAATCAACAATAATACCAGACAAAAAGTAAGGACATGATTCACACAAATGCAGTATTATGGATTTCATCTTTCTGTCTGGGACGCGTTCAATCCTATTTTAAATGCAGGAAAATTAACTCAACAGTATATTGTCCATTCATATTAAAAAATGGAAGCCAATAGGATAAATTTCATTAAAGCAAACCAATCTAAGTTGAGAGTTGAAAAGTATAGGGGTTTGATGGATTATCTCACATCTAGATCTGAAAATCACAATGTACTGATTGGTAAAATGATACTACTTCCATCGTCTTTTGAGGGTAGTTCTAGAAATATGCAGCAGTGATATCAGGATGCTATGGCAATTGTAATGAAGTATGGCAAGCCTGATTTATTCCTAACCATGATGTGCAACCAATCTTGCCCAGTCCTGGCCACCTTCTAATTAATATCCTTTCAATGTGCACAAATCCATGCACCAGGGTGTGTGTGTGTGTGTGTGTGTGTGTGTGTGTGTATATATATATATATAAATTCAATTTATTTGGCAAAGTTACAGCAAAAATTAATGTCACTGAATTTCAGAAACATGGACTGCCTTACACTCACATATTATTGATATTAAATAATAAATACAAATTACCAACGGAACATGGCATTGACCGTATAGTTAAGGTAGAAATTCCAAATGAAGACGAATGTCCTCAACTTTTTCAAATTGTAAAATCAAATATGGTACATGGACCATGTGGAATACAAAATCAAATGTTAAATATTAAAATGTTTCTTCTAATTATTTTCCTTTCAAAGTGCATGAATCCGTGCACTGGGCCACTGGTAAGTAATAGAACTTTTAAAATTAATCCTGTACAGACCTACAGATTAATTCCATTCTCTCTAGAGTGCTACTTTTCAATTTTTAATTGACATAATCACCATGAATGGTCCCACTCCCAATACTTAAAGACTACTGACATTTTCTTCCAACCAACTACTCAGAGTATTTCTTCACTGGTACATGTTTTCTTGCCTGAAAAGTTAATACAATTGGCTTTGCTGGTGTTATTTGTTCTTTGACAATGGAAAATGCCACCTATAGAAAAGTTTCTTCTTTCTCCTTATTTGTGTTCATCTGAACAGCTGAAAAATCGTGAAGAAAAGTAACACTAACTCACATATTGCTCTTCTTATAATATGTATACACACCACTCCCTGTGGGTGGTTTCAGTAGAAGGTTCTACTGAAATTGCTGTGGTTGTTCATGAAGAGCCTCACTGGTCATCCTAAGGCCCCTTGCTTTTATCTGGAAAATTGTGACACTGGCTTAGGCTTGAAAAGAATAATTTTGTTGCCCAGGGTAAAAAAGCGTAGAGCATAGTTAGGAAGTGATGGCAATAATCCAGACAAAAGGTAAAGGGGAACTTTTGATCTAAAAATTGACATGGGGATTTATTTTCAAGCTTTTCCTTATGACAAATTTTCTGCATCTAAAATAAAAGAGAAGTAGCATATTGTCTCTATAAATTACTATGAATTTCAACTTAACTTTGCTCTAATTCTCAGTCCTACATCAGAATAGTTCATTTCAATTTACCCTAAATTCTGTCTCCACCATGAATCTGTCCTGGATCTGGTTCAACTCTGAAACATTAGGACAACACAGTTTCCAAAGCCTTTACAGCGTCTTTCAACTCATAAGTGATGTTCACTTTTTGTTTTGGCTTACATTTATTGTCAACATTTGGAGTGCTTGTAATTCTGCATAGAGTTTTTTTGTGTGTGTGTGTGTGTGTGTGTGTGTGTGTGTGTGTGTGTGTGTTTATGTTTTATTCACTGTCCCTTTTTACTTCCATAATGAAAATGAGGCTATATTGGTCAACCTTTTGTTGACAATATACAAATGTTCCCTTCATGTGTATGTTTTCATCAATTAGAAGAGTGAAATATCCTTCCTTCAGAAGTTTCCTGACTCAGAGCTTATCTGAACAATTGTTAACACAGTAAGACTTACTTTAACAGTGACTCTATCAACAGCCTAATAATCTGCAGCTTTTAACAAATTAACTTTAGGGAAAAAAAAGAATTCTTTAGAATGTTTTCTAAAAAAGGTTGCTTCCTTTACATAGACTACATTTTTAACAGAATTGAAATAAGAATTTTGAACATGTTGTTTTCATATGATCATAAATGTTTTTAATTATAATAAAGATAGAATGAATGTTACATTACATAGTCTTCATGGGAAATATTTCTGTTAACTTAAAAATATTAAGATGGGCACTTTCAACGTTATATGGTATATCGCTTTTAAAGCATGTCTGCAAACTATTAAGCATTTCTCTCACTGAAAGGTAGGGTCTGTGCCCTCCTCTTGAATCTGGGCTGACTTTAATGACTTGCTTGTAACCAATAGAGGACTATGGAAGTGATGCTAAGTGAATTCTGAGGCTGGATCATAAAAAGCCAAGGAACTTCTGCCTAGTTCTCTTTTAAGGTGCTTGTTTTAGTGGGTGGTAGGGGGAGGGGTACATAAGAAGTTTGAAGCTGTCACACTGGAAAGTCCACATATAGACAATTCTGATTGACAGCCTAGGTGAGTTCCAGTTGATCAATATCAACAGATGAGTGAGCCAAATTGTTTTTTGTGTTTTTTTTTTTTTTACCCCAGTTGAGCCTTCAGATCATGTTACAGCTCAGCCAACATGAAAGACCCTCAGTGAAAACTACATAGCCAAGTCCTTCTTGAATTCCTCACATATAAAATTGTGAGCAAAATAAAATGATTGTTTTAAGATGCTAAGCTTGGTGATAATTTGTTCACAACTAGTAACCATAACTCAGAATATTAGCGCCACTGCATGTTTAAATGTCCTCTATTCATTGTCATCTGGTCTAACTTATAGTCTTAAAAACTATATATGAATGTTTCCAAAGAATTATGTGCTCAGGGATAGAAATTATGTGCTAATATGAAGCTTTATTTTTATTAAAATGTCCCAAGAACTTGACTGTAAGCATTTTGGAGAGCTGGACACAAGAGAATAAAAATAATAATAGGTTCCCTCTGCCAACTGCTTTCATTAGACCTATTGTGTTTTAAAGACTATTTCTAATTAATAATGGTTAGGGAGTCAAGAGCCTTTGCCTACCTTTGAGCATACTAATTTTCTCTGTCTTAGTTTCACAAAAAAAGTAATTTTTATTTGCCTTGCACACGCCTCCTAGGAGGATCAGAATTTTTAAGAGAGAAAGCTTGAACACTTTTCACTTTAGAAGAAAGTAATTTTATAATTTCTAAAGGAGGAAGTTCCGATTCTTGAAGATATTAGCAATATACAGGTAAGGAGGGGGATTGGGAAAGCACAGAATTATTGATTGGTGGTTGAAGTGGCTGGAGGCTAACTCTTCTGATAGACTTGCCTATGACACCTTTAAAAGCTGAGACACATCCCAGGGACCATTAGCTTTCACAACACCATGCAGATATATTTTTGTTTATAAAAATGTACCAAGTTTCACCATATAAATTTTATCAAATGAATTAAAATTGACATTTACCATAGAAACTGAAATAATAAAGTTTACTTTTTACTCTTATACGTTTGATAACATTTCATTCCTTTTTTTTTATGAGTCATACAATTGCCATCAGGAGATTACCGTCAAAGAACTGTTTAGGACAGACATTTTGAAAGTGTGGCCAGAGGTTGCCTGTGGGTCTCAGACAACCTTTTAGGATGTTTATGAAGTCAAACTATTTTCATAGTGATATTAACGTTTGATTTGCTGTTTTTCAGATCATTCTGTCATGAGCACACTGATTTCTAAAGGCTGCATGGTGTGTGATATTGCAACAGAGCGAATGCAGAACTATATGTGATGACCCAGTTGTCTTATTATATAAAATATAAAAAGGGTTTCCAAAACAGTAAAATAATGTCACTTTAAACACTATTTTCTGAAAAATATAATTATTTTATACAATTATCAAGAAGTAATACTTTTCTTAAAAATTAATATGTAATGGACTTGTTATTATATTGAATGAATTCATAAAGCCTTTTAAATTTCCTGTTTTAATTTATAAGGTATAAATTGACAGACATAACAAACAAATACTCTTTGGGATCCTCAAAAATTTTCAAAACTAAAGAAGGACCAAGATTAAAAACATTTGAGAACTGCTTGGTTAGAAATTTATCTTAGAGAATAACATTATTTTACTGACAATAACTAGTAACATTTATACTTCTATGTAAATCAAAATGATAAATGTCTAAATGTGTGTATGCTACAGATCTCAACAATTCTAGTAAGAATAAGAAACATTATTGTGTAACATATGGCCTAACTGATCAACAGAGATAGGCCATACATAGAGTTTTTTTGAATTCTCTGAATCAAAGACTCTGGCTAGTATAAAAAGATGTGTGTGTGTGTGTGTGTGTGTGTGTGTGTGTGTCTTGTGAGATTATTTGCCAGGATGGCAGATTAACTAGAAAAAATTTTCTGTATGAAACACTATCAGTTGAAGAATTAGGTCCTCTTCTCTCTAAATTTCTCTCCTGTTCTCTTTTCAGGCCAGGTAAGAGTCATATACTATGGTGGCTAGTCATAAATTCCATGTTTTCTTAGCAAAGGAGGAAAATGAAAAATGGTGAGATCTTTCTGTTCCAAAGGATTGCCAATACTTACTTTATTGGTCCCTTCCTCTTCACTGACAAAATAAGATTATTTAATCACTTTTGATTAAGAAATCCTGAAATTAGAATCTAATCAGGATAATGAAAATTAGTCATTCTGACCAACCTGAGCCCTCAGCCAATATTTGGTCTGACTGTTAATTTTTAAGGAAATGTACAATTTGTTTTTTCTTTTATTGTTTAACTAGAGGCCTGGTGCATGGATTTGTGCACCAGTGGGGTTCCTTGGCATAGCTTGGGGGGATCTGGCTGAAACCAGCAGCCCAATGCCGCCTGCCACTCCTGTTTGCCGCTCTTGCTCATCCTGGCCCTGCTGTGCCTGCTGCTGCTGCTGCTCAGTAGGCTCGCTGCGGTCTCCAGGCTGCGGTGGCCAGCTGTGAGCCCTGCTTCAGGTGCCCATCAGTTAGCTGAGCAGTGTTCCCGCTGTGGGAGCACACTGACCACCAGGGGGCAGCTTCTGCATTGAACGTCTGCCCCCTGGTGGTTAGTGTGAATGAGAGAAGCATCGATCAGCTGCCTTCCGCACACTCCCTACTGGGTATGTGCCTGAAACCAAGGTACATGCCCTTGACCGGAATTGAACCTGGGACCCTTGAGTCCGCAGGCTGACGCTCTATCCATTGAGCCAAACCGGTTAGGGCTGTCATAAGACTTTTTGAAAAAGTTCAGTTCTTACAGTGCCAGCTTAGGATTTTGAATTTTCTCTCAAAAAGTCAGTCCTTCAAAGAAAGATAAACATTTACTTATTATTATCTGTTAGTTATTGGGCTTTTTTGTGGGTACATAAAATTGTAAAATAAGTAAATAGACCACATTGTCCTAACCGAAGTTTAGGTTTCTAAACTTTCCTGGCATTCTAAATTATTTAATTGATTTAAAGGAATGATATAATTTTGTGTCCTCTTGAAAAGTACAGACTGTACACCCTATGTACTTCTTAGGATATAAATTCCTGCATTTTTTTATTCATCCAACAACTATTTGTTGACTATGTACTATGTGTCAGCACTGGAAATAATGTATTGGAAAAGACAGAATGTCATGGATTTTATATTCTAATAAAGTAGATAAATTAAAATTTAATATAATTTTGATTAATTGTAAGTGTGAGTCAGGAAACTAAAACAAGAATATAAAGTGTGATGAGATGTGGAGGGGAACATAGATGCGATGGTCTGAAAGGCTTCTCTGAAAGAGTGACTGGGTAGATTGCTGATAGCCATTTACTCTTTCTATCTCATTATGCCTGTCTCTTTGAAATGTGACTTTGCTGTTTCTCTCATCAAAATATATAGGATAGCCCTGGCTGGTGTTGCTCAGTGGTTGGAGCATTGGCCTACACTCTGAAGGGTCATGGGTTTGATTCCTGATCAAGGGCACATACCTGGGTTTCAGGTTCAATCCCTGGACCCAGTCAGGGAGCATACGGGAGGGAGGCAACCAATCGATGTCTCTCTCCCTCCTCCCACTCTGCCTTCTAATTTTGCTAAAAAGAATCAATGAAAAATATATCCTTGGTGAGGATTAACAACAACAAAATAATAGAAAGGTAGAGTATATTCTCTCGCCTTTGGCTGACTTGCTGTGCTAATGAAACACTAGAAAATGGGGCACAAGCATAATCTTAATAAGCAGTCATAAAAAAGGACACATATGTACTATTATTTGTAATACTTTAAATAATAAAAAAGTAGTCATACACTGGGATTTTCCCTCTCTCTTTACACCTTTTAACATTTAAGCAAGCCAGGAATAGTCTACTGGATGATGGGAGACCAGATAGAGAGAGGCCTAAGGTAACCTTCCCATCTCTGCTTGGTATTTGCGACATTCTTGGTTTTGTGGGTTTGTTTTGAAAAATTTCACTCATTATTTCACCAACTATTTATTCTACCCTTACTCCACTCTGACTCCAAATTATAATTAAGGCCACTTAGAATTGGTCCATGGCTCAATGTAGCTCTGTTCACTTTTTTTCCAAGTATTTATTCTCTCTGAGTTTCTCTCTGACTTTAGATAATTTCTATTTCTATGCTTTTAAATTCATTGATATTTTCTCTGATAGTTTCCAATCTGCTAGTAAGCCCACTTAGTGATTTTTTTTGAAAAAAATTAGAAAGCGTGTTTTTCAAATCTAGAAATGCTCTTTGGTTGTAATTAAAATATTCTGTTTTTCTACTTATTACAGTCATGTTTTCCTTTAAATTATTGAATGTACTTATAATAGATGTTTTAAAGTCCTTTCCTGTTAATCTTATCAATCATCATTGTCTTCCCTGGGTCCTTTTCTATTGGTTAATTTTTCTTTTGACTATGGGTGATATTTTTGTGCCTCTTTGTACATTTAGTAACTTTTGATGGAATGTAGGACATTTTTAATGTAATACGATTGTGTTTTGATGGGCAATTATTTGGTGGGCCTGCTTGATCCTTTGAGATTTGTTAGTTAGCATTCTTAGGGTGAATCAACAGTCGCTTTTATTCCAAAACTAGTTTGGTTCTAATACTAAGAAGTAGCCCTTTTGGGGTATCTTTTGCATAGTTCAGGTGTTCAACCAAGTCTCTCCATGCCATCTGGTTGGAATTCAAACCATTCCCAGCCTCCTAAGAACTCTGTAAATTTTTTAACTTATAGGATACCTGGTTTTTCTTTTCCCAACCTTGTGGAGATTCATCCAATATATGAGAAGTTCAGCATTCAGCCAAAGACTCTGGGCTATTTCATAAATTTTGGGAGCTCCTTCTCTGCAAACCTCCTTCTTTTCTGTATATTTGTGCGATTTTTTTAACACCTAAAATGTCAGCTACCTACATGTCTCCAAACTCAAATCTTTGTCTTCTTAACTCATTGAGACTGCTGTTCCCTGCTTGGGGTCCCCCTTCCTGCGCTACAGTCCAGAAAGTGCCTACAGGCAGAAATCTGGGGTGATCATGGGGCTTACCTCACTTAATTCCATCCTCTAAGGAATTAGAATCCTATGATGCCAGTTGTCCAATATCCAAACAAATTTGATTTATGTATTTTGTCCAATTTTTGAACTCTTTATGATGGGAGGCCAAGTCCATTACTAATTTTTCTTTGAGTATGCAAGTGGAAATCCAGAAGATTATTTATTTATTTGAAAATGGAAGATAATATAGTAATGTCATATGCCAATGAGAATAATGCAATTAAGAAGGAAAATCTGGGAATACTTGAAAGAAATGATATTTTGGAACCAAATCCTTCGAAAATATAAAAATGGATATAAAGCAGTACATGAGTAGAGGGGTTGAATTTAATAAAGAGGATGGTAACTATCTATTAACTCAGAGTTAAAGGTGCTAATAAGTCAGAATAAAAAAGTAAAATTTAATTAAAATTAATAAAGTAAAATAATAAAGTAAAAATTAATATGTAACAAAAAACTATTTCCATTATTTATTCTTTGATCAAATTATTTGAGTGAGCAAAAAAGCAAATATAGGGTTGGGCAAAAGTACATTCACAGTTGTGAGTACACAAAACGCAGTGTTTATTCTTATATTATTATTTATTAATTATTGTATTATTTTCTATACAAACAACTGTTAATCTTCTTTTGTCCCACCTTTTATAATAAAGCATTTGTTCCTTACCTTTGGTAAAAATGGAATCATTTTTTCTTACTCAATTATAAGCTTTTAAATATTTAATCTCTCTGTTTCACTATGCAGAAATTTTCTTTTGAGTATCTCTATATTCAGAAGGACCAAATAAAAGATTTTAAAAAATGCTATGTTTGAATGATTGTGGAGAAATTCTGTGTTTTATACTGGTCAACTGGTTGCTTTTAAAAATAAAACATTAACATTCTATTTTTTTCTAGTTTGGAAAACCAATGCAATTTTGTATATAAAATGTGATTGATACCACAAATAAGGTTAGTGGTAAGATTAAATAAAATATAATTAATTTGTCAACAATAGCTTGTTACTAAAATACCAACTTCCTTCTTTTCTCCTCCCTAGAGCGGTGGAAGTCCCGGCTCACATATTTGTGTCTTGCATTTATAAATTTTAAGTTCTCTGGAAAGATTAACTAAGTAGGAAGACATTCGATACCATCCACCAAAAGAGTCTAATGAATTTAGTTTTTTTTTATCCTCTAAATACCCTTACTAGAATTATTCTTAGATCCAGTTTCCCCAAACTGAGATTTCCTTATCATCTTTCCTTATTTTTGTCTCTTTTGTTCATTGATGGGATCTCCTGAGCTTAGAATCATGCCTGCTACATAATAGGAAAGGAACTTGGTAAACACTAAGTTGGAATTAATGCTGAACATTAGTGCCTGTTAATACCTCAAAGGATTCTAGTATTCCATGAAACAAATTTTGGGAACTGTTGTCATGGTAATAAATGAGTTAAAGTTAACTACCTTGATTTTTTTTTCCTCTCTACTGAAGCCTCTGTAGCACAGTGAATGGGAAGCTTTCTTTCTTTGTATATGTCAGAAACAGGCTGTATCCAAGTCTGGTAGCTAAACCTTTTAAAGTCGCAATCTGTGTAGGATGATGTGCCAGGGATATTGAAAGGATTAAACCTTTCTATTCTCTGCTAGTCTTTGATGACAGGGCACTATATTTCCAGTTATCAGAGCCCCTGTTCCTGGCTCTCACCCTGGTGCCAATGGATTTAGATGAGCAGACTGTACCTTGCTGTTGTGTGTACACATGTCAGCTGCAGGAAGTCCATCCTCGGTGACACAGTGTCACTTTGGTATCCCATCCTCTTTTACACCTGATCACACTTGCAGATGGAAAAGCCAAGAGCACCTTTGAATCACAAGGTGGAGGAAGTGACTGGGAGAAGAGATGCCAAATGGACATCTTGACGTGCAGAGGGGGCCCGAAGACCCTCGAAGTGAGCACTGTGAAAATACATAAAGCTTGTGCATTGTGCACAGATTCTCACTGTGACTGGAACCCACTTGCACTAAGTGGTAACAATTCAGGAACCAGACAGAGGCAGGTGGATCTACAATTATGACCCAAAGATGAAGTTTCCTATCAGGGGACAAAGGTCTGACAAGACTTTTGTCTGCTTGGCTGAGTTTGACCCTCATTGTGTTGATGATGTGGACTTACTCTTGCCTGCCTGACAGGAGGACTCTGTTGTTAATATACCTCACCTGGAATCCACCTTCTGCCACTTAGTTATGATTAAATCCTCGTGTAAGGGGACCCAAAATTATTATGAGTGAATAGCGTTCTTCATTCTCCTTGTTCCCCAAGTGCCCTTGGCCCTCAAATCACCTACTGGATTTGGGTGGGATGAGGTGAGCAGTGGTGATAATTGATTTGCATTTAGATGGTTTAATATCTATATATATAAAAGCCTAAGTGACCATCTGACCGTTCAACTGTCTGACTGGTAGCTATAGTGCTCAATGACCACCAGGGGGCAGACGCTCAATGCAGAAGCTGCCGATCTGTGGGATCTGTGGTGAATTGGCAGCTGGGCTTCTCCGGTGACACACCCTGAACCAGAGAGGAGGAAGCCTGATTCCAGGGGATGTCAGAGAGCCAGTTTCAGCCTGATCCTCACAGGCCAGACCGAGGGACCCCACCAATGCATGAATCTGTGCACTGGGCCTCTAGTTTATATATAAAAGGAAGAAATCAGTTGACAGAGAGATGAGAAATGAAAATGGATTTGGATTTGAGAGTTGAAAGTTAGAGAAAGAGTGCTCAGGTTTGCTGTGTAGTGGAAAAGTAGAGAGGAGAGAAACGAGGAAAGGAGCTTGGGGAAATATTGTGGGTTATGAATTGAACACAATTCACTTAATCTTTCTGAGGGAAATGCAAATAAAATTGGAATCATTTTTCCAGTAATTCTTTTTGGTTCCTGGACGGTGTTCCTTTGAATGAGTTATTGTGCCAAGAATAGGCTATGTGGACCCTGAGGTTTATTTGGGTTATGTTTGAATCAAATCAATTTCTTACCTGTGGCCTTTTAGCTGACTGGTACTTGTATATTCATTTCTAGAGTAAATGGTCATTCAGAAGGAGCTATTTGTAAGGTTTGGCACAATATCATGTTTGTAGTCACATCACACTACACAAAGAAGGAATTTGGGGCAGAGAAAAGATGCCTTTTAGCATTCTTTAAATACCACACTCCTTGTATATAAGGGAGTAGCAAAAGTAGGTTTACAGTGATAAACTATGATTTGAAACAGTTTATTCTTGGAGTATTATTTGTTAATTATTGTATTATTTTCCATATGAATAACTGTAAACACACTTTTGCGCTACGCTGTATGTGTCAATCTTGTTCTCCCCTTTAACACCCTTGTTAGCAGGCATTCATCACCACGTGGTCAGCCAGCATTCATGTCCCCTTTCTAATTGCCTCCTATTGTTTCTAGGGAAGCCACCGACCCCTCCCCATACACAGTGTTAAAGTCTGGCGTCCACCTCATTAAGAAGACCAGGAGGGCCAGGTCCTTGGTCTCACTGTCTCTATGTGTCCAGGAGGGCACGTGATGGAAGTCCTTCAATGGGAAGAATTTTTTGCTAGACTTTGACCCTGAGTAAGTGATGTTTTTACTTAAAATGCCTGGAGTGCATTCTTCCCAGCCACCATGCTACCCACCTACCTGCCACCCAGCTACCATGAGGCCACTGTATTTATGAGGTTCTGTTTCCTCAATCTCCAGAACGGCTTTTGTTTCTGCTCAGAATTCCCAAAACTGGTTTTGTCACCGTCCAGAGGATTCTATGAGCTCACAAGATCCTTTCACTAAATACCCTGTTTTGCCTGATAATTACGCTTGTTCTTATCATTGCAACCAAGAATCTAAGACTGATAAAGATGTAAAAGCCAAAGTGAAAATGATGATTGATGGTTGCATTATATATGTACAAACTGTCCTGCATCCAAGTAAAATTAAAATGTTAATCCTATGTTCTAAATAAAGAATACACAAAAATAACCTGTATGTCTCCTGTCTTGCTTCCAATGTCAGTTTCTGGAAACTGAAGACCTGAATAAAGGTATTTCATCTCATGCTGTTGTTTGCATCTATCTATCTATCTATCTATCTATCTATCTATCTATCTATGCTTTTTAAATTAAAATTTTCATTTCAAAATAATTATAGATTCATATCCAGTTATAAGAATTAATACAGAGATTCTTTCCCCTTTAACCATCCTCCTCCAATGGTAACATTTTCAAAACTTAAGTATAATATCACAGCTATGATATTGACATCAATACAATCCATGGATCTTACTCAGATTTCCCCAGTTTTTATCATTCATTTATGTGTGCATGTTTAGTTTTATGCAATATTATCACACATGTAAGGTTGTGCATTCATCACTATAATCAAGAAACAGAACAGTTCCATCCAACAAGAATTTATCAAGTTGTTCTTTATAATCTTACACCTTTCTTGTGCCTCATCCTGTCCCTGAGTGGCAATCACCAATCTGTTCTCCAATTCTATAATTTTGTCAAGAATTTATATTAATGGAATCATGTAGCATATAACCTTTGGAACTGCCTTTTTTTTTTGTTGTTGTTCAGCATAATTCTCTTGATATCCATTCAAGTTGTTGTATAAATAGCTAATCTATTTCTTTTTGTTGCTGAATAGTAGTATTCCATGGTATGGATGTAGTACAGTTGATTTAAACATTCACCTGTTGAAAGACATCCAAGTTATTTCCAGTTTTGGCTATTATAGATAACGCTGCTATGAACATTCAAGAACACATTTTTGTAAGGAAATATAAATTTTTTTTCTCTTGCATTAGCACTTGGGAGTAGATGGTTGCATGAGATGGCAGCTGTATATTTAACTTGTTAAGAAACTACCAGACTGTTTTCTAATTTACTGTATCATTTTGCATTTCCACCAGTGGTGTAAGAGCATCCCAGGTCCTTCACATTCTCACCAAACTTGAAATGATTGTTTAATTGTAGCCATTCTAACAAGTGGCAGGCGTAGTTCATTCTAGTTTTAATTGGCATTTTCTAATGACTTACGATGTTGGGAATACTTTCTTTGGGGATGTGCCTGTTAAAATCTTTTGTCTATTTTTAAAAACTGGGCAATTTGTTTTCTTATTGTTGCATTTTGAGAGTTCTTTATATAATCGGGATATAATACTTTTACCAAAGATACACTCTGCAAATATTTTCTCCCATCCTGTTGCTTGTCTCTTCCTTCTCATAATGATAACTTTTAAAAATAAGACTTTTTAAATGTTGTTATGCTTTATTTTAGTGAAGTCCAATTTATCAACTTTTGGATTATGGTTTTAGAGTCATATCTAAGAAATCTTTGCCTGCACAAAGCCATAAAGATTTTCTCTGATGCCCTTTTCCAGGAGTTTTATTGCTTTAAGTTTCATATTTTGGTCTGTGATCATTTTGAATACATTTTTAAAATTTGGCATGAGGATCAAAGATCAGTTTTTGCATATGGATGTCTAATTGTTCTATCATCATTTGCTGTTTATGGTGGGAGGGCAAGTCTGGTACCAAAAACCTGCTATGAACATTTGTTGTGGGAAGTTAAGTTTTCATCTTCTGGGATAGATGCCCAAGAATGTAATTGCTGAGTTTATGAAAAACTGCCAAACTATTTTGTAGTACATGTTTTCAAAAGGAAGTTGTGAGGCTTAAGAACCTATTTGAATTTGGTTTCTGCTTCTTACTTTTTAGTAATTTGGGGCAACATACTAAATACCTCTGTGCCTCAGTTACCTTATTGATAAACTAGGGCCAATAATATTGCCCACCCCATTGGGTTGCTATGAGGATTCATTGCATTTAAAAAGCAAAATATTTCAAAGAATGTCTAGTGTGTAAGGCATGGCCAGTTATGTTAGGTGTTATTGTTTGCAATTGGTGTTGCTACTATTATCCTTGTCACAGCCTGGCATCTTTGAACTCCCTTCCTACATGTTGTTGATAATTTCCCATATTATAAGATCACAGGAAAAAACCAGAAAACTTGAATTCCCATCTCTTCTTAAAGCTAGGGTAATGACCTGTGTCTTAGCTTTTACCAGTCAGGCATAGCTACGAAGGCCTTGAATTCAGAAGTGAACAATAAAAGCAGATGGCCATGTATGAGCAATTCACTCTTCCAAACATCTTCCGGGGTAGCCATAGCAGCATTCTAGAATTCAGTCCCAAGTGCATGGGTGCCAAGCAGTGAAACATTGTTTTTTTCTATCACTCATTTGGGCTCTTTTCCCTAGTTTTATAGCTTCAGAGTATAGCTGTCTGTCCTTTTTGGAGATTATCAAGCTGTCTTGTTATTTAATAATTTCCCTTGTCACTTCAATTATCCAATTTTTAAAAGCTGTGTGTGTGGCTTAAAAATATCAATATCTTTAGACATAAATATTTATATATATATACCAATACAGAAATATTTTAGACACGTATAATAGATAAAACACTTTTTTTTATATATGAGACATTATTTAAACAACTGGAGAATTTTGAATAAGGCAGAATGTTTCATAGTACTGTTTCACATTAATTTCCTGATTTTGATAATTGTAGTATGGATATATAACAAAATATTCTTGTTGTTAGTAAATATACACCGAACAACTTAGGAATAAAGGGATTTGGGTTTGTAACTTATTCTCAAATGATTCAGAAAAGTATATTATAGAAAGAGTGCTAAAGCAAATATGACAAAATGTTAAGAAATAGAAAATCTGGGAGTCATATGATATTATTTGTACTAGTCCTGTGATTTTTCTACAATTTAAAGTTATTACAAAAAATAAAGGGAACAATAGCCCTACTGGATTTTCTTGTTTACAATTATGAACTCTACTAATACAGAAGAATAACAAGGAGTCAAGGATAAAGACTGTTTTAGTCAGCTCGGGCTACTACAAATGGGCTGGGTGGCTAATAAACAAAAGAAATTAACTTCTCACAGTTCTGGGGGCTGGAAGTCCAAGATCAAAGCATCTGCAGATTGGGTGTCTTGTGAGATCCCTCTTCTTCTCAAGGTTCCCTTCGTGCTGTGTCCTCACATAGTAGAGAGAGCACAAACTTTGGTTCTTCCTCTGCCTGTCAAGTTGATAATCCCATCATGGGGGCACTGCCTTCCTGACCTCAGCTAATCCTAATTACCTCCCCAAGGCCCCACCTGCAAAAGCCAGCATCTTGGAGATTAGGGCTTCAACATTTTGAGGGGGCGGGGGGGTGCACAGACACTCAGTCTATAGCAGAAAGGAAGGTTGTTCTGGTGATTTTTCCCCTTTACCCCCCACACCTGGGCAATCTCTACTGAGATAATGTGAGGGCAGTCAACAGACATGGACTGGGGAAGAGAGGGACTCCTTAAACATCGGGCTAAGCTACTACCCGAAACATTGTGGCATCCCCTCTCAGACTCCCTCTCAAGCTCATTGCTATAATCACTATTTCCTAGATGGTTGACAAAACTTGATAGACGAATAAAATGGCGTTTTCAATTTACTTGATTGATAGAGGCCCGAATAGGAACTTGGTCTTTTGATGTCTCTTTTCTGTCTCCCGCACTAGCCTGGAAGGATGACCCAGGCCACAGGAAGTCCAAAACAAACACTCCCCCTCCTACTCTGAAGAAAAGAGACCAGCAAAATCCCACAACACCACGGGAGCCTTCCAGAAGGTGGGAGAAAACACAACCCTTGCCAAAGCTAGCCTTCTGTTATGTGCAGCTCTAAACTGCTCTAATTAAAGACTTCTGTCTTAATCTAATTCAGAAACTTAAGCCAAGCTTTAATTTCTCATGAAGTGTCTTCTGGTGAAAAACAATATTCCTGATCTTTAGCAATTTTTAAAGTTTCACATGTCATCTTCTTAAGAAGTGTGATACATAAAATAATTTCATCACAACATTCAAGTCACTGTTGCTAATTTTAAAGCTTGCAATACACAAAGGGGAGAGGAATCAGCATGAACATTAGGTGTACAAAATGGTTCCACTCCCTAACTCCAGGGCATTCAGACTTATTCAGAACCATACTATTTTTATTGCAGTGAAGAGGTAGTCAACAGATCAAATAGAAAAGCTTTTATCTAAAATGCACTTGTTTAAAAGAGCAGTTCCATAGGAAAAAGAAATAAAATTTCCTCTAAAGGATTTAATATGAACTGATATGCACAATGTAGCAGGAAATCATAATCTCCAGCTATCAGACGGACTTGCATACCTGGAGGGTAAGAAAAGTAGAGAAAGAATGAAGAGTTAAGGAGAGGGGGGAAGAGGGAAAAGGAGAGAGAGGAGAACAGAGAGAGAGAGAGAGATCATCCTATGTAGTATGTGCTGTGATAGTCTCCTGCTGTTTAAAATTTGATGCTCACAATATTGACTTGAGTGTAGTCATTTCAATGTTGTCACTTTTCCCTGGATGTGCGTTAAATATTGTATCTTCCACTCAGAGAGAATTCTGCTATGAAATCTGGCTGCCCATTAGAATCCCGAAGGAGCTTAAAACTGCATCATACCTGAGTCTTAGCTGAGACCCAGTGACTGAGAATTTCTGGGATGGGGCCAAGCGATTCTGTGAAAAACGAAGGACAAGAACTACTGCTTTAAAACATACATTCTGCTTTCTACAATAGATATGCTCTTGAAAATGGAAACGTTTCAAATTTCACTAGAACTTGATAGTGAAAGTCATTCTATAATGGCACTTTTTTTTCCCAACAAGCCACCCTCCCTTTTAGAAACGTGAATCTGAAATTTCTTTATATTGTATTTGCTTCAAATCCTGTGAAGGTTTACGGAGAGAGGTGCCTGCCCTGGAACATGTGTATTTCTTCACACACGTGCACATCAAGGTGGGAGGTTCCACCCAAGCGTCACATTTACATTTTTCCTTGCAACATTTTCTCATTTGAGCTGATGATGCACATAGGTTAGACAGTATCATCATTATTTTACAGACTGATGAGGGAGAATTGAAATGACATTTAAAATTATCTTTATGACAGGATTAGCATAGTCTACTTTGCACCCAATGCAGTGCTTTTTCTTCCTCTTCTCTTTACCTATAAAAATATATAAATATAAATTTATATATAAAATTATTTATATATAATATATACTTCTATATAATAATATATACTATATATCATTATATTTATATACATATTACTACATATTATATCTTCCACTTTTGTTTATACATATACATACATGTTTATATATATAATATATGTATCTCCTGCAAATGAAATATTAAGGTGCTGCTTAGTGTTTTTAGACTATCTTCTTCAAGACTAATAATGGACTTAGTTATCAAAATTGTACATCAAATACGTAGGCAATGAAAGAAATCACACTGGATGTAGCTTTCTTAACCTTAGGTGAGGAGGCACAGTGAAATTGCAAGAAGGAATTACAAAGAGAAAACTGAAAGTTGCCATCACTTGAAAGCGCTCAAATCTTATTTAAACAGCATGGACAATAGTTTGACACCCAAACTCAATTTTTATTTTAGGAAAATAAAACTTTTCTTTAGATTGTTTTCTAACCTCATTTCAGCAAAATAGAGCTTGATCTCAAGATTCATATGCACCGCACTCTGCTTGCAGGCAGACCTACAAGCGTGTCCTGCTTTGTGTTAACGTTAAACTCGGCTCTGAAACATCCAGTACAGATCCGGACCATTCAGGCTCCCAGCCTGGCTTAGCACATTACAGTCAACTCTGAAGGCTATTCTTGCTTTTTCTCACAATTTCTGGATCCCTTTTAGGTCAGGTGATAAAAACATCAAAATGAAGACAAGTTCCTGAACAGAAAGTGACAAGGAAACGATCACATTCATAGATTCTTCTGGGATTTTTGGAATGGTATTTGCTTATCCGAACAGTATTTGCCAAGATGAAAAGACACCAGCAGATTCCTTTGACTCGCATTGACCAGGCAGCAGCTGCTGCTCTGTTGATACAGGGAACAGCTGTGCAAGACTCTGGGTGGCAAGTGGAAAGATTTCATTGTCAGTCAGGTCCTGGGAAGCACAAAGAAGCTGGGACACAGCACTGAAATCTCGGGATAAAAGAAGGCTGTACTATATACAGGGTATCCCCCAAAATATACACACACTTTAACATCTGATAGCTCAATTTTGAAAATGAAATGTATTTTAATAAACAGTCTTTATAATTGTTCAAAGTGTGAGTTTACATGAAAATGCCCAGTATTAGCAGAAGTGGAGGGGAGAGCGGATTCCTCATTGTGTATTCAAAATGGTTTGTCAAAGAAAATGCCTGCTTCTATGGGAGGAGCTGTCCAAATCAGAATAAACAAATTTACAGACGAGGAAACTGAGGTACATAGACCACTTACATCTTGACTTCTCTACTGCATTAATGAATTGCACATCAGTGAACCAAATGGTTAGATGTATCCAATTTTATCTTCTGCTTTTAGAATCCCTCTTTGACAGCGTTTCCCAAGACAGTATTTATCTTGGAAGATATCGCTCAGAAATGCATGGCAGACTTTTAGCCACAACTCTCTCACTCTCTCTCTCTCTCTCTCTCTCTCTCTGTGTAATTTTGTTTTGTTTTATTATTTTATCTTGTTTTAAAGTTTTAGGGAGTTTCCACAAATAATATCACCATAATATGGTGCTATTTGCAAAACAACTCCCATTTTCTTTGGAGCCATAGCTGAAGGCTAATGGACTCGAAACTAGGACTGTTTTTTTTTTCTTTCTCCTTTTAAGAAAGCTAATTTGCACTTGGACACATGTTTAAAATAGATTTCTCATTTGAGGCCCTTGAAGAATAAGGCTACCCTCTCAGAGACTCTGGTTATTCAACCAAGAAAATGGCCAAAGCTATTTCCCATCTATGATGGCAAAAGTCACTCATCATTAAATAAAACATTTAAGCAGTAATTTAAATATTACAGGCTATGAAACTGCTTAGGCAGTGAACAGGAACTGGAATTAGAAGACCAGTCCTATCCTTGAGCAAATAATTAAAACCTTGCTCTTTCTCATTCTTGTCTACAAGAACGGAATGAAAATTCTAGTTATTCATCCATCTAACATGAAGCTCTGAGAACTAATGAATAGTTACAAGGCTCTTTCTCAAAAGGAAGTCCTTGTGGGAGAGAGAGGTGAGTAATAAATAGCACCTGTACTTTCCTCAGTTTCCAAGACAACTCTGATCGCAGATTTTATTTCCCTTTGTCAGGTCATATGTCAGGCTTTGTGACAAATTTTTATGCTAACCCTAACCAAACCCTTCTTCCTCATGGACATAAGACATAGTTAAAATTTCCTAAAGTCAGAGAATCCCAAGAAAATTCAATGAGGAAAGGCTTAGGAAATGTCTTTACCATTAGGCATTTGTTAATTTGTATGACTGAATTGCAGACATTATAAAGAAGTCATCTGTCAATGTTTCCCCAGGCTTCTCATTTTTCTGGGACACAAGTGCAAATAGCAGTATATCGAGTCTTCTCTGTACTATTTCTCCCCTCTTAGCAGAATCTTCGACATAAAAAGCTCAGGTGTCTTAGGGAGTCTCTCTCTCTCTCTCTCTCTCTCTCTCTCAGAAGGCAGCAGTTTTGGCCAGAAGTATTAATAAAGACTCATTCCCTTTCTCCAACTTTTACAGACTATCCACTTTGTCTGGCTCACAGGAGGGTATGGCTTGCTTTCCCCTTGTTCTGAATGTTTTCAGACAGGCACTCATATAGAAAAATATTTGACACACTAGGTCTCCCAATAAATGTACTCTCATATATTGGTCAGAAGTCTCATATTAGATTTCATTTAACAGTTAACTTCTATTACTGAAGAAAAAAAATAGAAAAACTGTGAAGCAGGAACAAGAATGAGAACAAAGAAGTAGAAAAGTCAAGTAAAAATATCACTAAGAGAATCCAGAATCCCAGCGTGAGAGGGATCTTAGGAATCATATAATTCAATTTTGACCTGATTCATGATTCCTTTCACAGTATCTTCCACAAGTGGATGTTCAGCCTATTTTTTTCATAACCCTTACGCCAAGGAATTAACTATCATCACCTGTCAAGGATATTAATTTTTATAAGTCATGGAAAGACAACTGAGTGGATCCAAAGAGAAATTGGATCTGCAGTGTTGGGGGAGGGGTGACTTTGTTTCAAATATCAAAACATGGTCATGGATTCATATCCTTCTGTCAATAGGTGATAGATGAAGCAAGCAGAAAATCAGTAGAGATATATAGATGATTGAAACAGTAATATCATCAACTTGATCTAATTGACATTTATAGAATACTTCATCCAGAAACAGCAGAATACACTTCCCAAACTTATATGGAACATTCACCAAAATAGACCATATTCTGGGCCATAACATACATCTTAAATTTAAATGAATAAAAGTCATAGAAAATATGTGATCAGAATACAATAGAATTAAACTAAATTAAAATACAAAAACTAGCTATAAAATCCCCCAATTTTTGGAGATTAAACAACACACTTCTAAATAAGCCATGGGTTGAATAAGCAACCTCAAGATACTTAAAGTAATCTCACTTAAATAAATATACAACTTAAAAAAATTTTGTGGTATGCAGCAAAAGCATTCCTTAAAGGGAGATGTATAGTATTAATGCATATATTAAAAAAGATTAAATATCTGCAAATAATAACTGACTTCACTTTATGAAACTAAAGAAAGAAGAACAATTTAAGATAAAAGCAAGCAGAAGGAAAGAAATACTAAAAAATTTAGGCTAGAAATCAATGATTGAAAATAGAAAAACAATAAAGAAAATCAATAAAACAAAAAGCTGGAAGAGGAACCAAGATGGCAGCATAGGTAAAAACATGTACTTGCTGCCTCTCACAACCATATCAAAACTACAACTAAAAGACAAAACATCGATCATCCAAAACCACGGGAAAGCTGGCTGAGTGGAAGTTCCACAACTAGAAAGAAAGAAAAAAGCGCATTGAGACTGGTAGGAGGTGCAGAGTTACGGAGGTGCGGAGGTGCAGAGGTGCAGAGGTGCAGAGGCGCATGCAAAACAGTCTGGCAACTGGATGCACTATTGTTGTTTTTTTCAATCCGGAGGGAGATACAAGTTCCTGATTGATCTGAATTCCAGTTCCGGTTGAGATTCTGGGGGACCCAGACTCACATGGGAAGAAACTGGACTGTCTTGCATCGGGCCAGAACATGAGGGCGACTTTCTTTCAGAGGTGCTCACAGCAATCATTGCTCCTGCGTGGGGACGCAGATAACAGAGATGCAGGGATCTCTCCCATGCAGGGCCGACTGGCAGCTACTGCTGCTTGCTCCATACCCTTGATTCCCAGAGACCCTGCCCCACCCAATTTATAACCCCACCCAAGCTGTGCACAGTGGCTTTTGCATATGAATGACCCATCCTTTCACAGCATAAAACCTAACAAACTGCAGCTGGGTCAGAGAGTTCCAAAGCTTCCAAAGGAAGGCCTAAGGCTCAGCAGCAGCAACCTGCCCTGCTTCACAGCTGGGCCTCATCTGGGCACTTCCAAACCTCAAACAAAGAGGAGGAATCTTCAGATCTCTCTGTTGCTCCTGCTGGTTGGCCTCAGGCAGTGGCTGACTTAGCACCTCCTTGGAGATCCAGTGTACCTAGTGGTCAGTGTGAGACCATACCAGATTACAACTCTACACATCCATAAGTGACACACACTCAAGGGGCAGACTCAATGAGCACCAAAACCCCACTGCAGCAAGTCCTGCCCCATAAGAGTGTCTCCAGCACAGCAGTTCTTCCACTGTAGATACAGCTGATCCTCACAGTCAATTGGCCTGGAGGTCAATTCCTCCCAGTGATATCAACAGCAATCAAGGCTTAACTACAACAGGATTGTGCACCCAGCCCACAAAGGGGTGCACCAAGCATGTCCACCTCAGGTGATTAAGGAGGCTGAGCCACTGGGCCCTATAGGACACCTACCACACAAGGCCACTCTATCAACACAGGGAAGCAGCCAAAATGTGGAGACAAAGAAACAAGTCACAGATGAAAGAAATGGGTGAAAGCAAAATACGGGATATAGAATTCAAAACTACGGTTATAAGGTTACTCAAGAATCTTCTAGAAACCTCCAAGAAATTTATTGAGACCCTCAAGAATATGAAAAAGGAACAATCAGAAATTAAGCATACACTGACTAAACTAAAGAATAATATACAGAGACCCTACAGCAGACTAGAAGATCGCTAAAATCAAGGCAAAGATTTGAAATACAAAGAAGCAAAAAACACCCAACCGGAAAAGCAAAAATAAAAAAAAGAATCCAAGAATATGAAGATAGTGTAAGGAACCTGTGGGACAATTTTAACTTCAAGTGTACCAACATCCGAATTATGAGGGTGCCGGAAAAAGAGAGAGGGCAAGATATTGAAAACCTATTTGAAGAAATAATGACAGAAAACTTCCCCTACCTGGTGAAAGAAATAGACTTACAAGTCCAGGAAGTGCAGAGAATCCCAAACAAAAGGAATCCAAAGAGGACCACACCAAGACACATCATAATTAAAATTCCAAGGGCAAAAGACAAAGAGAGAATCTTAAAAGCAGCAAGAGAAAAAGTTAGTTACCTACAAGGTAGTACCCATATGACTGTCAGCTGATTTCTCAACAGAAACCATGCAGGCCAGAGGGAGTGGCAAGAAATATTCAAAGTGATGAATAGCAAGAACCTACAACCTACCCAGCAAAGCTATCATTTAGAATTGAAGGTCAGATAAAGAGCTTCACAGATAAGAAAAAGCTAAAGGAGTTCATCACCACCAAACCAGTATTATATGAAATGCTGAAGGGTATTCTTTAAGAAGAGGAAGAAGAAGAAAAAGGTTACAATAAAAATTATGCACAACAAAGTTCAAGTGAATAAAAAGTCTGATGAACAGAATAAACTGGTGAATATAATAGAATCAGGGGCATAGAAAGGGGGTGAAACCGGGTGGAGGGGAGCT
>NW_006287457.1:260664-262239 GCF_000327345.1 Myotis davidii | reverse complement strand
AAAAAAAAAACCCACCACCACCATCACCACCACCAAAAAACACCAAAAGCTGTTTTGTGTTTTCTTTTGGGGAAAAAAAAAAGATTATTTATTTTATTAAGTATATATATATTAATTTTACCAATGTATTAAAAATATACACCATAGTCAAATGGATTTATTTCAGGTGGAATAAAATAGAATAAAAGACAGAGGACACAAATTGCCAATATCAGAAATAAAAGATGGATCACCATTACTGATCCCATTTACATTAGAAGGATAATAAAGAAATATTTCAAACAACCCTATGGCTACAAATAAGATTACTTAGATTATAGGGACCAACTCCTTGAAAGACATAAGCTACTAAAACTCACATGAAAAACACATGCCCTAAATAACCCTATGTCTTTTAAAGAAATTTAACCCATTATTAATCATCTTAAAAAAAAATCAGGTCCAAGTGGTTTCATAGGTGAATCCTACCAAGCATTTATGAAAGAAATAATACCAATTTTCCACATTATTTTCCAGAAAATAAAAGCAGAGAAAACACTTCCTACCTCATTCTAGGAGGTCTGCATTATCCCAATCTCAAAGCCAGATAAACACATTATAAGAAAGATAACTATAGATCAATAACTGTATGAAAATAAATACAAAAATCTTCATCAAACTATTAACAGATGAAATCCAACAATGTGTTAAAATATACATGATAACCAAATGGATTTATTTCAGTTATTAAAGGCTGGTTTAATATTTTAAAAATCAATCAATGTAATATACCATAATAAAAGACGAAAACGGAAAAATCACATGATCATATCAGTTTCTATGTATAAAGCATTTCAAAATTCTAACACCGGTTCATGTTTTGAAAAACAACACTCTCTTGAAAAAGAAAATATATATTGGGAAACTTTTGACTCGATAAAGTACATCTGCAAAATACCCCTGCAGTTGACATCCTTCTTAATAGTGAAATACTGGACACCTTCAACCTAAAATCAGGAAAAAAGCAAGGATGTTCTCTCACATCATTTCAATTCAATATCATACTGGAAGTCCTAGCTAATGGAGAAAGAGACAACAAAAAGAAATAAAAGGTATACAAATCAGAAGGAAGAAATAAAACCATTCTTATTCGTAGACAACATGATTGTCTATGTAGAAAATTACAAGGATTCTAAAAAAATCTGGAACTAAGAAAATATAGCAAAATTGTAAGATATAACATCAATATACAAAAAGCATTTTTTCCTATGTACCTACTAAAATTTGAAATAAAAGACATTTGCAATAGTACCAAGAAAAATGCAATAGTTTAACAAAACAGGACATGTATACAGATAACTACTACACACTGATGAAAGAAAGAAATTTTAAATAAATTCAGAGACAATCTGAGTCCATGGTTTAAAAGTCTCAATATTAAGATGGCAAATGCTCCCAACTTGATCTATAGATTTAATGCAATCTCAATCAAAATCCCAGCAAGTTATTTTGGACTTTCAATATACTGTTTCTAAAATTTATATCAAATTTCAGAATATCTATATGAGCCATATTGTATTTTTATAAAGTTGCTGA
>NW_006287457.1:256979-257608 GCF_000327345.1 Myotis davidii | reverse complement strand
ACACAGCAAAGCTGTCATTCAGGATTGAAGGTCAGATAAAGAGCTTCACAGGTAAGAAAAAGCTAAAGGAGTTCATCACCACTAAACCAGTATTATTTGAAATGCTGAAGGGTATTCTTTAAGAAGAGGAAGAAGAAAAAGGTTACAATAAAAATTATGCACAACAAAGTGACAACAAGTACATATCTATCAAGTGAGTCTAAAAATCAAGTGAATAAAAAATCTGATGAACAGAATAAACTGGTGAATATAATAGAGTCAGGGGCATAGAAGGGGAGTGGACTGACAATTCTCAGGGGGAAGGGGGTGTGGGGAGTATGGGGAGAGATTGGAGAAAAATCTTACATCTATGGACAAGGACAGTGTGGGGGGGTGGTGAGTAAGGGCATGGGGTGGGAACCGGGTGGAGGGGAGCAATGGGGGGAAAAAAGAGGAACATCTGTAACAATCTGAACAATAAAGATTTATTAATAAAAAAATATGTAAGATATGAATAAATTAAAAAACAAACAAAAAAAAACCCACCACCACCATCACCACCACCAAAAAACACCAAAAGCTGTTTTGTGTTTTCTTTTGGGGAAAAAAAAAAGATTATTTATTTTATTAAGAATATATATATTAATTTT
>NW_006287457.1:236295-256104 GCF_000327345.1 Myotis davidii | reverse complement strand
AATGCAATAGTTTAACAAAACAGGACATGTATACAGATAACTACTACACACTGATGAAAGAAAGAAATTTTAAATAAATTCAGAGACAATCTGAGTCCATGGTTTAAAAGTCTCAATATTAAGATGGCAAATGCTCCCAACTTGATCTATAGATTTAATGCAATCTCAATCAAAATCCCAGCAAGTTATTTTGGACTTTCAATATACTGTTTCTAAAATTTATATCAAAATGCAAAAAAACTAGAAGAGCCAAAATGACATTAAATAGGAAAAACAAAGTTGGAGGATCCATATTACCCGATTTTAAGACTTATAATTAAGCTACAATAATCAAGATAGTATGGTAGTGGTAGAAGAAAAGAGTTAGAGATCAATGAAACTAAATGGAAAGCTCTGACAGACCCACACAGATATCAACAGATTTTTTAAGTTACAAAGGGAACTTAATACAGAAAGACTATCTTTTCAACAAATGGTGTTGGAACAACTGGATATCCATCTACACAAAAATGAATCTAGACCCAGTCCTATACCTTACAAAAACTCAACTCATATAAAAAACAAAACTATAACACTTCTAGAAGAAAACATAAGAGAAAATTTATATGACTTTGGATTTGGTGATGAGGATTTTTTAACACATAAAACATGAAAATCACCCCTGAAAGAAAAAAAATAATTTGGATTTGATTATAATTAAAAACTTCTATTTTAAGAAAGATACTATTAAGGGAATGAAAAGATAAGCCACTGATTGGAAAAATATATTTGTAAAATATACCTGATAAATTGTATCCAAATACATAAGAACTATTACAACTTAGCAATAAAATAAGCAACCTAATTACAAAAGAGCAGAAGATCTGAATAGACACCTCATTGAAAAATATCTACACATGGGAAGTAAGTACCCAATATAATTTATCATTTGGGAAATGCCAATTAAAGAACATGAGATACCACTATACATGTTTTAGAATGACTAAAATACAAAGAACAAACATTTCTAATTGCTGGTGAAGCAACAGAAATGGTCATTCATTGATGGTGGAAATACAAAATGGTACAATCATTTTCTAAGAGAATTTGGTAGTTTTTTACAAAGCTAACCACAGTCTTAGCTTATGATCCAGCTATGCTCCTAGGTATTTACCCAACTGATCCAAAAATTATGCCCACATGAAGGTTTTTAGCCGTTTTATTCATAATTGGCAAAAGTTGGAAGCAACTAAGATGTCCTTCAACAGGTACATCTATGTACTGGCATACTGTTCAATAATAAAAAGAATGAGCTATCAAATTGCTTTGAAAATACATGAATGAATCTTAAATGCATATTATGAATTGAAAGGAGCTAGTCTGAAAAGTCTACATTATGTATAATATTATGTATACAACATTCTGGAAAAGCCAAAAATATGGAGATAGTAAACATATCAATAGTTGTAGGGACTGTGGTGGGAGGTTGATTAGGTGAAGCACAGGGGAAATTTTGGGGTGGTTAAACTGTAATGCATGATTTGCAATGATGCATACATGACACTGCATTGGTCAAAACCCTTAGAAATTTACAGCAAACAAAGGGTGAACTTTAATTTATGCAAATTTTAAAAATCACTAAGGAGTTAAGGGGATATCAGATGGAATTCAGAATGTGACAAAAATGATTCAAATGAGTGGAATCTGCAAGACTAAAGGCAAAAGGACCTATACAGAAGCATGATACACTAGGTGCTATAGTTGTTTCCCAATGGAGTATAAGTATGGGTTGACATCCTGAAACCACTATACATGTGAAATTGAACATTTAAGTAAATGGAAGGCATAAGGTGAGAGCCAGGTGTCTCACTGATAGAGTGGGAGTTTGCAAATAAACAAGGGTAGATGGTAATAGATTAGAGCTGGAGACATTAGTATGAACTTATGTTTAACTTAGTAGAGATATAGATAGTTACCTATAGAAATATTTAGAGATAAACCAAAGAACTTATATACTTATATGCATAGCCCATGGACATGGGCAATAGGGAAGTGAAGACCTGGGGGTGGGGGGGCTAGGAGCTGGGAGGTGAGGGGTAAGTGGGGGAATTGAAGGTATCTGTTATACTATCAACAAAAATATATTTAAAATATATTAAAATATATGCATGGGCTAAGATATACACATATTTCTTTGCTGTTGGCTGAGGCCTAGATGCAATGACAACACAGTAGCAATGAGCATACCTTGCACCATGATCTTGTTTTCTAACCCCATTACCCCATAAATGGAACCAGGAATCCTTAGAGAAATGGCTGATTGTAGGACTGGGGCAGGAAATACACACAATACACATAGAAGATTTTGTGTTTGAACAAGAAGTATTCAAAAAACAACAACAACAAAACAAAACATAAAACACAAAGAAGGAAATATCTCAAAGGACATAGGAGACAACTAAAAGAACTCCCAATGGCCAAAGTTGGAACAATTTTAGCAACAAAATAAAGTCATATTGAGTGATAATCTAAAGTATAAAATAAATATCTATGATATAAATTGTTCAATAACTAGTAAGTGGAGGATGAGAGACAAATCTCCCATGCAGAAGAATTCCAAATAATTTTGCAGATAACACTGCCCTCAGGTAGGTGGAGCATAACGCTCTACTCTTTAAGTGTGGGCTGCACATGACTCCTTTCCAAAGAGCACAGTATAGGAAGGGGGAAAAGAACAAACCTGTAGTGGAGAAATGTGGCAAACACTAGGTGATCAAGGTCAACATCAACAGTCACAAACTTTATAGATTGTATGTACACTTGATATGATGTGATGATAATGGTAGCATTTTGCCTATGTAGTCTTCTTCTCCCAAACCCATAATCCCAGTTTCATCATGAGAAAACACTAGACAAATTAATAGGGTCACTCTACAAAATACCTGACAAGTATACCTCAAAACTGCCAATGTCATAAAAAACAAGAAAATCTGAGAAACTTTCACAGTCAAGAGGAGACTAAGGAGGCTTGATGACTAAATGTAATGTGATATCCGGGGTGGGATCTTGGAAGAGGAAAGAGACATTGGGTAAAAAACAACAACAACATGCAAACAACACACAAACAAAACAAAATATAAAACAAACAAAACAAACAAAAACCTAAAGAAATCTGGATGAAGTATGGACATTAGGTAATAATAATAATAATAAATAATAATGTATAATAATATTGACTTATTAACTGTAACAAATGTTTCATACTAATATAAGATGCTAGTAATAGTGGAAACTAGGTATGGTGTATATGAAAACTCTACTACTATCTTGGTAATTTTTCTATAAATTTAAAACTACTTTATACTATGCTGCTGTAAAAAGGAAGGAACTCTTACCATTTGCAATGGCATGGATGGAACTGGAGAGCATTATGCTAAGTGAAATAAGCCAATCAATGAAGGAAAAATACCACATGATCTCACTCACTCATGGATAATAGAGATCATTATAAACTTTTGAACAATAATAGATACAGAGGCAGAGCTGCCTCAAACAGAGTGTCAAACTACAGCGGGAAGGCCGGGGAGGGTTGCGGGGCAGGAGGGAGGGGGGTAAGAGATTAACCAAAGGACTTGTATGCATGCATATAAGCATAACCAATGGCCATAAGACACTGCGGTATAGGGGAGGCTAGGGGACTGTCAAGGGGGGAAAAAAAGGACACATATGTAATACCCTTTGTAATACTTTAAGCAATAAAAAAAAAGTTTATTTAAAAACAAAACAGAACATGGTCACCAGATCAGGATCTTGTCACTTTTCCAGTATTTTTCCTTGGGCAGAATCTGGGAGGTGTATGGGTAGGTCCTGTTTTCCATAACATTGACTCTAAATTAGGAGTTGGTGAGTGGCAAATGCCACCACCTTTTAGACAATATTGTGTATTAATGCTGTAATATTTTGTGTTGGGAAAATGCTAAATGTAATGTGAGTTGTAATCTGACCATTTGGTAAGATAAGGCATGAAAGATAACATAAATACATGCCACAACAGTGCTTATAGACAGAATGTGCTGTAAAAACTCAGGGGATAAAACAATCAGGGCAATCATGAAAGACTCCATGCAGGAGCTGGGTCTCACAGAAGTGAGCAGGGAATTCCTGGGTTTGGAATTTATTGTGGGCAGAAGTGGAGAGGAAAGAAAGTAGTAAGATTAAGTCAGCTTAACCAGGATGTAGTATTCTTATGGAAGGCAAGTGCAAAATGAGGCTAGGGAATGTGGATATTATGTACAGGCAGTAAGTAGGGAGCCACCTATAGTTTCTCACTGCAGAAGTGACAGAATAGGATTAAATAGAATGTTAAGCAGTGATTTGCCCGTACACACTGTCTCCTCTTTTTTCTCTCCATTCTTTCCAGAATGGCTTCTGCACAGCCACCTTTCCACTGGTAATTATCTACCCCACTGTTGTCATTTCTAATAAGTCACACTTCTAGTTTTAGTTCCAGTTCCTCAGCAGCATTTAACTCTGCTATTGATCACTCCCCCATGAAACGTTTTCTATTAGCTTCTGTAACACCACCCTTTCCTGATTTTCTCCTCATCTGTCTGGCGACTCTTCTTTGATTGATCTTCTTTCTATAGCCAATCTTTAGATAATGGGGTTCTTCTTGTCCACCCTCTCAGTTTTCTTCCTTTTCTCTATACTCTCTCCCTAGTTGACCTCATTCATTCCCGTGGGATGGTTCATTTCTATATGTTTGATTTTTATGCCACAATTTATATCTCTAGCCCAGAATTCTTCTCTGAATTCCATTCTTACAGATACAGTTGCCTACATGACCCTTTGTCTAGGATGCCTAGGAGTTATGTAAGAGCTATCTCAAATTTAACATGCCAGCTTTGGTCTCTTGGTCGCCTCCTCTTCAAATTGTTTCCCAATATTCCACATTTTCATAAATGGTACTACCCTCTTCCTAGTTCTACAGAAACCTGAGCATCATCCTTGATTCTGCCCTTTACCTCACCACCCAGACACAGAAAGACAAATCTTGTATGATCCCACTGATACGAGGAATCTAATATAGCCAAAATCATAAAATCAAGGGCAGAATAGTACTAGGGGCTGAGTATGGGAAGAATGCAGAGGTATTGTCAAAAGGTACAAAGTTTCAATTATGCAGGATATACAAGTTCTAGAGATATATTAAGTACAACATAGGCTATATAGTTATTAATATTGTACTGTACACTTAAAATTTGTTAGAGAGTAGATGTTATTTTTTCTTACTACAAAATAAAAAAAATATTTAAAAAATAAGTAAATAAAAAACTTGTTAAATCATCTTAAATTTGTCCACTCTTTTCCATTGCCCTAGTCCAAGCCATTATGTTATCTCTGGCATAAATATTTAAAACAGTCTCCTAACTGGTCTTCTTACACCCTCTCTCTCATTTACCTCAGTCCTTTTCCTCTGCCGTAACAAATCTGGTCAAGTCATCTCCTATTTAAAATATGTCTATGGCTTCCTGTGGCTCCTAGGATAAATGTACCCTGCCTAGAATGTTCCATCACCACCTCTGGCCTCATCTTGCTTCAATTTCCCCTTGCTCTTTATACTTCAGTCACACCAGCTTTCTTTCAGAACCTAAAACATAAGTCTCATCATACAGAAACCCTAACTGACAATGACTTCCATCTCACATGGAACAAAACACAAAACTCTGACATGAACTACAAGGCCTTTTAGGATTGAACTCATGCTCCCTTTTTCTATCTCATGTTATGATACATTCCCCTTTATCCATCAAGATGCAGCCAGACAAGATAATCTCTGTCTTGGAGCTTTTCACAAACTGTTGTTGCCTTTCATACTTACTCTTGACTTGTTATAAGATCAGCTCCATCAGAGCTTAAATATCACCACTTCAGAGTTGCCTTCCCTGGCCGTCCTTATTTAAGTAGGTTCCTCACTGTTCTTTATCTCAACATCCTATTTATATCCTTTAGATCTCAATGCTCACATAATTATATATTTGTTTACATTATTTTGACTCTTTGCCCCACTAGATCATAAACTCCACAAGGATAGGGCTTCCAAATGACATATAACTTCAGGGGGCTGATGCATGGGAAGGTCTCAAACATGTAAAAATTATTCTGGCCACAAGGCATAGGTAGTCCAAGATGCAAAGCTAAAGTTAGGAGGCTAATACAATAGCCCAGGGACTTGCATTCCAGCCACTTATATAAAGGGCACAAACATGAGAGATATTAAGAAGGTAAAGCAGACAGAATTTAAGGAAAGCAGGATAAAAACACCCTGAACTATTCGGCTATTGGGAATCTGATAGGAATGATTAGAACTATATCATAAATATATCAGGTTTCCTTTTGGGCTGTTAATGAATTCTATAATTTTATTGTATATCACAGAAAACCAAATTTGACATTTAAGATGTTTGGGGAGCTTCCTAGTTCTTATGAAAAAAAAAAAAGGAAAGGCTTTGGGATCATGTAAAAACTTGGGTATAATTTCCAGATCTGCCACTCCATATGGATATACATCCTTGGCATGGTAGCTGACCTCTCAAATTCTTGGAATCTTCTGTAAAATGAGGATAAGAACTCTGTGCTGCTATGAAAATTAAAATTAGGTAATACTCAGGGTCCAGAAGGGCCATGGCCCTTGTGTATTTAAAATCCAACTGACTCTTCATTCTTCCTAACTCAGGTCTGTTCCCACACTTTCTGTGGTGATCTTCGTGATTCAAAATCCTTGCTTGTATTTCTACCTAATTTCAAGGGAAAGTGTAAGAACAAATGAGATATGCTATCTGCTCCTAATTACCCATTTTGTAGCTTATTTACAGCAAGTTCTTAATCTTGGTTTGGCACCATCCTGGCCATACGAGATATCTTGGCAGCTTCTTTATACAGTCAGTGGCTGTGTGCTATGGAGGAGTTCAAACTGAACATCAGTCTAATAAACACAACTGGGAAGGAAAAATACAATGTATATTCCAGAATCAAGCATAAATGCCTTTGCAAATTATTTGTGGTTTTGAATTATGTCTTCTATTGCTTCATTTACATTAACCAGGTTGATTAGAATGGGCTACCTGCCATAATTCAGAAGAGACAATGATTTTTGGAGAGAAGACAAATCATAAACATAAGGCATTATCATGCATGAAAATAGATCCTCAAAACGCTGAAGGGTAAGAAGTGGCTTCACTTTTTCTCTTTGTTCTATTTTTTTCTTTGCAGAACTCATGTTAAAAGTATTTATTTATACACTTCTGTTTTTATATTAGGCTAAAAGCTTCAAAATTGGATATGTTGTTAATATATCTGGCATGGAGAACTCTAAAATTGTGTCCTAGGATGATTCCTAGATAGTTGAGAGAGCTAGTCGTTATAAGCCAGACATCTTATTTACTATTTTTAAGTAATAGGCTGAATTTGCATTTCATCTTTTCTCCCCACCAATTCTAGTGCCATGGATGCATGTTTGCAGAAGGGTTTTTTTTTTTATTGTTTTTCATTTTTTGTTTTTAACAATATTTCCACTTCAAAAACAAGGCACTGGGGAAGAAAGAAGTAACTTTGAGGCTATTAGCAAAGACCCTAAGGAGAAGATCCTGAAATCAAGATGGGTCCATGACCCTGAATTATAGACTATGTAGTCAACTGATTAATTGGCCACCACTGTTTTACTGAACTGATTCACCTTCATGCCCGGCACGAAGCTATACTCACTCTTAGAAAGGGTTACTCTCCCCTTTGTCCTAGTCAGAATGACATTTGTAAAGTAGTTGAGTGCCATGTAACATGCAAAAGAAGATCCTGGACCTACTTTGTTGCTTTTTAAAGATGATGACTGTGCTGCTGGTGATCCCTTTTGTCTTCACGCCTGGAATATTACAAGAGGCCCCGAGGTCATTCACATGTATCTGTGAGTAGCTGTAGAATTCTTGTCTTGAACCCATTTGTACAAAGTTCCCCAGATATTGTACATTTAGCCAACACATCGGACACTGCACTCATTTTCTTGGGGAGATATTGCTATGGGGTAGGTCATCTAGATAGAGGTCAGCTTTGAGTATTTGAGTACAACATCACAGGTCCCTAAAGCGTCTTTGTGAGTTGGGGGTCCCTTTGTACAGGGTAGAATAAAGAGTTGTCAATACCCCTACACTGTGCACAGGACAAGTCCAAGAAAACTGAGCTTGTTATCACATTCCCATCCTTCGTCCAGCACTTTAGGATTTATTGAATCACATCTTCAGGCCCAGGACCTTGTAAGAAGCTGGGCACATGAAACTGTGCCCACCACATGGCACAGGGAAGACAGAGTGGCTCTGTGAACCCTGTTCCAGAAGCGCCTGTGCTGCCCTTTGTGGTAGCCATGACCCTCAGCCAACCCTGAGGAGGTAAACACCAGGGAATCTGGGATCATATTCAAGTATCTCAGAATACTCATTACACCATCAGAAGTCAACACTGGAGCAATTTGTTCTACAATAATGCTAACATACTTGAAATTTGCAATTGGGAATTTAATTCATCCCAGCATATAAGAACGTTTATTTCTTTGTTCTACTGGCTTCGGGGGGTGGTGGAGGAGGGGGGAGGGGAGTTCTTTCAGGATACCACCACTGCCCATTTCCAGGTCTTTAGGTTTATTTTATGCAATCCTTTCATGCAGCCTCAGAGAAACCCAACATTTAAGCCACATCAGGGATCAAACAGAAAGTTAAGCAAGGTTGGAGTAATCAGGGATTTGGAATTTGATATGGTGACGTTCATTGTTTTTAACATATTAAAAACAAGTTAGGGGAGTGGATTCTTTGACAGATGGGTACAATTGTGTTGAAAATAAAATAGTTTTGCAATATATTTGTGTTCTGCAGCTAGGCAACGAAAAATGACTAACACACAGGAAGTATGTACTTGTGTGGTGCTTCTAGCCAAATAATGGAAATTATAAATCTCTTGATTTCTCTATGTGACTATTCTTTATGTGAAATAAAAAAAGATATTTAAAAGAATAAAGCCCCTTGAGTTTAGAGGGCTTGTTTTTGACTGACTTCTCTCCCACAGTCCCTTTATTATTTTTCTTAGTCTTTCCCACAGGGCATCAGGAGTGGGAAGTTCTGTAAAAAGAAAAGGAGTGGATTGTAAGCTATTAATTAAAAAAAAAAAAACCCTTTAAGGACCCAAGGAAGAATAACATAAAATGAGGAGTCAATTTTACTTGGCTTCATTATGGGGTGACACAGTATATGAACTATGTTACATTTTTAAAAGCTTTCAGGAAATAAAATGGAATTGAAGTAAAGACTATTGCTATGAAATAGCTATGATTGCATCCTAACTCAGACTCCAACAACCTGTAATAAATACTGTTTGTATTATAATTATAATTCTACAATAGCTTCCTGTTGATCTTTTTTTTAATCCATGCCATTGAATAGCCCACAATTTGTATTACCCTTTGGAAACCTTTGCACAGCCTAGACTAAACAATTGCTTTTATGTATCCAAGTGGGAAGACTTCTATTACTGTAGATCACCCATGCAGTTTTAAGAAAGGAGTCATAGAAAATTTCTCAGTGAAAATTGCCATATCTTGACCCTTGTCTGGCTATCGTTCAATAACCTTTCTATACTGATGCCAGGCAGGCAGAGAAGTAAGACAGAAATCATGATGGGGAGAAACAATTAGAACTTGGCCAGTGGGTTATGGGTTTTTCCGATTGTATTTTACAAAAGGCAATTGCACATTAAAACGATATTACTTAGTTCCAAAGATTAACCAACTACATGGGAAGTTGAGGGACTCCATTCGAACACATGCATCACATCCCAGGAAGTCAACCTCTGCAGGGCCAATAGTCAGCCATCTCAGCTCTGCTGGGGTCTCTGTGTGCACCTGTGTCTCAATCACCTCAGTCGCTCCCCCGTCCTTTTTTTTTTTTTTTTTTTTTTTTACCTCTGGCAATGTTGGCTGCACAAGGCTTAGAAGCAAAAGTACATTTTAAAAGATTTCAGTAGAGTGGTAATCAGAAGAAATCTTGTACCTGACATCCCAAAGCTTGTTGTACCTATAAATCTGACAGGGCCAATCCCTTTGGATTAACTTCTGATTAGAAATGAAGATATTGTCTCTGTCTCTGTCTCTATCTCTATCTCTATACCAATCTCTTATGCACAAAGTGCTTAGAAGCAACCAAAATTTCAAATTTATTAACTAATAGAAAGTCATTTCTGGAAATGACTTCTCCAGAAGTCTAACAACATGATGAATCCTAAAATGTGTCTCAGTGTGGTGATGGTCAGAGGGAGGGGGTTTGGGAGCTGGGTGCAGGTGGGCAAAGGTGGGGAAAATGGGGACATCTGTAATACTGTCAGCAGTAAAAATAGTTAAAAAAATAAAATGAGTCTCAAAGAAAATGTGATCTATCCAGTCAAGGTCTACCGCTTGTTAATAATTAGGTAGAGTCAAAGATAAAGGTTTCCTGACTCCTTAATTAGGAACTGATTTTCTTTTCTTTTTTTAAAATATATTTTATTGATTTTTTACAGAGAGGAAGGGAGAGGGATAGAGAATTAGAAACATCGATCAGCTGCTTCCTGCACACCCCCTACCGGAGATGTGCCCACAACCAAGGTACATGCCCTTGACCGGAATCGAACCTGGGACCCTTGAGTCTGCAGGCCGACGCTCTATCCACCGAGCCAAACTGGCCAGGGCGGAACTGATTTTCAATAAAAAGTACTTTTAAACAATTCTGTTGTTAATAAACAAATACCAAGGACTGTTTTTGTAATCATATAATTCTTTTCTTGCTTATTTTAGCTTCATAAAAAATGAATCAGCCCTAGCTAGCTTGGCTCAGTGGATAGAGGATTAGCCTGTGGACTGAAAGGTCCCAGGTTTGATTCCGGCCAAGGGCACATGCCTGGGTTTCAGGTTCGATCCCTAGGAGGGGGAATGCAGGAGACAGATAATCAATGCTCGTCTCTCATTATGTTTCTATGTCCCTGTCTTTCTCCCTTCCTCTCTGAAATCAATAAATATATTTTTAAAAAAGAATCAGCCTGGCCAGTTTGATTTGATTCCTGGTCAGGGCTCATGCCTGGGTTGTGGGCTCAAATCCCAGTAGTGGGTGTGCAGGAGGCAACTGATGGATGATTTTCTCTCTTCATCACTGAAATTAATAAAAATATATTTTTTAAATAAACAAATCAAAAGTGGACAGCATGGGCAGGTTGAAAAGTCAATATTCAAGATAAATGTTAGTCCATATACACTGATAAGATAACAAAAATAAGAAGGTGAGATTGATAATATTGAACCATTCCTCTATATAGGAGATAATTTTTATGAGTTAATTCTGAGGATCATAACTTGTAATTCACATTACAATTTCTTGTAATTTCTATTTTTACTTCCTCTTCTAGACTTGGAGTTTCTGGGAGGCAGGTGCTACCTTGCATTTTGTGACTTAGTGGACTCTGATAGAAGGCAAATACATAATAATTGCCCAACTTCAACATCCCTTTCTCTTTATGCCTATGATAAACACAGCATCATTTCCAGTGAGCCTATGTATTTACTTGTTATTTAATTCATTCACTTCATTCCACAATTATTGACTAAATGCCCACCACTGAACCTCAGAATATCAGTCTTAGTACTGGACATTCTTGGTGTAGAATATTGTTTAGAACATAATAGATAGATGTTCAATAAATATTGGTTCAGTAAATTTGTAAATGACCACATTATACTTATTTATCCACTTACTTATTTGATTAGTTTTAATTATGATAAAATATACATAACATAAAATTCATTATCCTAACCACTTTTAAATATACAGTTAAGTAGCATTAAGTTCATTCCCATTGTTATACAACTAATCTCCAGAACTCTTTTCATCTTAGAAAACTAAAACTCTATGTCCATTAAACAACAACTCCCCATTCTCCTCTCCCTGCATCTCTTGCACCGTCCATTTCTGTCTCTATAAAATTTCATATGTTTGTCTTTTTGTGACTAACTTATTTCACTCAGAATAATGCTTTCAAGGTTCACCCATAGTGTAGCGTGTGTCAAAAATTCCTTTTTTTCAAGGCTGAATAATATTCTCTCTATTGTATGTATATACTACATTTTATTTATCCACTCATCTTCCAATGAATACTTGGGTTGCTTCCAACTTTTGGCTATTGTGAACAAGCTACTTTGAACATGCATATTGAAATTTCTCCTTCAGTCCCTGGTTTCAATTCTTTTGGGTGCAAACCAGAGTGAAATTGCTGGATCGTTTGGTAATTCTATTTTTAAGGTTTTGCAGAATTGCCATACTGTTTTCTATGGTGGCTGCACTATTTTACAGTCCCAATAGCAGTGTACAAGGTTTCTTATTTCTCCACATCCTGGGCAACACTTCCTATATTCTTTTAATAATTCCATCCTAATGGGTGTGAGGTAGTGTCTTGTGGTTTTGTTTTATATTTCCCTAATCCAAATTAGTTTTCTTTTCAAAGGTGTTTTATTATACTCTGGAGAGACATTTGCACTAGTGACAAGTGATATTTGTAATTCACACTTTTCTACTCATGATTTTCATTCTTTGCTTTCATCATTTCATCTTTGTAATAAACACATACACATTCATTAAAACACACACATGATTTTGGGTAACAATATTCTTGGCATAGAGAAAAATAAAATCAATACTAGATATGACACATGAATACCTTTGAAAAATGTCTTAACTATTATTCTCAAGCATAATTCAGTTCGACTATGGTACCCTAGCGACCATAAATGACTTCTTTTTCCAGAGGTAGGGCTAGTGTATACCTACCTTTGGTAGCTAGGGTCAAGAATATAATAAATTAGTAAAATCTATGGATAAATCCTGTTTAGCTATTTTTAAACAGTTTCTCTTGCCTAATGCTTTTCCAGAGTGGAAATGCTGTTCTCAAGGTTGCAAATGATTTACTTTTATTTTCTTTTTCCCCTATATTCTGAAGCAGACATTACTGAGAGGTTAGAATATTGGCTATGAAATAATTCTTAGCATGTTAGTAAAATTAGGGAAGAAGGGCAAACGTATCTGGGTAAATATTATTTTGCTGATATTTAGATATTTAGCTCCTGAAAATTCATGGGTGGACAGTAGTATCTGTTCATGAAAATATAAAAATATCTGCAAAATGAAGAAAAACTGCCCTTCAGTGGCCCAGGGATCTGTGTCAAGATAGTAGAATTCCCTACTTAACTACCTACAAGAACAGTTTGATCAGAGTAACATTTCCAGGAAGCCATGCCACTATAGTTCTATCTGATTAATCTCATGCCACCTAGAACATTCCTTCACTTGCCATTCCCTGAAAGGTTCTAGGGAAGAGAGTCTGGTCTTTGTATTTCAGTCCCAACTAGCTTTGACTTTGTGTACAATGTGTCCTCACCTATAAAATAATGGATATGAATCTATGGATTCTTGAGGCCACTCACTTCTCAACATTGAAATTCTATAAATCTGCTTCTCATGATTATTTTGTACAAACCACCCTCGTGTCTATGGCAGTACAAATTCTAGACCCCAAAGGCAAGAAGGTCCTAAGGTACACAAGTATTCTTTATTTTCTAAGGCTACTCAGATGCTCTTGTGAATACTTCCATATTCACTCTGTTTATTGTTTCAGTTTCATCAATCAGATTTCAAACTTTCCAGAAATAGGGCCTCCTCCTGTTCATCCCCAGTGCATCTACCAAAGCCTGGAGATCAGATTCCATCAGAGAATTCCGTCAGAGATAGGGTTGCCCAATCAAGACATAGGATGCCCAGTTCAATTTGAAATTCAGATAAATGACAAATTTTTTTTAGCATAAGTATGCCCATGCAATGTTTGAGACATACTAAAAATTATTTATTGCTAATCTGAATTTCAAATTTAACCGGATGTCCTATATTTTTGTTTGCTAAATCTCATAACCATGGGAGCATGAGTCCTGTGGGTATGAAGCCCATCCTGGCACATGTGGATGAGTAACTGAGCAGGTTACACAGCCTCCAAGCTCCTTGGCTTCCTTACCTGTCCAGTGGGAATAATGATGATCTTTCTCCAAGGAGGACCAGGCTCAAGAAAAATGGGGACCCTGGAAAGATGAGTGATTTTCCTCATCCAATTAATATTTGTTAAATATTTACATGAAATTTATTCTGTGAAAGTAGGAGTAAACTGTTTAATTTTAATAATAAATTAATGCTCAAACGAGAGGTTTTAATTTATCAGAAACCAAACCTCTTGTGGTTTAATTACCTTGGCATTTGTTTAATAAAGCCCCTTAATCCCAAATCAGTAATGATTAATATTAGAGACTGTACAGACTACATGCTCATTAGAGGAAGATAATATTATTGTTATTCTTAAAACATCTCTGTATGAGCAACCTACCCCCAAACCTTAAGATATTCTTTGGTGATGAGTTTACATGCATCATATAATCAGAGCTCCAGATCTGAGAGATGATTTGGTTTAAGTTGATCATTTTACAGATAAAACAGAGGCTGGGAAGAAAAGGGATTTATTGGAAGTGTCCTAGCCAGGTAGATGCGCAGCTGGTGTCCTCAGTGCTCTTTACTGCTATGTCATGCAGCCATGTGGAGAGGTACACTAATGCTCTAGGTATCTAGATAGGTGACATAACTCCTGAAGGATTGACCCCTACAAAGTAAAAATATCAGGCCTATTTAAACACGTGTGCAAACATTAACTGTACTGTTATGAAAGTTTATAGAAACACAGAAATCTTAATATCACGTTTGGAAGCATAAAACATTGGCATCCTTCCCAAAAAAGACCCATTGAAATCATACAGGGAACACCAGGGGGATGGAAGCTAATGATCCTACTAGAGCCATCTCCAAATAAACACCACTTTCCAATTGTGAAACAGCTCAAATGAGTCTCCAAGTCTCTTTGGAAACTATTAAAATGCTTGTGCAGATTAAAATTACAAATGCTTATTAAAACAGTATGCCCAAGAAAGCAGTGAAGATAAACAATGACAAACAGAAAGGTCACTGCCTGATGAAATATTTCCATTAGGTGGCTCCGCTCCATGTTATTTCCCCGACTTTCCCTCGTCACCAGAGGTGGGAGTGAGTGCTGGAGAGTTAACTTTCCATGAGAGCCCGAAACCTTCGACTTGCGATTCATTGTGCTAAACATTTTCTTATGTTTTTTGGCAGCTTGAACGTGCAGGCACATATCTGAGCTGACCTCCTTAGCTGAGGTTGGCTCACAAGTCTGTTCTGCAACAGAGACTAAATATTTCTGACATTGCTTAAGAAAATGGTCATTTTAAGTGGCTTTACACTTTACATTCTTCCTAAAAGTATGGCTTTACATTAATAGTGTTAATGCTCCAGTAAAAGACTCTGCATAATAATCATCCCCAAGGCATGTGTGGCTAAGGAAGCGGGAATGTCTGCGATGTGAAGGCTGGTTTGACAAGAATTTCACATTCTCAGGTTTAGTTTACTTTTATTCTTTGCAGAGTTTTGGCAAAGTATCTCAGGTTCCAGATAGGCATTTGGAATGTTGGGGTTCTGTTGATACAATTGACAAGTAAGAAATATTATGAGATGAGAGAAAAAGAAAATTCTGGGAAATTATGTCTTTGTCAGCCAAATAAATAACAACCATACACTACTAGTATTAATAACATTCCTTAGTATGGGTTACCCATATAACACACTCATTATTTAGATGATAAAACAAAGGGTTTTTATAAAGTTCTTACATAGATTTTAATATGCTAGACTTTCTACTTTTAAACTTAATAACTAAGATTATTTGTATAATAGAAATGAATTCTAAATGGTACTTGAAGGGAAATGAACTAGAATCTCTCAGTGTGGTGAGTTTCAATTCTATCAGCCATAAAACACCGTATGTGTGTGTGTGCATGTGTGTGTGGTGTGTGTATGTGCAATTATATGTACATATAAAATGTATATATATACATATATATATATTTTGCTTAATGTAGTTATTGTTCATTTATCAAAATATATAAAATAAGCATACATACTAATGGTATGAGTTTGGGCAAGTTTTGTTTTTCTCTATAAAATGGGGATGATGGTGGTACCTGTTTCATGGGTTGTTGCAAGGACATGCCCAGAGAGAGGCAGGAAGAGAGAGGGAGAGAGAGAGGGAGGGAGGGAGAGAGAGAGAAAGAGAGACATTGATCAACTGCCCTCCACATGCTCCTGCTCCCTGACCAGGGATCAGTAACTCAGGTATGTGTCCTGACTGGGAATTGAACTGCAACCCTTTGGTGCATGGGAGGATGCTCAACCAACTGAGCCACTCTGGATGGGCTGAGATGAAAAATTTAAAGTGTGTGTGGAGAACGGGGCCTAGCATGTGGTTATTATTTAAATGGCAGGTGATACTACAATTATAAAGGGTTGATTATTAATACTATTATCTCCACCATATTTAGCTTAGTATTTTCAATTACATAAAATGGTTTTGATGGATTTTATAGATATTTAATACAACTCAGTCACTCTACTTTTGTCTGTAGGAAAACACACACATAAACCTTTGATTTTCAAATCAGAAAACTATGCACACACACACACAGATACACACATACAGTTCAGTTAAAAAAGTATCTAACTTAATTTCTCTTGCCTATAGTTTAAAATGCATTATGTGTAGAGGAAAAGGGAAATCTTAAACCTGGAAGGTTATAGCATGAGTTGAATTGTGACTCCTTGTTTCTATAACCCAGATGGGGTTCTAGCCCTATAAGCCAATTCCATCCCTACCAGTGCTCTGATCCTTACTCTTCCCTCCTCATCCCATAAGATTGCCAGAAAGGTCTGTGAGTGCAAAATTAGTACAACTGAACTGCTTTAAGGCAGTGCTTAGATATTGAATTTTGACATAATATGTTATTTCAACTATAGTCTAATTATACATTTCTTTTTAATTAGAACTCTAGAGGATACAGGCTATGTTTTTTTCTTTATGTTTCTGTGTACCAAAAATATGCTTTAAAAAGTGCTATCTGATTGTGATTTTTTTTCTTCAAGGAAACAACAAGAATAAAATTACATGTATCATTTTTAAGGGCCTTTTTGTTCCAACTTAAAAAAATTATCTTATTTTCAAGAACCTGAATACATCTAAGCTCTTATCAAGTAAGTAAATACTTTCTAAAATTCCATTTTGGATTTATCTGTATCCATCATTGCCTCACAAATCCAAGAAATGGACAAAAATTTTCTTTCTAAGTAGACTATTCCAAATGCATCAATCCTAGGCAACCAGCTCTTTTCCAATCAAGATAAAAAATAAAAATATTTAGTAAGTAAGTAACCTAATTTACTTTATTCCAGATAACTAGGCTTCAAAATATATTTTAAAATGTTATTTATCTCTCTGTGTGTCTCTATCTCTAGTTATGTCTCTTGCATATGGAAAGAGAATAGAGAAAGAACCTAAATTGGGGGAAATAGTAAAATAGTAAATTGGTTCTACACATAAGTACAGATAGTTAATTGCTTAAAAAACATCTTTCTCCTGAGGTTCTTTAAATTGAAGTTTGAACTTTTTCTCACTGAACCCATATAATTTATCCGTGGAATTTAATCTGATGGGGTTTTGAAGGCATTTTATTTTGAGTAAAAATAGTGTCATGCCTAAACTAGTAAAGCAGCTTTAACTATTGACTTAAAAATGGATGATTGCAAATGTATTACTGTTATTTCTTGTAAGCATGTTTCTATAACTCCCCTCCTTTAGGCAGGGAGATCTCTTGAACTGGTAGCAAAATGTGCCCGTGAGGTAGTAGTTAGAAAGCCATTAGCTGTTATCTATGTTTGTACAGAAGAAAATGAAGGCAGAAGTAGATGACAGGATTTTATTTGGTCAGTCAGAGGGCAGCAGAGTTCGCATCATTGCACACCTCTTAGATGCCAAATGCCTTTTCAGGCTTTGCAGATGCAAAGGTGGGTAATGTCCAATCACCTCTATTAGAGAGCTTGTTGCACTCCAGCTGGGGAGGAAACAAAGGCTCTTGAATAAGTAGCTATAGTACAATGCAATGCTTGTTGGACAGATATTTAAGTAGTGTGCTCCGAGAGCATGGGGAGTCCCAGAAACTTTGAGTTGTGAAGAAACAGGATCACACTATTCTTTTAAGAAAATAACTGGTTAGCTGTGTTGGAAGGTCTGGGAAAAGCCATGCTGTAATCTAACAGCATTTGAGAGTAACAATGAGGACCTCCATATGGCAGGGGGAGTAAAAAAGACGAGAACCTTAACTTAGGAGATACTTCCAAGAAAGTGAAGTAATGACAATTATACGTGGTGAGAGACAGGAGCTAAGCCATTGGTGATTGGCATTTTTCAGGCCTCTGTCTTAAATCCTCTTCTCTTTCCATGCCAATGCCACATAGATGCATCCAACTATCACATATGCCTTCTATTTCCTCTTCTACACAAATGAATTATAAGTAGATTCCTCCAGCCATCTGCTTAGAACTCCAGATCTATACATTCAGCTCACAGCCTGAAATGTCTTCTTAGGTATATTAGATGTGCCTCAAACTCAGATGTCCAAAATCAACCCCAATTTGATTCTCTTACAGGATTCAATCTCAGTGAATGACATTTTGACCATGCCAGAAACCCATGTGGTGTCCTTGATACTTTCTTTTTTTCTCACTCTCATATCTAATATCACTCAAAATCCTTAGATTTTATTTCTTAAGTATCATTTGAATCTGTCCATTATCTCCAGTCTCCTTGCTATTGTCCCACCACAAATTACTATCTTCTCTGGCCTGGATATCCACAATAGCCTCCAAAATGCTCCTCCCACATCCATACTCACTCTCCCTACTACTGTGGGAATGAACTTTCAGAAACATAAATCTCTTCATAGCATCTCTTTCTTTTGATAACTGTTTGAGTGCTTTCCAATGTTCTTAGGCTGAAAGAACAAAATCCTCAATGTGGCCTAGAATGTGTCTTAACATCTTCTCCTTCACTTTGTGCCACATCATGTTCTGACCTTAGTTTTCCATAGGAGTGCCTTTCCTGCATCCCTAACTGGGTCGGAAGTCCATACATAATTCATAGCACTATGTAGTCTCTACTAGGTGTACCGGTTAACAATGGCAGATTCTGTAATCAAAGAAAATACGATAATTTCAAGAGAAACATCTAAAGTTCTTTATTCAAAGTAATGTCCATTGCTAGCTACACATTTACCCCATCTTTCAGGTAATTTGTGGATACCATCCCAATAGAACTTTTCATGTTTTGAGGCAAACCAGAGACCCAATTTTCCACTTCTTCGTATGTTTCAAAGTGCTGCTCAGAAAGTGCGTGTGCCATCGATTGGAACAAGTGCTAATCTGAAGGAGCAAGGTCTGGTGAATATGACAGGTGGGTTAATACTTCTCAGACAAGAACTTTTAATGTGTCTTTAACTGGTTTTAAAGTGTGTGCTGGTGCGTCATCATGAAGCAAAATTTCTTTGCTGTGTCTTCTGGAACACTCTGGTGGTTTCCTGATCAAAGCGTGGTTCAAATTCATTATTTGTTGTTGGTAGTGATTAGTATTAATGGTTTCACCTGGTTTTAGAAGCTCATAATGCACCACACCTTCCTGATCCCACCAAATGCAGAGCATTGTCTTCTTTCTGAAGCGATTTGGCCTTACAGTCGATGTTGATGGTTGACCTGGATCAACCCATGATTTTGTGCATTTGGG
>NW_006287457.1:223851-236162 GCF_000327345.1 Myotis davidii | reverse complement strand
GCTCTTTTTTTGGCAAATAATTTGACATTTTTAAGTGTAAAAATATCTATGATGTTAACACCTTCAGCAAATTTGACATATGAAGTTTTGAAGCTTGCTGTCAATACAACAAAATAGCATACATATCAAATTGCATATATATCAACGTATGTGTAACTCCATCTATTGAAAATAATCTGCATTATTAACTGATAAACCTATTATTTACCCCTTAGCACAGGTACAATTTTGCATTTATTTTTATATTATCTCATAAATGTTTTTGTTTCTGACTAGATGGTTGTCAGGTTTGATCAAATAATTAAATCAATACCCATCACCTGGTAACTGACCTTTAGGGCACTTCACAATGGACATTCCCTTTCACTTAGAGTCCCATGGTCGGCAAACTGCGACTCGCGAGCCACATGCGGCTCTTTGGCCCCTTGAGTGTGGCTCTTCCTAAGCCTTAGGAGTACCCTAATTAAGTTAATAACAATGTACCTACCTATATAGTTTAAGTTTAAAAAATTTGGCTCTCAAAAGAAATTTCAATCATTGTACTGTTGATATTTGGCTCTGCTGACTAATGAGTTTGCCGACCACTGGCTTAGACAACATTCCACTTGCTAAGATCATTATCTTTCCCCTCTGGACCTTCCCAGGGTCTGGACCTGCACAGAGAATTCTCCGCCCAGAAAAATTCCAATGTCCTTTAAAACAACTCTGACTCCTCATCTTTGGGTGCTGATGCCATTTTGGGGCTCAGCCCATCTGGTTTGCAGATGATCTAATAAATTCATAATCCCTTACCACTTTGACCTCATGTATTTCTCCTTCGGTGACCCTAACAATGGTAAATGCCATGATTCAGGGGCCAGGTCTTTATGATCACCACTGAATTCTCTAACACATAGCCTGGTACATACTAGGCGCTCAATAAATGCTTGAGTAAAAACATAGACTAAATGAACAAGTCCATGGTTTCTAATGAGGAAGAACAAGGAGCTGGATAAAGTTGTTGATCAAAGTAGAGAAGAGAGTTGGACAATGTGAAAAGTTGGGCAGATGAATTCAGTTTGGGACATGGTTAGATTTTATTTTCAGATCTCCATAGAATAACCAGGTAGGTGGTGGAATATGCAAAATACTTTTCAGAGAGAAGTTGAAACTGGGAGTCATTGTGCACATGTACTTGAAACTTTGCAGTGCTCAGAGGGCAGGTACAGAGAAAAATTGCAAGCTCAAATGCCTTCAGGGACCACCCAGAAAAGGTGCATGTGAAATAATGAAGTAGGAGGCAAGTGGCTGTAGGTGTGAACTGGAGAATGTGTGCTCTGCTGTAAGGTATGCAGAATCAGATTAAAACAAAACATCCTAGCAGCAAAACAAAACACTTCTGCAAATTCCATTCAGCCTCTTGGAGAGCTGATTGACATCACAGTGAATGAAGGAAAATAAAGTCAAAGATAAAGCCTAGATATATAGAGGAGCAGCTTGTGAAGGAGAGGATGAAATAATGATCAAAGAAGAGAGACTGAAGGAGGGTAATCTCTTAGCCAAGACAGGGAACTCTTTAAGGAAGTGTTTCTCAACCTGTGGGTCGAGACCCTTTGGGGGTTGAACGACCCTTTCACAGGAGTTGCCTAGGACCATCCGAAGACACATATATAATTACATATTGTTTTTGTGATTCATCACTATGCTTTAATTATGTTCAATTTGTAACAATGAAATAAATCCTGCACATCAGATATTTACATTACAATTCATAACAGTAGCAAAATTACAGTTATGAAGTAGCAACGAAAATAATTTTATGGTTGGGGGTCACCACAACATGAGGAACTGTATTAAAGGGTCGCAACATTAGGTAGGCTGAGAACCACTGCTTTAAGGAAAAAGGGGTGAATCAAAAGTGTTAATGCTTCTGAAGAGTTCAAGTACAATGAGGATTAAAATTAGGCCACTGGATTTGGCCATTAGGATTCAGCAAAAGCAGTTTCATGCTAAACTCAAGCTAAAATCCAGTTTTCAGCTTTTGAGCCAGGCTGATTTTGGCACTTTTTCTACATATCCAGTTACCACAGAGCACTTTCTGATCTTATTTTACTCAGGTCCCTTTTGCTAAACATAAATATTTCACTTCTCCTCATTCCAAATGGATGAGATTATCTGATTTTTTAATATATTTTTATTGATTTCAGAGAGGAAGGGAGAGGGAGAGGGGGAGAGGTAAAGAAATATCAATGATGAGACAGAATCATAGATCGGCTGCTTCCTGCACGCCCCCCACTAGGGATCGAGCCAGCAACCCAGGCATTTGCCCTTGACCAGAATCAAACCTGGGACCCTTCAGCTGCAGGCTGATGCTCTATCCACTGAGCCAAACCAGCTAGGGCTTCACATTCTCCTTTAACCCTTTGCGGTCCAATGTTATTTTTGGAATTCAAACAGTCTGGTCCAAATTAATTGATGGGATTGAATGTTGAACTTATTAATGTTCTTATTGCTCGACATTGGACCTACTCCTAGTGCCTGGTCTGTCGAGTCGGCCTCCAGGTTGGACCGAAAAGGGTTAATGTAATTCTAAAAATAAAATTTAAACTACAACTAAAATAAAATCAAAGCAATTGTTATTTTGAATATGCTTCATATTACTATAATTTGAATATCCAATTACCTGGAGTGGTACATAGAATAGGCATTATCTCCTTTTTATAGGTAAGAGTAAAAAGCTCAGGGAGGTCATGGATTTATCAAGGATCACACAACCAGTTAAATGCTCCAACCACAATTAGCTCCAATCTAGGCTCCTCCCATATTGCTGATCTGGAACCTTCCTGGTTAATCTACTTGGTGGCATGCTATTACCAATATCAACCAAACACACCTCTACCAAAGGAAATACTCACCTCCCACCCCCCCACCCCCAAGCCACGACTATGGACATAGAGCAAGCCCAGCAGACCATAGTTCAGAAGTTCAACTCCCCACCTGGAAAAAGACATGCTGCTTATTGGAGCTCTGAAAGTTGGGACCTTCTTCAGACTACAGGTGATAGGCTGACTGCTTTTTTTATTATCTGTCCCTGCAAGTAAGTAGTTTCTACGGTTATGTGTTTATTGGAAGCTGAACCTCATCTCTAGTGAGAAAGCCCTTCTTTTAGATATATAATTTGAGGGGTTGGGAAGCGGGATCTGCTTGGTAGCTGCTACATAGAATCGCTATGCCCGTGTCTGCAAGTTGGAGATCTCATTCTGGCAGGTCAGATCTCAGGGTCACTGAATGTGTACCTACAGGTCTCAGGGCTGTTTACTGACACAAAAATAATGGCATATGATTACCTCTTAACATTTTGCCTAGTAGCCTCAAAATACAGTTTCCGAAAAGATGCTGCCAGAACAATGTTATTTACTCCAAAGTAAACCCCAGGAATATCAGAAGTGCTTGATTTTACGTATAAGTAATATTGACAGCACTACAAGCTTGTGTATTGAGTGAGTGAGTGAGTGAGAACAGTGTGCCAGGGGATTTATAAAGATCACCTGTGAGTTAACAGCACGTCTTCAAGGTAGGCCACCTCAGACCAATACTTGCCTCAGGTCACAGAGCTATTAAGTGACAGACTGGATCTGAATTCTGGTTCATCTTGCTCTGAAGCCCACTCTCCCTCCACATAGCAGGCTTCAGGAGCAAATTAGGATAAGTAATGCTGAAAAAGGGAGCAGGTTCATTAACATTATTTTACTACATAATAGTGTCCATGCCCAAAATTCAGGACAAAAAAAGCCAGATAGATGTGTCCACATGCTCTAACTCATGAGAAGCATCAATTTTCCTCACCAATCTCTGCCTCACCAATGACTGCCATGTTTGTTGTGTACCATTTAGAAACTTCCAGAACCACTTTCCAAGTCACCTGTCTGAATTGCTGACACCACATAACTCTAACCTACAGACTTCAATTTCTTTTTCCAACTCCCAATTTCCTTTCTTAAGGAAGGGTCAGAGTAGTGCATATTAACATTTTTTATCTTTTCCATACTAAAGGTTTTCATGTTGAAAATTCTAGTACAGACTCTGGTCACATGCTGTCTTTTAAAAAGAATATCTGCTTAACTTTAATCCATTGCTTAAAATCTGGAATACAACAAACCCAATCGTTATATAGAATCACCTAGGGAGACTTTAATGGAAAAGCAAGGCAGAAAATTAGTACCTTATGATTAGCTTGACTAATACTAAGTTTGTTTATTCAAGGCCCCTCGGAAGAATGGGCTGTGTTTTTAAGATATGATTTGTTTTCAATATCTGTACAGAGACTTGTCACTACTGAGCTGGACATTTAATTTTCCACTTATTCATTTCCCTATTACAGATAGCTCTTTGGCTATTCAGTATGTGCATAATGCAGGGAAAAATAATGATAAGAAAGGGGATACAGAGAATATCATAATTAGACCGTGCATTTGCAAAAATACACTCTCTATACCTGAAACATCCTGATTGCTATAATCAGGTAGATTAAGTTTTCAGCAAGTATCTTTTTAAACAGAGATTTCTTTAAAGTCATAAGCAGAGAGGCAGCTTTCAGAATCATCTTATAACACAAAATTAACTAAATTTACCTTCGATTAGTTTTTAAATCACATGTAAAGAGAAGTCAAAAAGTAAATCAATAGATTTGTGGAACATTGGGGCATCTTTCCTGACCTTCTAGGACAGGTTTATTTTTTCCTCATCTGAATTCTAAGTAACAAAAGCCTACAAGTGTACCAATGGCAAAAGCAGAAACCTACTGCCTCAAGATGTGGTTTAAGCTTTTATTTTATGGTTGCGAGATTAAAGTTCTGAGCAAATACAGTTGCAGGGGTCAATGAAAGTAAAAGATCTATGGGGGAGGATGCTGTGACCACAAGTTAAAAGAACATTCACTGTTTTTATAAAGAAAAAAACATTGGCAAAAGAGTTAGAAATAATGATCAAAAGGGATTTAAAGCCAATTACTGGGGAGAAAAACCCAAGCTATGAAATAGAGTTCAGAACTTCAAATCCTCTTACTCCACTTTTTCCACTTGATGATGTTTGGAAGATTATATGCAAAATATTTCTCTCTGACTCCCATCTAATGGGCTGTTTGAGAGTGCTGGTTGATGCTGCTGACATACTGAATGGTGACCTGCCGAGAATAAGCAAAGACCAGGAAACCAGTTTCATAGCAGCAAACAAACAAAAAAATTTACTAGAGAAGTAAAGCTTAACATAGCTTTCTCCTCTAGAGAGCTCTGCCTGATTGTGGACAGAGCTCAAAACCAGGTTTCAAAAGCATCACAAACTAGTTCTGTTATAAGAGCTCTGCCCAAGCCCTACTGGTTTGGCTCAATGGATAGAGCGTCAGCCTGCAGACTGAAAGGTCCCAGGTTTGATTCCAGTCAAGGGCATGTACCTTAGTTGCAGGCACATCCCCAGTAGGGAGTGTGCAGGAGGCAACTGATGGATGTTTCTCTCTAATCGATGTTTCTAACTCTCTATCCCTCTTCCTTCCTCTCTGTTAAAAAAAAAAAAGCTCTGCCCAAGATACATTCAATAAATGAAAAACGCCTTAAATGCCTTGGGTAATGAGAAGATAGTGATGCAAATACTCCTCCAGGCTGGGGACACAGGCTTTACAAAATCCATGTACTCAAGAGCTGTGTTCCTCAAACACACTCACTCCACTTATGAAGATGAAAATAAGGACCCTTCCTTTCCTACAGAAATATTGAGAAAACCATGCCTTATGCAGCACTGCTCCATCCTGCCACTACCTGTCCCTCATCACAATGCCAGTGCCCAGTGCTGAAACCTGCCTCCTGGGGAGGGGGAGGAGTGGGAGGGGGAGGAGGAGGAGGAGGACAAAGGCCACAGTCAGGAGGGGACCTGAGTGGCATCTGGGCCAGGGCAGGTGCTCAAGAGGGTTTTTGCCATTTGGGAGGATGATGTCATGAAATTAATGTCTTTAAGAAAGAAATCCTGCCTCAAACCACTTCCCTCTTCAGGGATTTTCTTAAAGTCCTTTTTTATATAATTCTGGTTCTTTGATAAAGAACACTGACTCTTTTGATCTAGTAATTTAAGGGTAATTTATTGTAAAGTGGTAATTGATTAAGATTCAAGAGTAGAGAAAGCTCTCAAACTTGTGCCCTCTCTCTCTTTCTTTCTCGTGCACACACACACACACACAGGAACTTGTCTCACATCTGAGTATTCCTGACGCAGGCCTTCAAGGTAGAACCTATGGGGACAGAGGAGGCCTCATCAAGCTTCTGATCCCTGCATCCTTCTGCTCCCCTCCCTCCCCTCTCTACACTAGAAGTACGTCTTAAAATGTAGGTTCCCTGATGTCAAATTATGTTGGTTTAAATTCATAGGAAGCTTATAAATGATAGATCTCTCTGAAGAACCTTCTAAAGTATGAGGAAGTTGGAAATGCCATGTTACTTTATTTGGCCAGGGGCAGTTGGTAATCTTACATATCTAAAAATTCCATTTTTGTTCTGTGGTGATTATGATGAGTGACCCATCACCATGGGGGCAAAGAGGTACCTGTTATAAACAGAAAAAAAGGCTTTTATGAGATGCAAATATCTTTGCTTGTTATGATCATGCATGTTTTCAATCTAGCATTCAATCCTGGAATGAGCTTTCTTTGGTTTAATAATAAAATGCCTAACCACATCCTAAAGAAGAGGTTGATTTTGTGGTAATGAAGACAGCAATTGTGGATACAGACCAAAGGCATGGAGAATCAAGTTTTATTTCCTCAGAAGTCATTTTTTGGCCCTCCAGGGCATTGGACAATAAATTATCCCAGCTGCCTTCCTTCCACAACTCCTATAATCCTCTTAGGCCAGGTTTTTCAAGGTTCCTGTTTTCTTCCCTCCCTCTTTTCAAAATCTGTCCCCTGCCCTAGTGGGATGAGTTCCTGCTATGCCTTGATGAGATTCCAGGTCATTGTCAAGGTCAGATGGGTTAGAAGTGTTGGCTCTTCCTTAAAAGGCAGTGTGCTCTTGCCTCCATATAGTGAAAGGTGAAAGGTGATCCTGGGTCACAGAAAGTCCAGCTCTCCCTCCCTCACTCTTTGTACACTCTCTTCTTCCCAGGGGCTAAAGCCCAGTGCAGGTCAGGTCAGATCAGTACCTAACACATACGGAACTTTTTCTCTGCTGATTTCTCTGGTCTAATTTCCCTCTTGCTGACCTGGCTATTTGGCTCTGAAAGGTCTAAATCTCAATGGAGCATATATGGTTCACTGGCTAACCTAGTAGTCAGCAAATTGGCCTGTGGGCCAAATCCAGACCTCTGCCTGTTTTTTTTTAAGTAGAATTTTATTGGAATCCCATCTTGCCCATTAATTTATATATTGCCTCTGGCTGCTTTTGTGCTACAATGGCAGAGTTAAGTAGTTGTGACAGAGACCATATGGTTTGTCAGCAAAGCCAAACATATTTACTAACTGGTCCTTCATAGAGAAAATTTGCCAACCCTTAGTTCAGATCACTGTAAAATGGACCTGAAATATTCAATGTTTGCTTACATACAACTGAAACATTCCTAACTAATAGACTGAGGTTTCAGCGTAAAACGGAGCAGAAATCATTTGGGACAATATAGATTAGTAAGGGGAAAATGGGTGTCCTAATAGTCCAGCCCAACTCATTCAATTTATATATATTGGCGTTTTGAACCAATGCACATTTAATTATACACTAGTACTTCTCAATTTGCCATTGTTTTTCTTTGGCCATGAGAGTCAGGGTTTGGCAAAACTGGCAGTGGAGAAGGCTGGCTAAGTATTATAGAAAGTTTCAACGAATGTTTTTCAGAATCCTCAGTTAAGAAAATGATAGGCCCCATCTTGGTTCCTCTATCCTTAGTCCCTCTGGAAATTTGTACATGAGGGGTCTACCTCAGGACCCACATATTCTTTGATTCTTAAGCAAAATGCCATTTAATCATTTAATAGTACTCAATCTTACTTTTTCCATCTCTGTGTAAAAGAATTATATTTTTTATGTTTTGAAAATGTGCATATTTCATAAACACTCTACCAGAGTGGCATTCTAATGTGGTTTCTGCTTTCATGGAAGTTACTCTGTAACCCAAAGAAATCACAACAACAAATAATCCAATTTAAAAATGGGCAGATTAGCCCATCTGGTGTGGCTCAGTGGTCGATCATCAACCTATGAACCAGGAGTTCACAGTTCTATTCCCAGGCAGGGTACATAACTAAGTTGTGGGCTCAATCATAGAAAGTTTCAACGAATGTTTTTCAGAATCCTCAGTTAAGAAAATGATAGGCCCCATCTTGGTTCCTCTATCCTTAGTCCCTCTGGAAATTTGTACATGAGGGGTCTACCTCAGGACCCACATATTCTTTGATTCTTAAGCAAAATGCCATTTAATCATTTAATAGTACTCAATCTTACTTTTTCCATCTCTGTGTAAAAGAATTATATTTTTTATGTTTTGAAAATGTGCATATTTCATAAACACTCTACCAGAGTGGCATTCTAATGTGGTTTCTGCTTTCATGGAAGTTACTCTGTAACCCAAAGAAATAGATAAGTAAATAAAAACACATTCCATTTTGTACTACAAAGGAAACTATCAACAAGATGAAAAGGGTACTGACCAAATGTCAGAAAGTATTTGAAAATCATATATATATATATAATTATTCAAAATATATAAAGAACTCAACCCAATACAAAAAAACAAACAAAAAACAACAACAAATAATCCAATTTAAAAATGGGCAGATTAGCCCATCTGGTGTGGCTCAGTGGTCGATCATCAACCTATGAACCAGGAGTTCACAGTTCTATTCCCAGGCAGGGTACATAACTAAGTTGTGGGCTCAATCCCCAGTGTGTGTGTGTGTATGTGGGGGGACGTGTAGGAGGCAGCTGATCAATGATTCTCTGTCATCATTGATGTTTCTGTCTCTTTCTCCCTTTCCCTTCCTCTCTGAAATAAATAAAAATATATTTTCAAAAAATAAAAATGGGCAGATAATTTGAATAGACATTTCTCCAAAGAAGACGTACAGATGGCCAGCAGGTACTTAAAGAAGTGTTCACCATCACTAGCCATTAGGGAAATACAAATCAAAACCACAATGAGATAGCACCTCACACTTGTTAGAATGTCCATTATCAGAAAGAAAAACAAGTGTTGGTAAGGATATGGATAAAATGGAACTCTTGAGCATTGTTGGTGGGATTGAAAATTGGTGCAGCCATGGAAAACGGCATGGAGGTTCCTCAAAAAATTAAAAATAGGCCCATTATATATATAACTCAGTAATATGCTCTGGGTATATAACCAAAATAATGAAAGTAATGACAACACTAACTCAAAACGATATTTGCACCCCCATGTTTATTGCAGCCTTATTTACAACTAGAGGCCCAGTGCATGAAATTCATGCATGGGGGCAGTGGAGGGGGGTGTCCCTCAGCCTGGCCTGCACCCTCTCCAATCCAGGGCCCTTTGGACATCCCTTTTGAAACCTGGGACTGCTGGCCCCTAATTGCCTCTGCCTGCCGGCCTGATGCCCCTAACTGCTCCCCTGTTGACCTGATCTTGCCCCTAATTGCTTGCTCACCCACCAGCTTGATCACGCCCCTGCCAGCCTGATTTCCCCTAACTGCTCTTCCCTGCTGGCCCGATTTCCCCTAACCACCTCTGCCTTGGCCCCCACCACTCTGGCTTTGTCCAGAAGGATGGTGGATGTCTGGAAGATATCTGTTCGATCTGGTCTAATTAGCATATTACCTTTTTATTAGTATAGATTGTCAAGATATGAAGACAACATAAGTATCCATCGACAGATAAATGGATAAAGAAGATGTGGTTTAAATACACAGTAGAATATCATTTAGCCATAAAAAAGAATTAATTCTTGCCATTTGCAACAACATAGATGGAACTTGAAGGCATTATGCCAAATGAAATAAATCAGACAGAAAAAGGAAAATACTATATTATCTCATTTATATGTTGAATCTAAAAACAACATAAAAAACAAATTGAGCTTTTAGGTTCATGGATATAGGGAACAGACTAGTTAGTGGTAGCCAGAGATGGAGGTTTAAAATGGGAAAAGGGGGTCAAAAGGTACAAACTTTTCATTATAAAATGAGTAAGTCCTGGGGATGTGTACAGCATGGTGACTATAGTTAATGATACCATGTTCTATATTTGAAAGTTGCTAGGAGTAAGTTTTAAACATTCTTTTTTTAAAAATTTAATTTAATTTTACTTTACTTTTAATTGTTTTATTGCTTAAAGTATTCCAAAGAGTATTATATATGTCCCCCCCCTTTTTCTCCCCTTGACCTTCCCCTAGTCTCCCATACCGCCCCCCCCCCCAGTGTCTTGTGTCCATTGGTTATGCTTATATGCATGCATACAAGTCCTTCGGCTGATCTCTTACCCCTGCCCCAAACCCTCCCTAGCTTATCCACTGTAGTTTGACAGTCTGTTCTATGCTGCTCTGCCTCTGTATCTATTTTTGTTCATCAGTTTATAATGGTCTTAATTATCCATAAATGAGTGAGATCATGTGGTATTTTTCTTTCATTGACTGGCTTATTTCACTTAGCATAATGCTCTCCAGTGCCATCCATGCTGTTGCAAATGGTAAGAATTCCTTCTTTTAAACATTCTCATCACAAGAAAACAAATTTGTAAGTATGTGGTAATGGATGTTAACTGGATTTATTGTGGTGCTCATTTCCCAAGATATACAAATATTGAATCATTATGTTGTATACCTGAAACTAAGATAACGTCATATATTAATTATATCTGAAAAAAAATCCACATTTCAAATAGTTACTTCAGCTACATCTCTGGAGAGTGATAACTAAGTGTTGAGGAAGTTACAAGGAGGCAAGTGGCCAATTTGAATAGGATTGTTAGGCAAAGTTACACCAAGGAGCTCAGGTTAGAACAAACCTTTTAAACATGTGTTTTCATGGAGAACAAGGGAAGAGTATTCCAGCTTTTAGACATTTATTAATGGCTGTTATGGTCAATAATGAAGATAATGATGGTGGGAAGTCATTTGCCAAGGCTCAGAAGAAGCATGAGGCTCCATTTATAAATGCCAAACTTAAATGAGGACAACAATTTTCCAGTTTACAAAATCTTTCACTTATCCACCAGGAAACATGATAAAATATATAAAATTGTGGTTTCCATGGGCCTTTAACAATTCTTTCTGGCTTAGGTATTTGTGTCTCTATAAGAATGAAAAACTAGTGCCATGAAAAACAAAATATAATTCCAAAGCCATGGTTAAGGATAACACCTGCAATCTGGTAGACTGTAATACTCAGCCCATAGGCATAGTCACATGACTGCTCATGTCAGTAGGTGTCAGCAGAATGCATCCCTGCAGCAGCTGACTTACATTATAGCCCTAGCTCAGAGATAAAACATCTGAAAACAGGTTTATAGTTCAGTCTATCAATTCTACAGAAAGATTTGGAATAAAAGATCTTTGAAGGAAAATGAGGATCAATATAAAGAGAATTGTTTGGCTTCCAGAAAAACTCTACAGTATGGGCAAAGGTTTCATGGTATGGCTCTGAGGAGGGACTCAGGATCTGTGGGAGAATGCTTCTTTGTTCTATCTCACTGATCATATAATTTTATGAATGGAGCTCCTTAGATATATAATCTGGTTCAATCTCTCATCTTATAATGAGGAACATACTGATGTCCATTCAAGTACTGGCTGGGCAAAATGCAGTGTCTAGTGATATGAAGGATGCAAGTGGACACAATGATGAATTGGATATGGACCTTATCTATCTTCAGAGGGTTTACAGCATACTAATGGAACAAAGATATATATCTACTAGAGGCCCAGTGCATGACATTCGTGCACTCCATGGGGGGCAGAGAGCGGGGGGGTGTCCTTCAGCCCAGCCTGCGCCCTTTCGCAGTCTCAGAGCCCTCGGGAGATGTCTGACTGACAGCAGGCCTAAGATGGCAGTTGACATCCTTAGCGCTGCTGCAGAGGTGGGAGAGGCTTCCACTACTGCTGCTGCTTTTGCCAGCCATCAGCCAGGCTTCTGGTTAAGTGTCACTCCCCATGTGGGAGTGCACTGACCACCAGAGGACAGCTCTTGCATTGAGTGTCTGCCCCCTGGTGGTCAGTGAGAGTCATAGCGACCACTCATTCTGCTGTTCAGTTGATTTGCATATTACTCTTTTATTATATAGGACTAGGGGCCCGGTGCACGAAATTCGTGCACTGGGTGTGTGTGGGG
>NW_006287457.1:222205-223012 GCF_000327345.1 Myotis davidii | reverse complement strand
CACCTTTGCCCTGCCCCCCAGCTCTTAGCTCCCCCCTGGGTTTCTGATCACTGTCAGTGGCAGGGGGCTTCTTCCTGCTTTCCCTTTCGCCTCTCTGCATTGTGCCTACATATGCAAATTAACCACCATCTTGTTGGCAGTTAACTGCCAATCTTAGTTGGCAGTTAATTTGCATATAGCCCTGATTAGCCAATGAAAAGGGTAGCGTCGTAAGCCAATTACCATTTCTCTTTTTCTCTTTTATTAGTGTAGATACCTATATCTATATCTATAGCTATATATTTATACCTATACCTATATCTATATTTGTATCTATATATTTGTATCTATATATCTATATCTACATCTGTATCTATATATATATTACAAAGGAGAAAATGTGCACTTGCATTTGAAGATCTCAGGTTTAGATTCAGAGCTCTAAGCATTCAGGGGAAGGACATCTCTCTTCTTTTGGAAGGTGGGATAGCAGCAAGGAAGGTTTAGTGGAAGTCTCAGCTTAAATTAGGAAGTAACAAACCTGGATCAGGACTAGACACTGCTGGAGACACAGTGATAAAAAAGACAGTCCACGTCTTCATGAAAAACTAGTGGTGTGGGGAGTAGAGATTTTCTAAATATAGAATTGAAGAAAGGAGAGTGGATTAGTTGAGCTCTTGTTGTACCTCTTCCTGTTGCATTAAAACACAGAGTGCAGGTTAACAAAGAGATTCTGCATCAGGACAGAAAATGTGCACAAAGAGTCCTCTCCTACAGCACACACTATCTATAGCATATGATTCTAGTGTTCTGGGACTTTGAGCCTGA
>NW_006287457.1:213670-222160 GCF_000327345.1 Myotis davidii | reverse complement strand
GGCACATTCTGATTTTTTTTATTCCCAAATGGTGGAATAAAAGTGTTAGGTGGTTCTCCTCTGTTTTTGGAAAATAGCTTCACTGTGGTCTATGACCTTTGGGAGATATTTACTGATAACATGAGGAATTTCTTATTGTGTTTCTTTAAACAGAGAATTCAAATGATCTGAATTTGGTGATATTGTCCTTGATACTGTGCTCGTTCAATCCACTAGGGAAATAGACCCGGTCAGAAGGGGGAAAAGTAATTGTCAAGTGAATATTTTTCTATTGATTATTTGTGTCAATGAAGCAGAAATAACTCATGAGGGCATTTCTTTTTTTTTTTAGAATGAGATGAAAATTCAATGGCATTTTTATGTGATTTTATAATAATCTTTGTCATTATTGGTTATATCATGTGCTACATTACTTATGCTTTGTGAAAAATAGATTATTCTCTAATATAATAAATTATTTAAGAGACCCAGATCTTGTATTCACTTTCATAAACATATACTGTAATTCAGTCTACCTAGAGAATTATTATAGAATCTTCTCTATATTCTCATAGTCTAATTCCCCCTGCTCTTCCAAAGGTTGTTTTTTTTTTTAAATACCCTGTGCTAAGTAGGTCATGATTCTTCAGACTTTCCTGTGGGAAAAGGAAGAATAATGTGGTGCAAATTTTTCCTACCTGAGGCATAGTTGGAATAATACCTGGCATAGAGAAAGCATTCATAATTATTATCTCATCCTCTAGGAAGACCAACACCTGAACTTCAGAGTGCAGCTTTCCCTCAGTGGACACCAACAGAGCTTCCACATAACCTCTCGTTATTCCAAATATCTCCAAGTTGTCATGCAATGTGAGCTGAAGAGTCTCTACACATGGCATTCATTCAAAAGTACACAGCACGCTTTCCTCTGTGAATTTGGAATTTATCTTGGGAGATTTATCAGGCACGTGAAAGGGAAATGTCCCCTAAATGAGCTAGAGAAAGCAATGAAAAACAAAGAAAGAAGGCCAACCATGTCAGGGTCTGGTCTATTTTCTCAATCACCATGTGCTGTTCTCATTAATGGGAGTTTCTTGCGCACCCAGAAAGGGAAGAGAGCAAAGTGTGTTTTGTTATACAGCATGAAGGCTCATCCAAAAATTTCAGGGATATAGTAAGCTGTACATTTTCTCCAGGCCATTATCATCTTTGGGAGATTATTCATGACCTAAAACATGTTTGAGCTTTGAAATATTACCAAGATCTTTAAAATCTTTTTCCCCAATAACAAGGCAAATTTATGAAATGTACTTAGTCATGTGAAATTGAAAACTTCTTTCCAATTATACACCAAAAAACACATATTTTCTCGTTGGTCAGATCTTTAGCCTAGATAATATATAGATGAGTGGTAGACAGTGGAACATGGGCCATGCCCAGCCCACTGCCTATTTTTGTAAATAAAGTTTTGAGTTGCACCTAAGCTTAGTTACTTACATATTGTGGCTACTTTCACTTTAATGGGCAGACTATGTGAATCATTGCAATAGAAATTCTGTGGCCACCAAAAACTAAGTATTTACTATCTTGCCTTTATAGAAGAAGTTTATCAAGTATTTACTATCTTGCCTTTATAGAAGAATGATCCCAATCTAGATCATTCACTTGTGTAGAAGGAATGAATTCTGCTTGAATAATAGATGTCTATCAGACAATTTAAAATTTTTCCATGTTATCAAATTCAGACACTTTACTTATTGGAATGAAAATGAGGACTTGGAGATAGAAATAGTAAGTTGGGAGTTAGAAGTGAATTATTCATTCATTCATTCATTACACATAACATAACACCACTACTGCAGTAAATACTGGTATTAGAGTGAACAAAATAGTCAAAGCCTCTGGCCTTAGGGAAGGTAAAGTTGATGAGAGAGACAAATAGTGAGCACCTCATTCATTCACTCACTCATTCATTATCTCTTCTGTGCCAGGAAATATTTTAGGTACTGGGTATATCCAATTAACCACACAAACCATATACTCTAATGAGACAGAGAGATAATAAATAAGTACTTGTAAAAAATAGTAGGTACTGGTAAGTGCTGTGAGGAGAATACTAATTAAATCATGTGAGATTGAGGTGTTTTTTTAAATAGGTCAAAAATGGTTGAATATTGGCAATTGTATATGGTTCAACCTATCAGGGAGATATGCTAGAGAGTGGCTATTGAATTACTTTAATTGTGGGGTCTGAGACTACTTCACTGAGGAGGTACCATCTGAGCTACGATTTGTATGACAAGCAGCATCCTGCCCTGCTAATAGCAAAGATTTCCAGGTAGGGAGGGGAGTAGCTTGTGAAAATATCCTAAGTCCAACATAACCTTGACTTGTCTGAGGAAGAGACAGAAGACCAAAGTGGCTGGAGCAACATGGTCTGTGGGGAGAGGGAGGAGATATGGCTGAAGAGATAGTCAGGGCTAAGTCAGATGGAGTCTTGCGGGTTAGAATAAGGATACTGGCTTTTATTTGAATAGTAATGGGAGGCTTTTAAATAGAAAAGCCACATCATATGATTTATGTCTTTTGAAGTTTTTTTCATTCCTCTTGTGTGGAAAATAGACTGTGAGAGCAAGAACTGAAGCAGGGAGATGTGTTAGGAAGTCATACAGAGTTCTGAACAATAAGATGATAGCAAGGAAAGATGGAGAAAAGTGAAGAGCCTGTAGATGTTTAGGAGTTGAAATCAACAGGAGATGGTGACAGTGTGGATGTAATTAAGTGAGTACGTGGGGGCTCATGGAGGATGCCTAGCTTTCCAATTTGAGTACCTGGCTGGATAGCTGTGTGACTCTAGCTTGTGAGCACCAGAAAGGAATCAGGTCTTGGGGGAGATTGTATATATAGTTCACAGCCTGTTGAGCTCAAGTCATCTTTAAGACATACCATTGGCTGTGCTGAGAAGTCTGGGAACTCAGAGAAGCCTGGGTTGAGCTGTCTTAAATGGTGGGAGGAGAGATGGGAAGGAAAGAGAAGGTGAATAAAATCCCTCAGCCAACATGGTGGAGTTCAAGAGAAGGGTGTAGCAGCAATTTGTTCCCTTAATGAATTCTGTGACCTCATCTAGTCTATGCTCAATGCCTTCATCTCTAAATGGTAGAGTTAAACTAGATTTGGGGTTTTCTAGACTCTTCCAACGAGGTGATGCAGGGGCTAGAAGCATATAGCAAAGGCCAGGAATTCAGAGGTTCACCCCCTGTTAACTCTCCCTCACTGTCAACTATTTTCCCCTCAAGTAATACCTGTAAACATTCAATCTTGTATTAATCATATTGCCATGGTGTTTTATTTCTTAATTCTTTTAATCTGAGGTCTACTAAATTGTCATTTCCTATTTCTTCTGTGCACTAAGAATACTTTTTATTGATTTAGCTGAATTTGAATGTTTTCTTTGAGTGAAACTTTTGTGTTTGTCCTTTCTCAATGGTCAAGAGGGGAATCTTACTGTTGAAAATTATTGGCACATTTTCAGATGGAAGTTAGATTTCTTTAATGCCCCTTAACATAGACATTACATTAAAACAGCCAAGAGCATGACTCACTGCCTTGATTTTTCCATTTGACAAAATATACCTAGAATGACATATACGGTTCCTGAGAAAGGTTTATGACCTGAACTTGTAGCCCGGCAGCAGATCATATCTTAAAACACTAAATTATGGTGTCAGCAGATTTAAAAAGTTGTTCCTTGCGATCACTTTTCAAGAGCAACAGGTTTGGCAGAATTCCAGGCTGCATACCTGGAGGCAACATCGGAAAACATTCCAGGTTTGAAACCTTTCACTGTCATAAATTAAGCATTCTGCTCATTAATTAATCAGACAAGGGCAGTAACACTGCTCCTTTTCCTGACCGGAATGGCGTCTCTCCCCTCTGGGATGTCTAAAGCATTTTATTGATGTAAGTCATATCACATACAACCCTGTATGGCATCAGCACACACATCTTCATTCTCCGGCTAGTTGTCCCATTTATAAGGCCATGTTATATCTTTGATTCTCTCACATATGATGACAGAGACTCATTGTCAGTGGCTGACTGGTTCAATGAATCAGAGTTAGCCAAACAAAATTCCTCATTGTAAACAATTAAGGAATATAAAATCCAATTCATAAATACTATCCCCTTTACTTCTGGAAAGCATTACACACAGTTAAAAGGATGATAAAATTATGCTTGCCAAGAAGAGGTGAAGACAATGAGCCTGGCATACCCAAAGTGGTCGATGCAAAAATTTATATCTTTGCCAGGTCTTGCCAATCCAAGTTTGGGAAGCTTTACTTACTGTAGCCATAAAGTAAATTTCACTTATGTTAGGGACACATTAGGGAAAAGGCAACATTATGACTGATTTTTAAATGGGTTAAGAATTGGGATCATCATCCAAAAAGGACTTTTAAGGGCTGCATCATCAAAAGTTGTATTGTCCCACAAATTATTTTAAAATATATTTTATAGATTATTATTTTTTTTTACAGAGAGGAAGGGAGAGGGATAGAGAGTTAGAAACATTGATGAGAGAGAAACATCGATCAGCTGCCTCCTGCACACCCCCTAATGGGGATGTGCTCGCAACCAAGGTACATGCCCTTGACCGGAATTAAACTTACGACCCTTCAGTCCACAGGCCGACACTCTATCCACTGAGCCAAACCAGTTAGGGCTGTCCCACACATTCTTAGAGCTAGGGCCAATCTTATCTACTTGTGCAATAATATTAATAAGGTAATCACCAAAAATGATTTTTAAAAAGCATTGTTAAGAAATATTTTAATTTTAGAAATAGACTACTAATCCAGTTAAAGGAAAGGAGAATGAAATTCATTCTAAAGCAGCATTATAAGAACATTTGTAGAAGTACTTTACCATCTCTCAGATACAAATAAAATTTAAATCTATAAACAGAAAAAAACCCCATCACTGGCAGACCCAGAAAACTGTGCCTTTCCACCTAGAAATCCTTGGAATTATTTAATGAAAGCAAAAAATCTATATGCATAAAGATGTTCACTGTGTTGTTGTTAATACAAATCAAGGACTGGAGCAAATCGAAATTTTCAATAAATGATAATTTAGTAAATAATGTACACCAACATTATGGTGCTTTATTTAGCCATTAAAATCATGGTTATGAATGGTAAACAGAAACACGAAAATATGTTTGATATTTATCTGAAAAAACTAAGCAGTTTATAAAATAGCACATACAATATGATCTACAACACATATACCAGTACAAAAAGAGTTCTAGAAAGCAAGAAAATCATTAAGATGGATATTGGGTATTTTCTTTTCTATTTGCTCTTTTGTATAATATTGTTGCTTAAAAAAACAGTAGACAAACAAAAAGGCAGACTTCATGAGAGGGAAATAAGGAATAGCTAAGTAATCCTATATAATAAAAGCCTAATATGCAAATTGTCCCCTCAGGTGGTCTTTGACCGGGAGACTGGGAGTTTGAGCTCTTGCTATGACATGTGCTAACCACCAGGGGTTGACAGGGAACATGGCAGGTATCAGCAAGGTGGCACTGGCAGCAGCCAACAGTGGAGGCGCTGCCAGACCCAATGGGCCCCGATAAAAGCAGAACTGTGACGCGATGGTGGAGCAGGTGAGCGGGTGGCGCCAGGCCAAGGCGGGTGCAAGCGGGGGCCCAACTGCCCCATTGATTGCCCCACAGATAGCGACCAGCGGTGGCAGGGGGTAGAGCTTCTGCCCAGCTCCCAGGAGCTAAGGGAGCCAGGTGGGGCGCCCGGCCTGGATTTATTGCCCCGCAGGTGTGATGGTGGAACAGGTGAGAGGGTGGGGCCAGGCCAAGGCAGGGTTCCAGGTGGGGCTGTGAGGCTGGACTTTCAAGCTGGGGTCCAATCTCTGCAGGCTACCCCCAGGGACCCCAACTGTGCACAAATTTGTGCACCGGGCCTCTAGTTCAAGATAAATGTCAGGAAAAAGAGATCCCAGAAACACACATACTTCTAATTCTATATTTAGTTCCAATGGAACCATGTTTTGGGGTAGATATTTAGAACAATTTGATAATTTATAGAATCACTTTTGACAAAAATCCCTTAATTTTACTTTTTTATATATTAAAATGTGTCATGAGTGCTTTTTTCCTGGGAAATACCATTTGGTGTTCTACTAAACCTTTGAATTCATTGTGAACTCTGCAAAAAGAGTAGGCTGAGACTCAGGTGGAGGGAATACATACATGACTGTTGCCACTTTGAGCTCCTTGGTTTTAATTTTCCTGGGCCACTGAGAGATGCCAAGGTCAGAGTTCACATTTTTAGGAGCATTCAGAGAAAGACCTCATTTTATAAGTTCTACTCATTCAGTGTTAAGGTCAGCTGAGTTTTTCTAGCTTTTCCAAATTTGACCTGGGGAGAAGGAGAGGACCTAGGAGGAACATATTTTCACAGATTGTAAAAAGAAGAGCAGGAATAAATAACACTTTTTGGAAATAGTTTGCTTTTTTTTTTTTTTTAATCTGAAGTCCCAGAAAGTTTGCTGCATCCCCTCTCATCTCGTCAGGGCCCCATGAAACACAATAATAAATATGAGAACAGGTTCCTGGGACTGAGCTGGTGTCAGAAATCATTTCAGTAAGACTGCGCACACGCTCATTAAAATGCACCGCATTCCCTTCTTAGAGTGAGACTGAGGACTTCTCATGCCTCGCTTTGCACAACTGCTGGGGTTGTGGCCCTGAGGAAAAGGAGTGTTCCTCCACGCAGATCTGGTGGTCACTGAAAGCCACCACAGGCATTTCGCTTCTCATCCAGCGCTCCTTAATTGGGGTGGGGGTGGGGAGGAACTTGGCCCTGCACTGCAATAGCGATGGGAGAGAAAGAAAGCAGGCCTACCTTAAAACTTTCCAGTCTTTGAGTGGATCCAAGTCAGAGATTAAGGAAACCATTGTCTAAGAGGCAGCTGAAGGCGAATCCAATCCGAGAGGAGGGGAGAAGGGGTGGGTGCAGGGGGAGAAACCAGCCAGCCTGCTTCTTGGCTCAGGCCAGAGCCATGGGGCGCCCAGCACAGCTCTTCTTACTTCTAGGATTGATAAGCACTTGTCCTGGCTTTTCTCCACCCCCCAAATCAATCTTGTGCTATATTCCTTCCCAGCCCTGGCTCATTTCTCCACACCACCGTTTAAAACCCTTGTAATCTGCTCCAACTGATCAAATTTGACCTTTTTGTAGCCCACTTTATTCCAAGCACAGCTCTCCGTTAAATCTCTCTTTATTAACACCGTCCTCCTTGGCTTTCTTTTGGAACAAACACAGATCAAGCCTGAAGCCTCCAGACTTTACCCGCAATCATTTACAGATTACTGCAAGCTGCAGCCCTCTCCTCCTCTGGGGCATTGCTGCTGCCTCGGAGATTTTGCTTTCAGATTCCTGTCAGAAGACTGGTTAGGTTTCTGTGTGTGTGTGTGTGTGTGTGTGTGTGTGTGTGTGTGTGTGTGTGTGTGTTTCTGGGACACCAGCCTTGGGCTTAGAGCTTCCCTCAGAAGCTGTAACTACATGACTGTTAGGATTTGTTTTTTAAAAAATAATTTGGAACTGGGCTGCTAACAAGCTAGAATTTACTGTGTTTTCTGGCAGAGATTTTGCTACACTGCTTTTCTCCCCTCCTCTTTTTCTTGTGTTTTTAAATAACATGAAGGGGGGAGGGTGTAGAATCTTTCTAAACATTCAGAAAAAGGGGCGTGGCTTTCTCCTTCAACTTGTGTATCTTTTGCCCTTTATTTAAAACTGAACATCCTTTCGGTAATCATCTGAAGAGGTTCATAGCAGATATTTTTTAAATATCAAGAGCAGGACTGTTTGTCTTCAGTGCCCACAGTGCTGCCCGTGCTGATGTAGGTCCTTCCTGAGTGTATGGATTTCTTATTGTCATGGGCACTGCCTGTGCTTTCCCGTGCCCGACGGAGGACTCCACAGCCCAGGCGCTTCCCCCTGTCCTCGCAGGATCCTAGAATTTGAAGACTGTGAAATCAACTAGTCCAGGCACGGCCAGACCTTGGTTCCTCAGGTCATCAAGATTTTCATTACATGTCATGCCACAGGCGCTGTACTTGGTCTGGTAGTGTCTCTTGATAACAGATTCCTCTTTTTCTCACACTTACTTTAAAATGAATTTTTAAGATCATTACCATACATGGAAAGTCAGCTTCACTGGCCTAACACAACAATTATGATTTACCTCGACACGCGGACCAGGTAAAGACACTGATCTTTGCTTCTCTTGCTTAAAAAGAGTCTAGCGAGTGTTAGGGGTGTTCAGGACACCCTTGCACTAACCCAAGACTTTCCCTAGGAGGAAGAGGAAAGATTTGAAGAGAGCATGGTGTGATCCAATGTGCTGTAATGACCTTACTAATTAAAATCGTCAGCTGGGAGTCAGGGTTCCAAGTTTTTGCCTTCAGGCGGAACCTACCGAGTAAGA
>NW_006287457.1:212191-213650 GCF_000327345.1 Myotis davidii | reverse complement strand
GAAAGAGGTGGTGACAGCTTCGGGAAACATGCTTTTATTGCCAGGAAGTTCTTCCAGTCAATTCCAAATGCCCCTCCCAGCATTTTAAATCCAGTCCCTAGTAGCCTTTTCTCTAAGAACCCTATCCTTAAAGTATGCAGCAAATCCTCCGTTTAGATGTTTTTTTCTTATACAGCCATATGTACTTTCCTTAATGGCTATAAAATTACTCTTCAGAAATGCAACTATTTTTATGCTAAAATTAAAGAGAATTTCATACCTTTTACAAAAACCATTGACTTTCTGGGGCTTCTTGCTTCTTTCCCGGCTGTCTTTGCTGTCCCACTGTGGATCTTGGGCCACAGTGTAATAATGTGTAAACATTTACATAACGCTTCTAATCCCCAAGTACTTCACCGAGTGTGGGTGATAATAACAGCATTTGTGCAGAGTGTACCTCCAAAGGGTTCTGAAAGCTTAGATAATGAATAAAATGTTTCTCCCTTTAAAAAGCTAGCAAGAGAAAAACAACAGATTATAATGCAATAGTTTCTGGTACTGTAATGACATCATCCTTATATCATTAACCACCACACCCCTGAGCCCACATCTGGGAAAGGAAGAGGATATGTCTTTAACCCTTGGAGTTCAGGGTTAATGGATGAAAAGGGGAGGGACTTAGCTTTCAGCCAAAGGACAAAAGGACAAAAGCATGCTCATAAATTATGAAATACTGTTTCGAAGCAGTAGGCCTTCCAAAAACTTTTTAAAGGCAGTAGAAACTTTCCCTTGAATAAAATCTTGTACCCAGTCCAAGAACAGAAACAAATAATAGTGAAAGTTTATTACCAGGTACTAGGCACTGTTCTAATCTTTGGGTGTGTTAACTGTTTCCATCCTAATAACTAATTTGTTAATGGGGTGAGTTACCAGGAGCACCCCCATTTTGTTAACACACATTAGGACCTTTGCACATGTAGAAGAAAGCAACTGGTCTGAGGTAGTCATGTGCAGGGTGTATGTGGGTCCTAGAAGGTGTGTCTCTGGGACCTCACTGGAGCTACCACTGCTGAAATATTGAAGCAGAGTGGGTGCATCTGTTTGGGGGTAGGACTGGGATTGGGATCAGGTTAAGGGTGAGTAAGAAAGATTGCATGAATCTTGTGCTTTCACTCCTAAGGAGGAGGAGGACACACTTTGAAATCCACTTCCTAAAAGTATTTGATGTGAGGGAGTTAAATGATCTTTTAAAGGTTGTATTAAATGGGCTGAATTTGCTCATCTCTTTCTTAATTTTGAAGATCAAGTGTTTTCTTAACAGGCTTACATTAATTCCAGGCTTTATAGCTTGCAGGTTTCCTTCTCCTGTTCCCCTAAGCATTCCCTGATTCTGAACAGCTTCAGATCAAATGGATCCATTTCTTACCAAGAAAAAGACAATCAGAATGATTCACCACTCACCTTCAACTATGAGGGTGAT
>NW_006287457.1:188535-211751 GCF_000327345.1 Myotis davidii | reverse complement strand
AAAGTGAAATGCAGAATCTCAGTGAGGAGACACCAGCAGGAGCCAAGGCATCTGCATTTCCTAGCAGACACATGCGCTCACAGAGCACCCTGGGAAATGCTAAGACAGAGCTAGCAAGCAGAAAATCTACCCTGGTCATGCAGCATCCCAGGTGGGCTTTCATATGATTGTGGGCAATGTCATTGGAGTCAGAGGTGTGGATCTGTGGGAACTCATCTTATAAGATACAGAGGAGCAGGAAGCACCTGAAGGTATGAATTAGCTGAAGGAAGAAGGAAAACTGTTGGATGAACTATTAAATATTAGAGCTTCAGAAAGAGAGGGATGTCTCGGGAAATTTCTCGCCAATAAAATGTCTAACTTTCTGATCATCAGGAATTAAAAAACATCAGAGGTGTGGATCTGTGGGAACTCATCTTATAGGATACAGAGGAGCAGGAAGCACCTGGAGGTATGAATTAGCCGAAGGAAGAAGGAAAACTATTGGTTTCTGTTGGACGGACTATTAGAGCTTCAGAAAGAGAGGGATGATGTCTCGGGAAATTTCTCTCCAATAAAATGTCTAACTTTCCAATCATCAGGAATTAAAAAACAAAAAAACAAAAACAAAAACAAAACAAAAACAAAAAACCAAAAAAACACACACCCTTCCTAGGGAAAAATAAAAAATGTTTCTTCATGCCCTATTTTCATTTTCTCTCTCTTCATCTCCAATTCCTGATTCCTAGGAATCTGATTAAGCTAAATGTTTCATTTTCTTGCCTCAAACTTATTTGTGCCCAACTCAGTTACTTCCTGATAAAATTTCCCCTCCCGCTTGTTCCAGATTTTTCTTTTTCTTACTTGCCAGCTTGGAACCTTTTTCTCAAGTGGGTAGGGCCTCTCTCTCCCTTTAAGAAACGGAAATGTCTAATTGGAAATGCATTCTACTTCTGTTAAAGAAGTGTTCCTGGTCTTCGGATGTGCCAGAGTTTTAAAGTTGGCAGATGGAGTGAGCTCAGAAACTCCAGCACTTGTTCTTGACCCTCGAAATAGGATCCAGCTTTGCATGCTTTTCATAGCACACCACGGAGTGGCAAGGCTGATAAACAAGGGTTGCCAGATAAAGTGCAGCGCTCTCTGTTAAAGTGGGATTTCAGAAAAACAAGGTCATTCTTAGTGTAAGTATGCCCCAAATATTGAATGGAATACATTTACAGTAAAAACAAAACAAAACAAAACAAAAAAACCCCCAATCATTTGTTTATTATCTGAACTTCAACTTTAACCCCATGTCTTGTGTTTTTACTTGCCAAATGTGGCAACCTGATGCTCGACTGACTTTTAAATAAAAATGGCAACATCACTGTGATTATCATTTTTCTTTCATGGATTTTTGTAAAGGTGTTCCAATGTCATTAACTAGGCATCAAAATACATTTATTTAAAGGTTCTTAAAGCTTTATAAAAATTGTATTAGCTGTGATAAGCCAAACATAAAAAGCCCTACTTCAGGTTGCTTTTTCAACAAAGCAGTGATATGATTAAAATATGTCTGTCTTCCAATATCGGAAATAAGGAAATGACACACAGCCTTCTTGTCTTTAGACTGGCTAGCTGATTGCATTTTGAGTGTTGATAAGATTGATCTGTTCAGAAGCACTGAAGCTCATGTTTTATGAAATTTGGGGGCATCTCTGTATTTACTTTATACAGTGACTTGGCAGTTAACTCAGCTGCTGTGTTTTCTTGTTTTTGAACCAAGCATCAGCTCCTACCATAAGAAATTTGCACCCGAACGGTTAATCATTCATCTTCAGTTACATAGAATGTGCATTGTACATATTTTCACTTTAAGGATGTCTATAGAGACACACTTCCAAAGATGGTGTTTTTCCTCCCCTTTTAAAATAAATGCATTCACTTATAACTTTAATGGGATTTCAAGTGCTTTCCTGTTTGAGGCACAAGAACCGATACAATGAAAACGCTATGAGCAAAGGTCTGTCTTTAGGTGCTTTGTCAATGAGTTGAGAATTGCTATTATGGGATACTAAAAAAAATGCTATTATGGAAATTTTAAAAAATCTTCAGGGTCTCTAAAGAGACAGCTACAAAACCTGCTAAGTGTGGGGAAAGACCAAATGTGCTGTTATTCAGCGTCTACATATGTAGGAATATTTTCCACCAGGCCAAGGCCCTCCTAACAATTGGGAAGGAATGCGTCTTTCATTGAGTCTATTGAGTCTCAGTCAGCTGAGCATGTGCACGGGTAGGGTCCCTACGCCTGGCTGGCAATCAGGGCCGATCTGCAAGGAGACAGGAGATTGGGGGGACCCCGCCGCTGGCATCTGCCTTGGCTGGTGGCCTGGTGCTGCCTGCTGGCTGCCTCCTCCACCCCGCAGTGCTGAGCCTTTGCCAGGCATATTTTAAAAGTGAGAAAGGAAGAGAGGAGAGAAGACTCACACCCAGCCTGCTGCTTTTCATGCCATTCAAAGGAATCACAGGCCAAATTTGGTACATACAGTGGGAAAAAAAATAGAGCTTTAACTCCTGTACTGCCAAGGAAGATGAGATTTTTAAAAGCTGAGTAATGTCCTTCTTTTAATATCCAGTCTGTTTTTGTTAGCACTCAGGGCTTCCACCAAGAGGGACAAAGGAATGGCCAGAAGGAAGATGCATTGTTCAGACAGTCCCATATCCCAGGCCAGGGAATAAAACCTGCAACATTGATTGTATAATCGTTTTTTTGTTTTGTTTTCTTTAAATGGCAGTTTCAGATTACTCGGGTGTTTGTGTGCCTAAAGACAGGACTCCTCCCAGGGTTTTAAGAGGGAAATCTGAGTTTTAGAGCAAAATCAGTGTTGCCAAGTCTCCAGTCAATGCAGCAATGTCAACATCTGCTCATGGGGAAGGACTGCCTAACCACAAATCCTGAATCACTAAATGAAATAGATAAGCTTTCCGTTGTTACCCTCGAAGGAAAAACCAGCAGACTTAAGTGGAATTAAAGAGTGCAACAAATTCACTTGAAGACACAGATTTAAATACTTAATGACTTGTTCATTTAATTCAGTGGTAACCACAACAAACAAAAATATTGATTATGGATTGACTGTATAAAGTGTTTATTTGGCAATCAAATGCTCCACTAACATGTCAAAGCATTTTCCAATTAGTCTAATAGGTAGGGCAGTGCCTCTCACCATAGTGAAGGATCAGGTTTCTTTTTTTTTAAATTTCCAATATGTTGCTTATCAATACTTTTGCAAAATACAATAAAATTGAATTACAAATTTATGTGTAACCCCCAATTTTTAGTAATTTTTATTATTTTTAAAAATTTATTTTTAGAGAGAGACGGATAGAGAGAGTGGGAAACATTGCCTCCTACATGCTACATGCCTGACCAGGAGTCTAACTGGCAACCTTTTGGTGCATGAGACGATGCCCAATCAATAAGCCACACCAGCCAGGGCCCCATTTTTTAAATTATTTGACTATTAGACATAAAATTACTCCATAAAATTGTTAGTGTCTAAACTCTTACTCCTAATTGTTACAAATTTGTTATAATTTATTATAAACAAACAATTCACAGACCAGCATTGGTCTGCTTTCCACACTCTAAGGCAGTGAAGGCGAACCTATGACACGTGTGTCAGAGGTGACACGCAAACTCATTTTTTTGGTTGATTTTTCTTTGTTAAATGGCATTTAAATATATGATATAAATATCAAAAATATAAGTCTTTGTTTTCTTATGGTTGCAAATATCAAAAAATTTCTATATGTGACACGGCACTAGAGTTAAGTTAGGGTTTTTCAAAATGCTGACATGCCGAGCTCAAAAGGTTCGCCATCACTGCTCTAAGGAGTACTGATGAAAAGTATCCAACAATAATAAGAAAACAATTTATTGAGGCGTTTAAAGACTAGTTTTTGGATCTGTATTGAACTAAGGCTTACATGAGCCAAGGTGAATAGGAACTATATCCATTTATATTGTTGATAAAAAAGAAAAAGTACACACTATTTTAGTAAATAATGAAAAATTAAGATCAATGAACTTAAAAGCCACCTGATGTTCAACAATCCTAAAGTCACCATTTAACGAGAAATTTTTAAGTCATTTATTAAATTGGAACTTGAGTTCATTGAAAATACTTCTTTGTTGACTGGTAAAGTGGTAATTAGTAAGTGTGACATCGCTCCAACTGGTTCCTCTCGTTTCTATTTTATTTACCGACTCCTCTTCTACATTAGAGAAAGGAAAGCAAAACTGCAGCTTGCCACAATTTAAAATATCTCACCAGGTAAAAGTCCAAATGTATTTTTCCCGAAAAACCATTTAGATTACAAAATATTTTGGAGGGCTCCTATTAATTTTCTCTAGTGTACATAAGCATCTTTTAGACCACTATCACTAAACAATTGAGACACAGTTTTGTAAATAGAAGGGCCTAGACATGAAAATAGAGGGAAATTTCATTGATTTAACAAACACATGGCAATTACTATGTATCAGGGACTGTTTAAAGGCTTTAGAGAAGTGAACTTACATAATCCTCATAACAAACTATGATGCACACTCTATTTTTATTTTACAGATGAGGAAACTAAAGTACAAAGAGGGTAAATTATTTTTCGTAGTGAAGAGGTGGCATGATCTGAAACTAAGCAGTCTGGCTTTAAAGTCACACTCTCATGCACACACAAGGGGCATCCTCTCATGGGCAATCAGAAAGAAGGGGAAAGCATTTTTAATATAGGCCAACGCTCTATCCACTGAGCCTAACCAGCCTTGGCGGGGAAAGCATTTTTAATATCATAAATGCAATTCCACTGGAGAATTCAATTAATGAGCATCACAATTTAAATAAAACTTGACCATGAAAATATCAAGGCAGAAGGCAAAATCCTGGATTTATTCTTTTTAGATCACTGAAGATGTATTGATTATCCATTCACCTCCCTTTAAAACTGTCTTTTCCAAGTTAGGTAACTATAGGAATAGTAGGATCCGGTGCATGAATTTGTGCACCTTGAAAGAAACTATGGGCCGCAAGACTGCATTGGGCACAGGAGCGGGTCTCGGCCCATCCTCCCAGCCCCTCCCACTGTGGCTCCCAGTCCCCTTGCTCCCACAGCCACCGCTTCCATGCACTGATGGCGCCTGCCCCGCTCACACCTGCTGACCGTGCAGAGTGATTAGGGCCAGCGCCAGCAGTGGGTGTGAGTGGCTGCTGCTGTTCCGATCACCCCTCAGGAGCAAGGGGACGTGAAGAAGCCCTCAGGGGTGATCAGGGCCAGCAGCTGCTCACACCTGCTGATGGTGCCAAGTGATTGGTACCAGTGCCAGAAGCTGGCAGCTGGTGTGAGTGGTGGCTCTGGTGCTGGCTGTGGGTGTGAGCAGGTCTGTCGCCAGCAGTGGGTGCAAGCACCGGGCAGGACCACAGCGTGCGGGAGCGAAGAATTATCAGTAACCACCAGAGGTTCGTCCTGATGACAACAACCAGTGCCCACCATGTTCCGCACTCTGCCACCTGCTGCCAATGCCCGCCATGTTCTGCAGGTGCCTCCTCATGGTCAGCACACGTCATAGCGACCAGTTGTTCGGTTGTTCTGGTAGCAGCAGTGGGTGTGAGTGGCTGCTGCTGTTCCGATCACCCCTCAGGAGCAAGGGGACGTGAAGAAGCCCTCAGGGGTGATCAGGGCCAGCAGTTGCTCACACCTGCTGATGGTGCCAAGTGATTGGGACCAGTGGTAGAAGCTGGCAGCTGGTGAGTGGTGGCTCTGGTGCTGGCTGTGGGTGTGAGCAGGGCTGTCGCCAGCAGTGGGTGCAAACACTGGGCAGGACCACAGCGTGCGGGAGCGAAGAATTTTCAGTAACCACCAGAGGCTTGTCCCGATGACAGCAACCAGTGCCCACCATGTTCCCCACTCTGCCGCCTGCTGCCAATGCCCGCCATGTTCTGCAGGTGCCTCCTCATGGTCAGCGCACATCATAGTGACTGGTTGTTTGGTTGTTCCGCCATTTGGTCTATTTGCATATTAGCTTTTTAGTATATAGGATGATGACTACTCACTTTCCTTCATACTTTCCTTTGTAAACATCCATCCCTAATTGTTCATTTAAAGGAGAAAACAATATCCCCTCTAATTCTCATCTCTGTATGATTTATACATACTCTACCAAAGCTTACAAAGGATCAAAGTCTTTGAGTGTGTTGGCAACAAAAGTCATACAGCTCTTCAGGTGCTCAGAGGGAAATTATTATTCACCATATAAACTAAAACTTACGTCTGTAGTACTCTTAAAAATCCTATATAATAAAAGCCTAATATACTAAGTGCCTGGTCATCCGTTCAACCAATCAAGTGTAATATGCTAATGATATGCTAAGGCCACTCAACCACTCTATGACATGTACTGACCACCAGGGGACAGATAGTTGACAGGTTGACCAGTCGCTATGATGTGCACTGACCACCAGGGGGCAGATGCTCCGACTGGTAGGTTAGCTTGCTTCTGGGGTCCAGGCGATCGGAACTTAGTGAGATGGGCTGGACATGCTCTGGAGCCCTCCTATGATCCCTCCCCGGCTGGCCAGCCTCCTGCTTCCCTCCCCAGCCTCAATCATACATCAGTGGGGTCCCTCGGCCTGGCCTGCATCCTCTCGTAATCCGGGACCCCTTGGGGGATGTTGGAGAGCCGATTTCGGCCCAATCCTGTAGGTCATTGGTGCACAAATTTGTGCATGGGCCTCTAGTCCTATATTATAAAAGGGTAATATGCAAATCGACCTAACAGCACAATAACTGGTTGCTATGATGTGCACTGACCACCAGGAGGCATACAATCAACACAGGAGCTGCCCCCTGGTGGTCAGTGTGCTCCCACAGGGGGAATGCCACTCAGCCAGGAGCCAGCATGGCTGGCAAGCGCAGCGGTGGCAGGAGCCTCTCCCACCTCCATGGCAGCACTAAGGCTGTACAACTGACTGCTTGGGAGCGGACCTAAGCCATCAGTTGGATCTGCTGGACATCCCCTGAGGGCTTCCAGACTGCGAGAGGGTGTGGGCCAGGCTGAGGGCCCCTCCCCCTCCGCCCCCTGTGCACAAATCTTGTGCACCAGGCCTCTAGTAAAAATAAAAACAAACAAACAAACAAAACTATATGCATGTAAGTACAATTGTGAAGGAGATATTTCCAAGAGGAAAAAAGGAAAGAAGACATACCCAGACAATAATTATCATAGGACTCTATTGGTGCAAAATTAAACACAGTATTTATACTTTTCCATGAATGGAAAAATAATGAAAGGACATATAATAGAAGAACTAGAATAATGACTCAACTAATATCATTTGAAAAACTGTGGAGACTATATGGAGGTAAAAATATTAGGCTCTCAATTCATATTAGAAACAAACAAACAAAAATAGTAGATAAATTGAAGAACTAAATGTAAAAACTGCTACAGAAAATTAGAGGATAATCTACAGGAGGCAAGCCTTTGTCTTAATAAGCTTCTCTGCTTTTTAAGCAAAATAAATTATAAAGACAATTTTTAAATAAGAGCAAATAATTAAAAACATGAAAAGTTTTACATTTTACTACATAAAATTCCATTTGTCAAAACATACATAACATTGAAATATGAAAAACAAATTAAGAAACATATGCATGTATAATGGAGCCAAGCTCCGTGGATGTAACACTAGAAAATTGTGGGCAAATGCCAACAACAATAACATACAGGAGAAATTCAAATAAAAACATGTATGTAATATCTCTATAAGAATCCTAGATATAAAAGTTTAAAATGAGATATATACAGTGTTTTACCTTTTGAATTAATAAACACTTTTAGTAGATTATATTTAATGGCAGAATGCGATATGATTAAATGTGTCCATTCATTTATGAATGTTTAAATGCTGCCCAGAAAGCAATTTGATGGTATGTATTTAAAAAGTTTAAATATTTCTTCCATTTGATAATGAAATTATACTTTAAAAATTTTTGTTTTTAAGATTTATATAGAAGACAATTTATTGCAGTACTAATTCCATTAATGAGCTATTAGAGGCAACTTAAAAATCCAACAATTAAAGGTGCATTAAAAAATATATCTGTATACAATTGGGATATTACGAAGCTTTGAAAACCATGTTTTGGTGGAATAAGTTTGAAAGATGTTCACAATAAAATAAGTGAAAAGAACAGGTCATAACATGTTGTATATGATGCATTATCAATATTTGGCATTGCTACCAGGGTTGTAAACTCAATTGCCAAGAGTCCACATTGGTATCATAGTGAGTAATGCTGGCAGGGAAGATGCCTTTTAAAATTCAATAATCTTCCTTTCTCCAGTTTTTCAAGAAACATTCAGCCTTCTTTGCCTACCTTTCCCGTTTACAATTATCTTTGTCCCCTCTCCCGCAACCCAACTTTTCTCTTTACTGCAAGAAGGAATAATCACTGGCAATGAGAATTCAGCATCAGATTAAGGAACAGGATGCAGAGGTAGGAGTGGGGCTTCCTGGAGAAGGAGGCCCCCAAGGACAGGCACCCTATCTAGTTCTCATCTGTTCTTCTCACGGCAGTGTGGCCAAATCTGCATTTGATTCAGAGATGACATAAATCTTATTTTTTTATGTGAATTCTAATTTTTTGTTTTGTTAATCCTCACCTGAGGATGTTTTTCGATTTATTTTATTTTATTTTTTAGAGAGTTGAAGGGAGGGGGAGAGACACAGAGAGAGAAACATGGATGTGTGAGAGACACATGGATTGGTTGCTTCCCGTATGCACCCTGACCAGGGCCTGAGATTGAGTCTGCAACCTAGGACCCTCCAGTTTGAGGGCCGATGCTCTATCCACTGAGCCAAACAGGCTAGGGCATAAATTCTAATTTTTAATTGTTGACTCAACATTTTATATCTGACTATCTATCTATCTATCATCTGTCTGTCTATCATCTATCATCACCATCCTATCTAAAAGGTGTATATAGAGGGTGTCCCCCCAAATGTATGAACACACTTTGAATAATTACAAAGGCAGTGTTTATTAAAATACATTTCATTTTCAAAATTGAGCTGTCAGCTGTTAGAGTGTGTATACAATTTTTGGGACACCCTGTACATACTGTGAAGACAAAACAAAGCACATCAAGGGGCTTCAAATTTGTGACTTCCACCATTCACACTTATGTGTATGAATGCAAAAATGACTGGCAATGAAATACAAAAATAATACAATATTACATAATTTCAATCATTTTAATTTCATTTTCTTTATACTTTTTCTGTTTTCTAAGTTCTCTCCATCTATTTCTTTTTATAAACAGAAAAGTGTGACCTATTGTCATATTATTTTATCTATTTATTAATCCTCTTAGGAGATACAAAGTTGTTTTTTAAAATATGAAGGGTCCTCTTCTGCAGTTTGTCTCTGATCTTATATTTCTAAATATGTGCACACTTCTACAGAGTTATAGATCATGTTATTATTTATGAAATCATTATTTCTGTCAGAAGCTTCTTTGGAAAACAGGGGTTTAAACATTTATCTTATTTTTTTACTCCCTTGAGACATAACCTAATCATCTTGCCCTAATTTCATCTGCATTTTTCTTTTGTCCTTTAAATCCTATCTACCCTTCCAATTATAGCTAGGAGATATTAAGACATTTTTTTATTCTAGGACTAGACTCCATTGCTGGTACAATTTTAGCAGTTCACTGGCCAAAGTGTCTTTTATTTAAAATATTAGAACATCCCCTAAGTGTTTGGACAGGCGTGGCTTTGAGAGAATAGAAAGCTTTAAGGTTTAATTAGCACTGTCATGCCATCTCTCAGACACAGGCTTCTCCGGATAGTCACCCTACAAAAGGGGATTTTAAAAAGGAGAAAGGAATGCAGTCACAAGTATAGTACTAAATCTAGAAAAGAAAGAATGTAATAGGCTCAGCCGATTGAGGGTTATGATAAAATAACTGGCAAAAACTACAAAGCCCTCCCTGTCTGTAAGGACAAAGAATGCTTTTGACAAAGCTCACAACAAATTAATTACAGAATCACTACTGCACACATACAATAATCTTTATGCACCTCCCCCGCCGGGTGTCTTATGTTTAAAGGGTGAGGCTTCTTAGAAACAACATGGTTGGACTATTTCTCTTGTTTATAAAGCTGGTGTGTTAGAAAAACTGGAAAAGCAGAGAGAAAAATCTGGCTTTCATTTTTAGCTATTTTTTTTCTAATTCCTCTATTTTACTGGAAGCATATTATGTTTTTAAAAGTATTGAGTAAAAAGAAAAAAATGTTCAAATTAGTACAGCATCAAAACAAGTGTATCCTAGCTATTAGAATGACGTCATTGGACCAGGACATAGTGTAATTCATTTTCAAAGAAAGGCTTGATATAACCTTTAAAATGAGAAAACTTTTTTTTTAATGTGTGATATCAAACCTTGAGGGCTTTCTTCCCACTGAAGCATTCAAAAGTGAGAATTCTGATATCTTGTTGACAACGTTTAAATGAGTATGTCAGTTTATAATTACAAATGCAAGGAGGAACTTTTTATAACTGAATACTTAACACATATTAAAGTTATAACACAAACCACATAATGTACTTCCTGCCCCATTTTGCTCATGTTTTCTTTCTACAAAGTATGTATATAAAAATTTCTCACTTTAAAGCTTGAAAATAGTTTTCTGAGATGATGAGTTTGCTATGAAAGTGGGGATAGATTACTCTATAGCCTTTCCTTTAATGCATTTTAATAATATAATCCTTATAGGAAAATAAAGATGGAAAGGAATAGAGGTAAATATTTCCTGAAGCGGCAGAGGGTTCAGAGAGGTTAAATTCACTATGTTTATCATTGAATCTTTGCTTAATTATCGATTGCTTCCTACTCCCAATCACCTTTCAGGTGAGATGGCAGACCATCTGACCAGTATGGGCATGTATCTCCCCAATCCTCTTCTTACTTCCCTGTGACCTCCTCCAAATGAGGTCAGAAAACAAATGTGTTCTGTTAACTTGATTTCCATTCTTTGAGTTGAATCACAGAGTACAGAAAACTTGTTATAGCCAATGAAGAAATATAGCAATGGTTCCAGGGTTTCTACTCTCTAATTTCCTTTGAAAAGAATTAACCCATTGTAGGAATTTATTTTTCAGGTGAGTCATAAGGTATGATTGAAGACTTTCCATCCTCACCTGTCTGGATGGCTCAGCAGTTGAGAGTCAACCTATGAACCAGGAGGTCATGGTTCAATTCTGGTCAGGGCACATGCCAGGGTTGCAGGCTCTATCCCCAATGTGGGGCATGTAGGAGGCAGCCAATCAATGATTCTTTCTCATCATTGATGTTTCTATTTCTCTCTCCCTTTCCCTTCCTCTCTGAAATCAATAATAATAATAGAAGACATCATCCAGATCTAAGTTTTATGATTGGCCAACTCTGTGCCTTTGTGATGTGGTTGCCTAGGATCATTTTTACTGCCTCTCTAAATTCCCAGCATGACCACAAATCCACTTGTAGACAGTTTAAAGGGGGAATGTTTATTCTTGATAACACTTAATATGGGCCAATAATTTTATATGCATTATCTCTTTTTATGCTCACATAAGCACTATGAGGTATGTATTATTATTGCCCTTGTTTCACATATTGGGGAATGGGAGCAAGCCCAAAATAGCATTAAACAGCGCAGCAGTGGTTCAGACTCATCTGCGACTGACCACAGAACCCACCCTTCATCAGGGGTTCTCAACCTTGGCTCAGAACTTTATCATACCAATGTCAGGACACCCTCCAGATGAAACTGGAATAGAATCTCGGAGGGTGGTACCATCCAAGCATTAGTATTTTTTAAAACTTCCAGGTAACCCTAATGTGTGGTTGGGTTGATAACACTGTACCACATGGACTTCATTGCCCACCACAAGGAGTCAAGACGAGGACAGGCTATAATTCACACTTGAGTCAAGGGCACAGGGAATTTTCATGAATCTAAATTTTATATTTTACAGTAACGCTTTGTAATGGTTTCAGTATTCAAATGCAGTGGAATTGTACTTGAAAAACTTAAAATTATGTAATTAAACACTGAGGTTTGGTTGTGTGTATTCACAGATCCAAGCCTGCCAATATGACATCTGACGGAGGCAGTGAGGGTACTGGAAGGCAGATGAAATGGGTCTAGGTGTGTGCAGCTAAATATCTTAAGCCATCTGAACCCCAGAGACATGTCCCTAAGGCAGCCAGTGTGAGATCATGACCTTCAGTTCTTGTTTTGCTTTGGAATAGCTCTGTGGAAGACTGAAAAGATTGTCACCCAGAACTTCTGCTGCAGGGCCTGTCAGTCTTCTGAAAATTAGTAGGAATTCATTTCCTGAAGCTTCCATAACAAAATACCACAAACTGAGTGGCTTAAACAACATCAATTTATTATCTCACATCTGGGGACTATAGGTTCAAGATCAAAGTATCAGCAAGGCTGGTTCCTTCTAGGGCTGAGAGGGAGAATCTGTTTCAGGCCTCCCTCCCAGCTTCTGGTTGCCTCCTGCATTTCTAGCTTGTAGATGGCCGTCTCCTTTCTTCATGTTTCTCCATCTCTACATTCTAATTTCTCCCTTTTATTAGGACATGGGCATATTAGATTAAGGCTCTTCCTAATGATCTTATCTTAATGGAATAACCTACAAAGATCCTATGTCCACAGGTTCTACGGTGTAGGGATTTAATATTTTTGGGGGGACACAGTTCAACCAATAACAAATACGTTATGCCAACTGAAAGAAGTTATCATAAGCGAGAAATTGCAAAAAGCCCTAGAGAGAGGAAATTCCTTATTTTTCTGGAAAAAAATAGATAAGGCTATACCTTAAATGTGTATATGATTTTAAAGCTTATAACATTCATAGACACTCTACTTCCCAGTCTTCCCAGCCCTTTAGATCTACTAAATAAATTGTAAATCAGAGAGTTTATTTAAACACTTGAGGCCACAAAACTAATAAGAGGGTGGTATCCTTGGTTGAAGTTCAGGCATCCAACTCCACCTATATCTATTGTTCTCCCAAGATAAATGAAGGGCTCAGCCTGACTCATCACTGCCCTTGAGGGTAGCAGGGCTATGAAACCTCAGATTTACTGAGCTGAGGCCATAAAAAATCTGAATGGTTGTTTGGCTCCAAGAAGGCGAAGGAAGGTGAGTATGTTCTTCCTCACAAAGTGGAGCATTCAAGATGAGATACTGAGGAAAAAAGAACAAAAAACTGCTACCATTTTATGTGCTTTGGTAGGTGCTATTTACTGGCAAGGGAGAGGACACTGGAGACGAGCTGTTTGGTATGTGGGTTCTCTTTCTCAGAATGCTTTCACTGATGGAATTACTTGATTTCTTAGTGTTTCTGTGATGACTCAAGTGGAGTAGAATGTTTCCTCAACAAGGTGTATTGCTTTTTGAAACCTGCTGAGCCCCAAGTGGAACAGTTATTCAGTCTGTAACAAACCCATTGACAAGTTAAACTAATAAGGGTTTATTGATGTGTAGGATTCTAGATAATGTTGTCATGCACAGAAACCCTTGCAAATACAGCCACAGATGTTTGGGCTCCTTGGCTTTCCAAGTGTTTCTCTCCATTATCAAACGACTTTCTTAGGTCTGAAGGGACAGATCTCTAGAGTAACTGAGCTGGATTGCTGACCTGGTAACACTGAGAAACATTGGGTGTCTGCCCTCTGATTAAAAATGGCCAGGGCAGTCTAATGAACACAATAAACTGACAAACAAAATAGGTCCAGAGGCATGGAGGCATGGAACAGACTGACATTTCTCGGGGCAGGAGGTGGAGTGGGGGGAAGAGATTAACCAAAGAATGTATATACATACTAGAGGCCCAGTGCCTGAGACTTGAGGCAGGAAGACCATTTAGGGAGTGTGGCGTTGACAAGGCAAGAGATAAGAGAGGATCAGAATTGAGGCGATGTGGGAGGAGGAAATTAGGTTGAATAGAAAGTTGCTATGAAGGTAGTATCAGACTGAACTAAGGGACTCATCAGATGTTAAGGGTGAGGGAGAGAGAGGAGTCAGATGTGACATATTTAATTCCAGCCTGAGAAACTTGTTAAATGAAGTGGCATTCTTTAAGGAAGTATAGAAGGAGGCTCTGCAATGAAAAGACACTTATGAATTTAGTTTAGAATATGAAAATGTATTGCTGGAGACATCCATGTGAGGATGCAGAGAGACCAATTGTACACACTGTCCCAGATCCTGGGAGAGAGATCTGGGCTGAAGCTATTACTCAGAGATGTATTTAAAACCTGTGTAATAGAAAAAAAATTGAAGTAAGTAGAAATCAGAGCCCAGGACACAATACTGAGGAATACTAACCATTAAGGGTGACTAGAAAAGAGAACTCCACAAAGGAAACAGAGAAGTCGGACAGTGGATAGAATGGATGAATTAAATTCTGGAGAGTGTGGTGTTGTGGAAGTCACAGGAGAAAGGTTTCAGGACGAAGGCACTGGGTGACGGGGACCAATGCCATGGAGTAGAAGTGAAGAGAATGCAGTAGACTTAGCCTCAAGGAGGATACAGTGGCCTTTGCCAAATTATTGTGAGAAGAATGATGGAATGAGATCCAGAGGCCAAGGAGTGAATGGGACATAAAGAAGCCATCATCTGATCATGTGGGGCCCCTGCTTAAAAGCCCCCTGAACCTCCCAATGCACTTGAATAAAATCAGACATTTTCCCCATGAGCTAACAGGTCTCCGCGATCTGTCCCTTGTCTATCTCTGTGACGCCATTTCCCTACTTTATCACTTGACCACCCTATTACCACAGAGGCCTCCTTTCTGTCCTTCAAACATACCAAGCTCATAGCTATTCTATGGTCTTTGCATTTGCTGGTCTTTGGCCTGAAGTGCTCTTCTCTAGATACTTTTAGGCCTGTCTCCTCATATTTCATGTCTTAACTCAAAAGTCCCCTCACCGGAAAGTCTTCTCTGAGCAATGCGGAGACACACCACCAAGTACAATCCAATGTCACCCTCTTACCACATGATAGAATTTTAGTTTCTTCATAGTGTGCATCAGCCCTCTGTATCGACAGTTTGTTTATTTGTCTATATTTGTTACATGTTCCTTCATGAAATATAAGCTCCCCTGTGGTGTTCAAAATTATATTTTCAGCATCGAAAACAATGTCAAGTATATGTTCAATGAACATTTCTTGGTTGATTGAAAAGTGGAAGCAACACATAAAGATAACTTTTGAAAAGTTTCCAGGCAGTATTGAAGGTCCAGTTTATGGGACTGTGACTCACTGGTAGCACAGATCTCAGCTCATTCTGTCCATGGGAATAGAAAATGGTGAGTGTGGGACTGAACTGGAAATGTAGGTTTGTGGTAATTCTTGGGAGGAAAGTGATGGAAAAGATGGGCAGTGGGGTCTGGGTCAGGTAGGGGAGGAAGTGAAGAGAGGAGAGCACTTATTGATAGGGGAAAAGTCAAAGCCAAGGATGAAGAATCACAGAATGGCAGGATGGGGGTCTGGGTTTTAAAAAACATTGATGTCTGTGCCTCACTCAATTCTAATATGCAGCCAGGTTTGCAAAACCACTGAAGTCAAGGAACAAATGTGTCAGATTGACCAAGTTAAAGCCCAGCATTCTGCTCAAATAATGAGCCTTAAGTTGTTCTAATGGCTTATTTTTACTGATGCAACATGCTAAGCTTTAAATCAAAGGAATAAGCCCATATGGGTAAAAATGCCTATAGGAATTTTCAATGTCATAACTAAACCAAACCAGCAAAAGTAATGCTGGGGCCTGAACTACAAAATGAAGCAAAAGGCTTTCAGTTTATGTGTTTCAGTATGAAAAGCTGTAGCAGAATTTTTTTCTCACTTTCAATTTTCATACCTTTGTTTATGCTTGTAATAATGCCTGCAGTGATGGGCTCCTTAGAGAGACATGTGCAGGCACATGGGACACAATGAGCCATGTATTGAGAATAGTCTTAAAAAGTGGGTAAAATAAAGGTGGAGTTATTTTTCCCTTCTTTGTTTCATAGTCTTTTGAAATCTACACCATATTTGTGTTTAATGAGATGTTCTACATATTTTTACAGCAAGTGATAGATACTATTTAGCAAATAAATGCTAAATCAGCATATGTCAGACAATTTAAACTACCTAATGTTATCTTCCTCATTCAAATCTATACTATAAAACCCTAATATGCAAATAGACCAAATGGCGGAACAACTAAACAACCAAACAACTGAACATCCAAACAACTGGTCGCTATGATGTGTTCTGACCACCAGGGGGTGTGCATGGAACATGGCGGGTGTCATCCATGGAGTGATGGTGAAGCAGGTGAGTGGGGGTGCCAGACTAAGGTAGGGCACCAGTCACTGTCATTGGGGTGAGCCTCTGGTGGTTACTGAAAATTCTTTGCTCCCACGTGCCATGGTCCCCCGCAGCGCTTGCACCTGCTGCCAGCGCTGGCCCTGCTCACACCCTCAGCCGGCACCAGAGCTGCCGCTTGCACTTGCTGCTGGCACCTGGCACTGGTCCTGATCACTTGGCACCTTCAGCAGATGCAAGTGGTGGCTGCAGGCCCCAATCAACCCTGAGGGCTTCTCCACCTCCTCCTGTCCTGAGGGGTGATTGGGGCAGCAGCCGCCACTTGCACCCACTGCTGGCGCTGGCCCCAATCACTCTGCACCATCAGTGGGTGGAAGCAGGGCAGGAGCTGTCAGCACATGGGGGCAATGGTGGTTGGAGCGGGGCTGTTGGCAGACAAGGACCGGGGGGGCCACGGTAGGAGGGTTTGGAGGATGGGCCAAAACCCACCCCTGTGTCCACCACAGCCTCATGGCCCACAGTTCCTTTCAAGGTGCACGAATTTGTGCACTGGGCCCCTAGTTTGATCATATAAATCTTTAAAGATATACCTTTTAATGAAATGGTATTCAGGTGCTAAATTTTTCTCTACTGTATAGAAATTAAAAGCAACATTTCTCTGGCCTGGAGCTAACTTTTCATGACTCCCTGGGTATTCTCTTTTTTTATCTTGATTATTTAAGATGTTCAAATAAGTGAGTTTTCTTTTTACTTGACACATTTTCACATATGTTGCCTTGACCTTTCGCATATTTTACCCATGTGGGAGACTTCCTAGAAAATAAAGGATCTGTGTTTAATTATTTCATGGGGACAATTTAAAGGGAAATCCAGAGCATCTCCTCTATAGCTCTGCCTTAAGGAGAAATAAGAAGCAATGGTGAGTTTATAGCTTTTGGCCATTGATAGAGATTTCTCACAGTTCCCTCAGTGATAGCACTAATTCCACCTGTTCACTTGGGTACATCCCAAGTTCGTTGATTCAGACTCTAATTTGTGAATGTTCAGTTTCGGACTAGGCTGACATATACTGCATGAGTATCACAAACATTGGCTTAGCAAATTAATAGAATATAAAAAGATAAAAGAGTCCTACATAGTGTTGCTCAGTGGATAGAGCTTTGGCCTGTGGACTGAAGGGTCCCAAGTTTGATTCCTTGATCCCGGCCCAGTTGGGATGCTTTCGGGAGGCAACCAATAGGTGGGTTTCTCTCACATTGATGTTTCTTCCTCTAAAAAAAATCAATGGAAAAATGGCCAAGGGTGAGGATTAACAAAGAATAAGTAAAAAACAAAAAAAGACAAAAGAGGTAGTGTTTGAATGAAAACCAAACTAGTCTTATGCAACTTCAAACATGAAATTATTTAATGTTTCTATTTATGTATTTTATATTTAATAAGTTCAAACTGATAAAAATCTAGACTCACATAATTTACATTTTATAGTTGAAATAAGAATAGAGAGCTCAAAAGATTTACCCAATATTATTTAACTGGATTATAGCAAAATCAAGATCAGAAAGCAAAATTCCAAAGTCACTGCTATGCCACACTATCTTTCTATTTATCCACTAAAAACAGGTCCTCAGGAAACTCTTATGCTAGTTCCAGTTGTTTTTACTCTATATATACAGGGCGTCCTCCAAAAATTTATACACACATTGAATAATTAGTAAATCCAGTGGGTTAAATCTGAAAAGAAAGAAACATCAATTGAGCTATCACCTGTATTAAACATGCGCGTGTACACACACACACACACAAACACACATATACATATATATACACACACATATATACATATACATATATATGTATGTATGTATGTATATATATGAAACAAAGGGGAAGAGAGAGGAAAAACACATCAATTTGTTGTTCCTCTTATTTATGTATTAATTGGTTGATTCTTGTATGTGCCCTTATTGGGATTGAACCTGCAACCTTTGTGTATCATAGCGATTCTCTAACCAACAGAGCTACCTGGCCAGGGCTGTTTTTGTTCTTGAATGTAATATTACTTCTCATAAAATCTGTTCTACAATCTAGAACTTTTTCCTAATTTCAATTCTTGTTGGTTAGTCACATTAATGAGGGTCTACTCTTTCTGCTGTAATAGGATTTGTAATTGTAAAAGTCTTTCTGTCCACACAGCTAAAGGAACCCAGAGAAGTGAATGGCAATGGTGTACTTAGGAAGGGTCTGCCTTACCTATATGTATTAATCAGGGCTTTTTCGGTTGCAAGTGACTAAACTTGATATTTTTGGCTCCCATAACTTGGGAGAATATTGGGACAGCACACAGGATTAAAGGAAGAACTTCAAGAACCACAACCAGGGCCAGGATTAGCGACTCATGTAATTTTACTTACCTCTGCTTGGCTTCCTTCCATAGACAGACTCCTACTAACATCTGGGAAAGTGGCCTGAGATTTATACTAGATTAGTTAGATTAACAACACCACTGTAAAGAATGACTTCCAAATCTATTTGAGTCTATCACCTGCCCCCCCCCCCAAAAAAAAAACAAAAAAACAACAACAACAACCTGACTGACTCTGTTTGGTCAGTATGTCTCATTGTATCCAGAGAAAATGATACCAAAGTTTCCTAGGCTACTGCAAGTTGGGTCAGGGGAAGATAAAAACCAGAGGAGGGGGCATAGAAAAGCTTCACAAAGAGACAAGAACAGTAACTACCAAAGTCAAGTACATATACAAGTTATTGATTTGAGGAGCTGGAGAAAAGTTCATCTACAGCCCAGCTGCTTTTCCATTGACCTACCTCTTTACTGGAGATGCTTGCAAAAATTCTTATGTCTAGTTCTGATCCCAGAGCAACTGAATCAGAATTTATTAGGATGGAGCCCAGGATGGGGAAGTAGGGTATTAATAAAACAGTACCCAAAAGGACTCTCTGCTCCATCTCTAGTTTTAAAACATTATCATTGGGAGTGTATTTTCTGGAATGGCTAACTATCAAGCATTCATCAACAATCAATATATTATCATGAATTAGTTCAACAGATTAGTCTAGTTCTTTTAGCTGGATTTTAAAAGCATGAGATACAGGATAAATACAATTTGATGAAGAAGAAATGAATTGGGGCTGGCACTAATGGGATGTACGGTGTGGGGTAGAGAGGTGGGACATGGAATTATAGTGGGTCATTTTCTAGTTAAGGATCATTTTAAACTCATATTTCATTTTCTGACCATAATCTATTCTACATTCTCAGCTTTTCCACATTTTCATTTTATTATAACTTCTCTTCAATCTCATTCTTCTAGTTTATGATTTCTTAATTTTTTCTCAATCTCTTCCCCTACTAGGCTAGAGCATAAACTGCTTGAGCTACTTTATAACCTCATTCTACTAGTGCCCTAGCTCACTAGACCTCAGTCCTCCATCATTCCCATATTTTGCTTTATTCCCTCCTGCTTGCCAGCTGCTGTTTACTGTTGAGAATTTTGTGTAAAGACACTCCACAAAATTGATGGTGTATATCATCAGCTTGTCCTCAAGGCTGCCCACAAACCTTCGATTTATCATGCTATCGCTTTACCCCATTACCATCAGAGACTAGCCATACCTGCCCTGTTCTAATGAAGCTACCCCCTCAACCCTCATGCCCATCATATCCTTCATTCCCCAGAAAACTGGGGCCATCCAAATTTCCAACTCTAATACCAAATTTATCTGCATGTAGACTTGAATTCCTACTTATCTTTCTCTATTCTCAGAGAGTGAAGCTTTCCTCTGCTTGTTCACGGCTGGCCTCTTTACTCTCTGCAAACTCTTTCTTGAGCCCTAGCTGGTTTAGCTCAGTGGATAGAACGTCAGCCTGCAGACTGAAGGGTCTTTGTTTGATTCCAGTCAAGAGCACATGCTCAGGTTGTGGTTTTGATCCCCACTGTGGGACATGGAAGAGGCAGCTGATCAATGATTCTCTCTTATCATTGATGTTTCCGTCTCTTTCTCCTTCTCCCTTCCTCTCTGAAATCAAGCTATGTATATAAAAGCTTAAGCAACCAGCCGACCAGCCAGTAGCTATGACACACACTGACCACCAGGGGGCAGGAGCTGCTGAGTGACAGCAACTTTGCAGAGTGCCCTCTCACAATCCTGGACCCCTCAAGGGATATTGGAGAGCTGGTTTCTGCCCGATCCCTGCAGGCCAGGCCAAGGGACCCCAGTGGTGCATGAATCCATGCACCGGGCCTCTAGTAAAAAATAATAAAAAATAAACTCTTCTTGGGTCCTGTTTTATCTCTCTTCATATTCCCACTCTTTCTCTTTGTGGGTAGATTTTTCCCTGACCACTCTTTATACATTGAATCCAATAAAATATATTTATGACCCATTCATCTCCTCCCTTCTGATACTCCCTTATTTTGGGTTATCTCAATATTCTTACATTATAACCACCAAATTCATATTGATGGTTCCCAAATATTTCCAGCATGGCTTGCTTCTAGACATTCATTTGGATACCCCATAGGCATATCAATCTTAACAAATCCAGAACTAATTGCATCTTTTCTGACAAACCTATATCACATCCACTTAGGAACCCAAGTCAGAAACCTTTGAACTACCCAAAATACCTCTGTTCTCCTCAATCTCTATATCTAATTGCTTATAAAACTTTGCTGATATTACTACTTAAACATATCTCTAACCTCATTCTTTCTCTCTAACCCTCTGTAACCTCATTACTAGTTTTGACCTTCATCATCCTTTGCTTGGAAAATTGCATTACCTCTACAATTTGTCTCCCTGATGCTGCTATAAGTTGATCCTCTACTCCTCAGCCAGAATAATGTATCTAAGGGTTAATTCTGACTGTTACTCTTTCTGTTTAAAATTTAACAGTGGATTGGCATCACTTACTGAATAAATACATGGTTCCTTATTATGATATGAAAGATCCCTCATGATCTACTACCCATTAGCCAGTCACTGTATCATATTTTATGTGCAAGTAACATAGAACTGATTCCAGTTTTTTCTGACTCTGTGCTAGCCTCTGCCTTGGTCAGGTGACCTTCTGTCCTTGGAATGCATTTTCATTGTTCTTTTCTGGATCAATTCCTACTCTTCCTTTAAGATTCAGCTCAGAAAGACACCTTTTCCAGGAAACATTGATTAGTCCTCCAGATTAGGAGCAATGTCCCACTTTTCTAGTGTTTCTCTTCATAGACTGTAAACTGATCAGGACAAGGTCCACATCTTTAATCTCTATATTTTTATTCCACAGTACAAATGCCAACCTTGTAATAAATGTGTGTGTATATATATATATATATATATATATATTGTACTGAACTGTAGATATATTGGCAAGACAATACCAAAAGAATGAAAAGAACACAGAAAAATTAAGAAGTGAGAAGAAGACAAAACTCCCTTTGCTTATTTTATAATTTTGTGTATGTAGAGCATATATTTGGGGGTGGAAGGAAGGATTGAGGGAAGAGTACCGTATTATCATTGTAGATAACAGCGATTTGTAGGAATATAGACTCTATAAGAAATCAGGGTGGGGCTTGGAGGGGGATAAAAGTGGGATCTAGAGAAGGGAAATGACAAAGGTAAAAAAATCCTGTATCAGACAGCCAGAGTGGTCAGTTCCTCTTGACCTTACTGGTTCCCAGAGCCGTTGGCCACTTATTTCTGCCCAGTAGTTGCTTCAGCAAACTCGTTATGAGCTCCAATCAAATTCATGGAGCTTCAACTTGTTAGCACTCTGCCTCATGTTCCAACCATGTTACCTCTTATCGTCCACCCTGGGGCTGAGGTATAAGATGATACATGCATCAAGGACCCACACATGTGCAACCCCAGAGGACTGGAAGCAACTGCTTTGAGCAATTGGATATGGGAGCTGGCAGATAAATTCTTACCCACTGCATCCCACAGATGGGTTGTCTGAAGATGAAACTTATGAGACTGAGAAATCAATTATATGGAACACTGAACAATGGTCTGGTGATTAACACATTTTAGGTAGGCACGCTCTTTTTCTCTGCTTCACTCCCTCTATTTCCCTTGCATTGTACTTCCTATTAAAGCAATGATATATAAGCTTATATTTAATTATTATTGCTTTAACCCCAGGCTATACTTTCTGGGGGACCTAGGATGACATAGTTGGTGCCAGGTGCGGCCCTTAAAAAAATACCCTCACGATGGTATTTTAGAAACTCTAGATTTGGGATCAGGCCTAAGCAGATCCAGAAAACATGAATTACATGAAGAGGTGGACCATTCTATCTTGTCATTTACTTCTGAAGTACTGATACCTGTCCTTCTATGTACACCTCCAGCATTATGGTGGTGGTGATGTTGGTGGGTGCTTATGATCAACTAAATGTGTTGAAAGCAATTTACAGTTTACCGCTATGTCAGCAAGATATGTTGGTGTTAGCAAAAATTAGAATAGTGTTACATTTCAGTGCCAATCAAGCATACCCCCAAAACACAATGATGAAGGAAGATACCCTCACTGTACAGAACTTTATGCAATACACTTAGTTACTCCTGTTGTACTGATGGAGAAATGGTCTGAGATATGGAGATATATCTATATCTATATCTATATCTATCTATCTATCTATCTATCTATCTATCTATCTATCTATCTCCCAACCACCATTGGGAAAGGCAGATGAATTGGTTGGGTTGATTAGTCAGGGGCTTAGAAGGAAAAAGATTGGAGGATCAGGGACATGAGGTTTTAGGGAAGACACATGTGGATGGGCATATGTGTGCGGGCACAAAATA
>NW_006287457.1:179713-188097 GCF_000327345.1 Myotis davidii | reverse complement strand
GCAGCTCAGTGTGTGATCCTATATACATTAGTATACACACAGTTCATACTAACTGGTGTCATATATATTGTGTTCTCAGCAGTTAGAATATATGATTCCTGGAACCAAAGGGGCAGATATAGAATTGGTCCCTCTTATCATTACCCAATGACCAAACTGTATAATTGATGTTTGCCGTCCCTGCAATCTTAACTTCTACCAGGTTAGAAGTTCCTGTTTCCAGGATTGGTGGTTGGGACACTTCCACAGGGCACTTGGTTTCTCAGGTCAGTGTGTCAGAGGCCAATACAGTAGTTACTGTCAATTCGTAGTTCTATCTTTTAAGAGGATCTAGGAGGGCTGCTGCACAATGAGGCAGGGGAATATATCTGGGATCCAAGATTCACTGGAGTATCTGTTGTACTTTGATGTTGAGTGATGGTGATGAGAAATGGACAATTGCCTAACAGGGAAAAGACAGAAGTGTGGGTCAGTCTTCCAGGTAAGCCACACGGAGAAGTCTCAGTGCTGGCTGAGCAGAAGGGAAATGTAGAATGGTGGTGGGGGGTGATCAGTCATTGCCTCCAGGCCAAGTGCAGGAGTGAGGACTGTAGTTTGCTTCACCTACTTTTTAATTTCAGGTCCTCAGAGATTGAGTCTGGCTGCTGCCTTGATTGGTTTCATAGGTACTCTCAGGGCATCTTGTTCTTCTAGCAGTGAAGCCCAAATTGTAACAGGAAAGTCAATAAAAGGCAAGGGCCTGGAAAAGTCTGACAGACTCCCTAACTCCACAGCCCAAGCCACTGGCTCTGGCTTACCTACTCTTATATAATCAGCCTGCCTGGGATTCTGGCCAATTCCATGCAGGAATAACCAAAAAGCACCTTCCATCATTGCACCAAGCAATCTAGCCTCCTGCCCTGGGCCTTTTATTTTTGTAAAAACTGAAGCAAGAGAGTTTTTGAGATCTGCTTAGTGCTACCCTTGTGCAAATCAGAAGTATGGGGTGGTTATCCCATGAAGTGAACACTTACCAGTGGGAAGTGAGAGCTGGCAGATAAATGTTTCCTTCCTCCTCCCCCAGACACAGGGTCTGAAGTTACAGTTGATCATATGACTCCTTGGACACCAGTCCTATAAGATCAAGCCATCAGTGACACTCAATCCCCAAAGGTGGACAGCTGGGTAATGATCACCTGTCCTTATATTGAGTCTCACCTTCCCTTGTCACTTCTCTCTTCTTATCAATCCTGCCTTCCTGGGATCGCACTCCCTAATAAAATACTACACATAAGCTTTTGCCTCAGGCTTTGCTTTCTGGGGGAGCACAGCCAAGGCAGAATGGAAGAAACGATTCAGAGATCTGAAACAGATATTTAGCTTGTACAGAAGATCTAGAAGCAGATGACTCACAGGCAGTGGGGGTGAGACAGACATGACTGAAAAGTGGGGGATGCCTTTTTCTTCCTGACTGGATCTCCCAATTCAGGACAGTTTAAAGCAGTATTGGCACAATAATTTATAATATTATAAAGGATCAATAGAGGGAATGGAAAAGTCAGATAATGAGACAAGCGAAGCATTTTATATGTGCTTTTGCTGACATTAACATAAGCCCGGTGCCTTTCTCAGTGATCTTCAGCCTCCTCTTCCTGTTCTTGAAGCCCTTGGCCTTGTCTCTTCTCAGAAGTCACTTTGTGCGGAGCACAGAGCTCCTCTATAGTTTGATTAGCTTTTCATGAACAATTGTGTTGGAGCTCCAAAATATTCTGCTATAAGCATGTTTGTTTATACTTGTGATGTACATGGAAGCCCAGGTTAGGCCAATGGAAATGGTTGAGTGTGAAGGCACAGTATGTGGCCAGTGCCAATTTGCCAAATGGATTTTTTTGTGGAAAGTACACCTCTTAAAACAACTCATTCAAAGCAGCTTTGTTTAGGAATTTTCAAAGGACACGACTTCCCTTTCAAATACGAACTACTGGAGTTTTATTGTCAATGTACACAATACAGTGAATCATAAACAGCCTCGCAGCAAAGCATGTTAATCTTCCTGAAGTGTCCCACTGACATCTACTTTCCTTTTCTTTCTTTTTGAATTTTTACATGAGCCCAGAGTTGCTCTGTTACTAATAGGAGTGAATGGCTGAATGAACACTAAAAGCATGGGATGCTGCTAGTCTGTGGGTTACCATTTAAAACTCTCAGACAGCAGCACAGCATGAAATACTAATTCATTACTTCTACAATGCCATATCCATTAGTGCTTTCTAATCCTGGAACTTAAATAGTCCAAAGCTCAGAGAGTCACTAAAGAGAGTAATTAATACAATAGCACAATTCTCCACGGTTCAGGTGATTTGATGGACTGCCTCACCTGTCACAAATAAATATGAAAGGAGACAGTTTCCTTCTGTTTTGCATTTTTAATCTTCCTCCCCCTTTCTCTATGTCCTAACAGTCTTTTTCCAACTGGATTTTATATGTCTGTCTAGTGAGAATACATTGAGCCTCTGTTCCCATGCTTAAGCTTAATTCGATTTAAAACAACTCCATAGTTTGAATAACCACACAATTGCAAAAATGGCTCAAAAGACAAAAATGCTATATGTTTCAGTTTCACCTACCATTATCTTCCTTTCTGTCTCCCTTTCCCCACATTCCCCAAATCGTCAATTTCAGCCAATTGCAATTCTTAGGTATTTATTGCAGCTGTTTACTTCTTTCCATGTATATTGTTACTTAATTCAGGTCATCATATAAGACACTCGATTAAACTGATTTGCAGACTTTTAATTGTCACCACCAAAGCCCATGCTGCATAAAGCACTGAGTGATCTTTTAAAATGCTCATTATATCATACTAGAGGCCCAGTGCATGAAATGTATGCACTCGGGGAAGTCCCTCTTCCCAGCCTGTGTCCGCTTGCAGTCCAGAAGCCCTCGGGGGATGTCCATCTGATGGCTTAGGACTGCTCCCCACAGGGCCTAAGCCAGTGATGGCTAACCTATGACACGTGTGTCAGAGGTGAGATGCAAACTCATTTTTTTGGTTGATTTTTCTTTGTTAAATGGCATTTAAATATATAAAATAAATATCAAAAATATAAGTCTTTTTTTTACTAAGGTTGCAAATATCAAAAAATTTCTATATGTGACACGGCACCAGAGTTAAGTTAGGGTTTTTCAAAATGCTGACACGCCGAGCTCAAAAGGTTCATTATCACTGGCCTAAGCCATCAGTTGGACATCCTTCATGCTGCCATGGAGATAGAAGAGGGTCCTGCCACTGCTGCTACGCTTGTCAGCCTTGAGCCTGGCTCAGGGCTTCTGGGTGAGTGGTACTCCCACTCTGGGCATGCACTGACCACCAAGGGGCAGCTCCTCCTTTGAGTGTATGCCCTCTGGTGGTCAGTGATTGTCATAGCAACTGGTCATCCTTCCATTTGGTCAATTTGCATATTAGCCTTTTATGTTGTAGGTTTACCACTTAACCTAAAATTCTTCAATGACTTCTTATTGCTCTTAAGAAAAATCCAAACTCCTTCAGGAGTAGGAGAAAGCCTTGCATGATGTGACCTTTGCCAATATCATTAGCCTTATCTTGATCGTTCTCATTCTCCATGCCTGGCTGGGAGTTTTTTCTCAGTTCCTCCCACACACTGGGTTCTTTCTCTCCTCAACACTGTTACAGACAGTTCTTTCTGATAAAAATTCTCTTGGCCTTTTACTGCCTTTGCCTGGAAAAGTTCTATACAACTTTCAGGACTCATATGATATGTCACTTCCCTTGGGAAGTCTTCCTGAGTTCCTGTATTCCCAGACTCACAGCACTCCTGCTTCCCCATTACAGCTCTAATTGTCGGCATCATTAATTTACTGCTTTTGTAATTACATTTAATGCCCTAATATCCTTCTCCCATACCATACCATAAGTTTTATCCACCTAAATTATTTGCATCTTTTAAGTTAAGCAGGGTTTATACAAGGTATGCACCATTTGGTAAATAAATTAATAATAATTTTGTAAGTGAATGAATGAGCCAATTAAATGTCTGGTTCTTCCTGTACATTCAAATACCAAACCAAGTAACAGTAGCTGAATCTCTTCCCCATTCATCAGTCTGGATCATGTGGAGGATCAAAGGGCAATAGCATATGATACTTATAGTCCCATGTTCTCAGGGAATAGGAGGAGTTCTAATGTGCCAGGTCAGAAAGGGTAAGGATCAGGTGAACAATGGTAAAGCTGATAAAAACTTGACTATTTTAGCTACTATTTCTATTTGAAATAGCATGTCTTTTCAAGAATATAATGTTTGCTCTCTGTGGTTTTCCAAGAGGCATATATTTAGGAAAACCATGGTATCTCATATTGAATACTTTTACTTTTCATGAAGAAGAGATAATAAATTGTTAGACTTGTAAACTACTGGAAGAACTGTAACCGGAAATGCAGGTTTGACTCCTATCATAATGAAAGCCAACTCATGAGACAGGTGCTGATGCAAAAGGAAGAGGTGTATTCAAGTACTGTGACCTGGGAGAATGGTGGACTCTGGTCTCAAAGACCATCTCACATTCTTGCTCAAGCCCGAGGTTCTTATAGGAATAGGGAGAAGCGGGGTTTTTTCCTATCCAATTATCTTGCTAGCTTTTGATGCACTGGGGCCCCATCCATTCATCTTTCTAGCGTCGGTTCATTGGGCCTCTGTTTTTCTAGCTATTTCCCTGCTCAGTGTAATCACGCCCCCCCCCCCCCGCACCATCTTGGCCAGTGGGGGAGACTCCCCAGCGTTCCCCGACTGTCTACAGTAACAGAACCTTCTATGATAATGATAATTCTCCTCCTATGTGTTGCTAAAGCCATGTGACTTCAATTGGGGGCGAAGCCCAATGTGAGCCATGGTAGCTGTCGACTGTGGTGACTGAGTTTACTCAATACTCACTGATATCTGCTTTATTGTAGGGGTGTGTGTGTCAGGCTTAGCATTTTTATGTTCTTGTTTCATTGCGGTTTCATTGAGTATAATGCCTTTGGGATTTGGCTTTAATGATGAATTATATGTTATGCTCAGGCTCAGAGAATGCATGGCAAAACCATGTTATGAGGCAGTCAACAATTAGATTCCCATGTCACTGTGAAGCAAAGACCCATGCCAGCTGAGGAGAACTTCAGCTTTTGGCAAGGTTATAAACATTCAGAGGACTGTCTGACACGTAGGGGATAGAGAAAGCTTTCTGAGTAGCTTTGTTCAACAAAGACAGTATCAATCAAAAGACAAATGAAGTTAGAAGGAAAGCTGTATAGATTTTAAGAAAACTGAGTGAGGCATAAGTCGGAACAAGAAATGTATGAAATAAAGGAAGAAAATGGAGACACTTAATTTGGAGTGGATGGATTATTTCATTCCACATTATTTAAGTGCACTCAAGTCTGTCAGTTATGGAATATATGCCACATTATCATTCCTTGCTTACAGCCATGCCATGTCTAAACTATCTTTTCCCATTAAGGCACCAAGTTCAATGATACAGATAATTAACCAACTAATTTAGCTCATTAATTTTCCCAGAAGTTCTAGCAAGGATCACACTATCATCCAGCCCTGAGATCCCCACTCCATGTAGACACTGGGACAAGGGTCAACTCACTATGGGACATTGATGTCATTCATGGCTGAGGTTTTGTCCAGCAACATTGTGTGTCTACTTAAACGATGATGAATGGTATCTTTGTTCCAGGCAGGAAGATGTCATTACACTGGTTCATCTCGCTAACCTCCTAGCATTTCTCACTAAGTGTTGCCAAAGGGTTGAGTTGCTGATAATTCCTTCTAGAGTTCTGAAGAGAATAAAGCAGAGAGGCAAACCTGATGAAAGTAGATAAAGAGCCTAAGGTGGATTGAAGCTTAATACACCAATACAAGGCTATTTTCTTTTTCCTTCCTCTTGTTTTTCCCTTCCACAACTGTAGTTAGCCATCCAGTTGTTATTTTGCCCTCTCAAAGCGTTCTTCAGTCACTTATTTCTAGCCCAGTATTTCACCTATCAATAAAAGGAGTTTGAAATCTTTCAACACAGAGATATTATTTCTGCTTCAACTTATTCAGGATGCCACAGTTCAAAATGAAAATCCACAAATTGCTGATAGCTCTGTCAATATCATTCAACTGTTAACAACACTTTATTTGTGATGCCTGTAGGAAGAGTGCAGGCATCTGAACCCATCAATAAATGGAAAGTCCTGGGGCTCAAACAATTTGTGCCTACAAGGGTCCTCGTTTACAAACTTTGCTTCCTCAACATTCTTTATACATTTTAAACTATATAAAATAAAATGGTCTTATAGCAGATTCAGTGGCAGGATAACAAGGGCAAGAACTGTGCCTTCTATTTCTCTCTACATTGCTTTCAATTTATAGTAGAAAAGTAATTTGCCATTATGCATTACTGTGTTATATCACTGGTATATATTCAATCATGTAGCTTATTTATATAGGATGTTGAATCTCTTTTCATATATTTCTTAATCATTCCTTTTTCTTTTTCATTTGGTTTTATCTCCTTTCATTTATATACATGAAGATAGAGAGACAGACAGACATGCATGCATATATGCACGTGTGTCCTAGTATGTATATGTATTTGTTGTTGCCATTGCTAACTTCAATGAATTAATAGTTTTTTATTATTATGTATATTGGTGTTTTGTCTAGAGATTAACAAAACTTATTGATTCTTTTTAGTTAGTCTGATTTATAGGATCTTGATATTCATACTGTTCTAGGACAATGATTCCTAGAAAATTACTAATCAAAAATGAAATTTAATAAAATGATAATTCAAGAAAAAAATGAAATAATCCATAAAAATATTATCACCAGTTAATTTAATTTGAATCAATACCACTGAGCCATTAAAGGTCAACATATCAGAGAGACATATTCACTAGAAATTTACTTCCTGTGAAGTACCTCTGATGTTCACTAAAAAATTACTAAACACATATAAAATAAATTTATGCAATATAATATATGCTTTATAAATCAAGATGTAATATAATATTAATTTAGGAGAAGTGAAAATAAAATCTCTAGTTACAAATTGTGAGTGTGCTTTTATTTTCAGGAGAAAAAAATTGTATTCTAAACAATAATTCTATCTTAAATATCTAATAATGAGACTATTTGATATTATGGGCTAATGCTTATAAGCATAGGGTTTTCTTTTGTCTTTGTTATTAATCCTCACCTGAGGATATTTTTTTTTCCATTTTTTAGGGAGAGTGGAATGGAAAAGAGAGACAGAGAGAAAAACATTGATGTGAGAAAGACATATTGACTGGTTGCCTCCCACATATGCTGTGACTGGGGCCTGGGATCAAGCCTGCAAATGAGATACATGCCCTTGCCTGGGAATTGAACCTAGGACCCATTGTTTGGCAGGCTGGTGCTCTAACCACTGAGTAACCAGCCAGGGTGTTATTTTCTTATTTTATCCCTTATAAATGAAGAGATGAAAATGAAATTTCCTTACTATGAAAAACTACCATTGCAATCGTGAGAGATTACTTTCATCATTAGTAATCAATGAACTAAATGTTCTTAAACACTTTTTTTAAAAAAAAATATCTTATTGATTTTTTACAGAGAGGAAAGGAGAGGGATAGAGAGTTTGAAACATCGATGAGAGAGAAACATCAATCAGCTGTCTTCTGCACACCTCCTACTGGGGATGTGCCCGCAACTACATGCCCTTGGCGGGAATTGAACCTGGGACCCTTCACTCCGCAGGCCGATGCTCTATCCATTGAGCTAAACCAGTTATGGCTCTTAAACACTTTTAACATAGGTTGAGCAACTTTTATGGGGTTGCTGCATCAAAATAGTAAATGATTTGTAAAGTATAACATTTTTCCAAAAGAAAATACATATGAACGGAAAGAAATAGCATCAGCATTTTTGGTGAATCACCATGTTCCTGGTGATTTAGGTATGCTAAAAACAAAGGAAATGTTATTAATGATGTTATATGAAACTAGAGGCCCGGTGCACAAAAATTTGTGCACTGGGGTGAGGGGTGGGGGTCCCTCAGCCCGGCCTGTGCCCTCTTGCAGTCTGGGACCCTTCAGGGAAAGACCAACTGCTGGTATAGGCCTGCTCCCTGGGGGATTGGGCCTAAGCTGGCAATCATACATACCTCTGGCAGCCCGGCAGCCCTCAAGGGATGTCCACTTGCCAGCGGGGAGCAGACCTAAGCTGCAGTAGGACATTCTTAGTGCTGCTGAGGAGGCAGGAGTGGCTCCCACCACCACCACTGTACTGGCAGCCATCAGCCTGGCTTGTGGCTGAGCAGAGCTCCCCAATGTGGGAGTACACAGACCACCCGGGGCAGCTCCTGCA
>NW_006287457.1:176865-179591 GCF_000327345.1 Myotis davidii | reverse complement strand
CCCTTCTATAATTGAAACTTTGTTGCTGTCACTGGAGCTGAGAGCTGGGCTCCTGCTCGCTCCAGCTCTGTGGCCACAGCCTGCTGAAAGCAGGTATCTGGGGTTTGTTTAGCTTCTATAATTGAAAGTTTGTTGTTTTCAAAGCTCAGAGCTCGGCCGTGGCAGGAAGGGAACCTTGGCTTCCTCCATCACTGGAGCAAGCCAAGCCTCCTGCTTGCTCCAGCTGTGTGGCTGCCAGCCGCCATCTTGGTTGGGTTAATTTGCATACCTTTCTGATTAGTCAATGAGAGGTGTAGCAAAGGTATGGTCAATTACCATGTTTGTCTATTATTAGATAGGATGAGTTCCTCCAAAATAATTAAATATTTATTAGTTTTACCCAAGGATATGTCTGTGAGATTATTGTGGGAAATACAGGAAGCATTTATATTTAATAAAGCCAGCACATACACTGAGAAACAGAGAGGTGATCATTGAATGGTATGTTTAGATTCTATTTGGAAAGAAAAGACTCTGAAAAATTGGAGTGGGGATATTTTTTGGTTGCCTTTTCAACATCTTTTTTTTTCATTTTTTTTTCAAGAGAACCCAGTTTTGTTAACTTATCTTCTTATTTTCCACTCAGCTCAGGTCTCTTAGGTGAATCATGGCCCACTCACGGCTGCAAGAGTGGGTGTGATTGGTCTGGTTAAGTTCCTAGGAGGCGTCACATGATATAACTTGCACTGGCATATCACATGCAGGATCATCTTAGGAAAGTTCTACCCTGTTGTTCTGGGAAAGATGATAAAAGTGTCCCATTTTCTTTTCCCTTTGAACAATTTGTCATGTGCAAATACTGGCCATGGAACTATTGCCACTATCTTATGACCAATCTGAGGGAAAGTCAGCAGACACAGGATGGCAGAACCAAATGAATCACAGGAAAATCTACAAAGTCAGTAGATTAAGGCAAATTGAAACCTGTCCTACTTCTGGATTGCCAGTGCTTTAAGCCAGTGAATGCCTTTATTATTGGCACCAATTTCTATTACTTGCAACCAGAGTCATCCTAAATAATTCCTAAGTAACTGATGTATATGATGAAAAAGAGGCAATAGAAGATAAATATGAGAATGGAAGAGACACATACTCTTACTCTAACCCCAAATATCTGGTATAAAATGATAAAAGGTTACATTCATTATCTGCTAATTACCTATTAATTCTCCAGATATCCTAATGTGAATATTTTAATGACATTTTGAGATTATAAACACACATTTTATCACTCCTTATGTTTTCTTTGTTTCTCTTTCCAGTTTTCATCCCAGTGTTTGTCTTTTGTTGACATGAACTTGGAATAAATTTAATGTTACTGATTAGTATTATCTTTGAATTCACTGAAGATGGTGACCGCTCAAAGGAAGCAATTAATCCATTTAGGGAAACAAAGTATCGAAGTTTTAAAAATCAGTAATAACTAGCACAATACACAAAGTATATTCCTATTGTCAAGTGATTGAAGTAGGTAATTCATGGCTCAGGAATTCCAGAGGATCTTATCACTTACGCCTTTGGTAATCAGGAGAGGTGTGAGAGTGGCAGAGAGACTTGGGCTTCAAAGAACAAGTAAGAGTTCAGATCTGCAAGGAGGGCTTGGTCTAGAATGTAGCAGGATACTAAGTTTGGCAAAAATGGTTGACGCCTATTGAAAAAGATCTAAAGAACCCATGAACAACAAAAATAGATCTGTGACTAAGCACCCCTTATCTCATCAAATCCTAAGACAGCAGAATTCACTCCAAAGCCATTTATTTATTATCCTGCTTACTCATGTCCATCACTAGAGGCTGGTCTGGTGACCTCATTTCTCCTCTAGTATCTTAAAGAAGATGAAGAATAATGATTCTATTTTATAATTTAAATGGTTTATTTAAAATGCTTTTCAAGTCAAATGTTTAAAAAAAGCACAATTCTCCAAACAAACTTTATGTGTTATTTACTTATAATAACCGCAATAAAACATGTCTCAACAAGCAGCAATTTAATTAAATCCATGCATTTAATCTGATGAACAGCTTATTTATAATAAACCCTTACTATAAGTATTTATCAAACATTCAAATTAAACATCTATGTTAAGCGATGAGGCCTGTTTCTAGATGTCATACATTTTGCCCTGGAATTATGTACATAACCTTAGGAAGGCCCTATTTCTTTGCATTGTCTATTGCATAACTTTAGTTTGGGAAGTCAGGGGCATGTGACTGCCTCCTCAATGTAGGGACCTCACAAATTTTGTTTATAGTTTATAAAGTCAACTGCTCATCCTATAAGTTCTTCCAAAAAATTCTGAGTGTCTTTATATAAGAAACAGAAATGCTACTCTTGTTTAGTTGCCCAGGAATAAAGTGCCAACCAATCAATTAACATGGTGTTTTGTTTCCCTTGACCATATTTCTTTTTTGGGAGTGGGTTCACTTTTCTTTTTTTAAAATAAATTTTTACTGTTGAAAGTGTTACATATCTCCCCTCCCCACGATTGCCCTCTCCTCTCCCTCCCCCTTTCCTCCTTCACCACCCACCCACTGTGTCCTTGGGTTGGGTATTGTATGCATATGAGTTCATTGATTGATCTCTTCCCCCCTCTAACTTCCCTTGCCTTCCCTTCGAGGTCTGACAGTCTGTTCGATGTTTCCATGTCTCATGGTCTATTTTGTCCATCAGTATATGTTGGTCATTAG
>NW_006287457.1:173095-176743 GCF_000327345.1 Myotis davidii | reverse complement strand
TGCTATGAACATAGGGGTGCATATATCCTTTCTGATTGGTGTTTCTGAGTTCTTGGGATATATTCCTAGAAGTTGGATCCCTGGGTCAAATGCAAGTTCCATTTTTAATTTTTGGAGGAAACTCCAAATTGTTTTCCACAGTGGCTGCACTAGTCTGCATTCTTACCAGCAGTACACACATTTCCTTTTTTCCACATCCTCACCAGCACCTGTTGTTTGTTGATTTATTAATGATAACCATTCTTACAGGTGTGAGGTGGTACCTCATTGTCATTTTGGTTTGCATCTCTCAGGTGATCAGTGACTTTGAGCACTTTTTCATATGTCTTTTGGCCTTCTGTATGTCCATTTTGGAGAAGTGTCTATTGAGATCCTTTGCCCATTTTTTAATTGGTTTATCTTCCTTTTGGTAACTTTATCACTGCACTGAGTTTCTTGTAGATTTTGGAGGTTAACCCCTTACTAGATATATCATTGCAAATATGCTCTCCCATGGAGTGGGCACCCTTGTTATTTATTGATTTCTATTGCTGTGTAGATTGGAATGGGTTCACTCTTCATAAAACACTGTTCATTAGCAAATTTCCATAATGCTACCAGAGAAGAGGATATTTTGCTACTTCTGAGAGGGCTGGAAATGATATGGAAATAACTGGAACTCCATGGTAATATATTTTTGTGTGTGTGACTTTCTATTGCATAATCTCTCTCACACAGAGGCACATATAGGGAACTTTGGAAGTTAGAATTCAATTTTAGAGAGAAATTTTTAAACTGTGACTCATTATTATCACAGAAACACAAATTTCCTATGATAGAGGCTTTAAATTTTATTTCACATTGTAATATAATATACATACCTACCCAATACATACACATGGAAATGAGCATTTTATTAAGCCATATTTACTTTTTTAATATAAGATGCACTGTGATACATTTTAATTCTATGAATCTATTTAAAAATAAAAAGGGAAAAGTTTCAGCTCACAACATTGATTTCACAACTTGCTAATGGATCACATTAGTTGTAAAACACTGTCTTTTAGGTACATTATATTATGTTTGTGGTCAACTGTAATGTATGTAAACATGTAATGTTGGTTTGTTCATATGTGAACCAAGAGTCTTCTAATCCAGGAATTACCAATAGGATAATTTTGAGGCTCAGTATTTCATTTTTAATGCCTATCATTGTGGAAATATTTTTACTACCAGCACTTTTTCCTTCCCTGGGTAATACCAGTAAATTATTTAGCCTGAATTCTTTTAGATCTCCAGAAATATCTTGACATATACAGAAACAATGAAGGATCTCATTCCTGCCATGTCCTATTTCTAGAACCAACTTTATTTAAAACTCCAGCTGTCCCCTTGCTCCTAGTGGCATCTTAGAGCAGGAGTATTCCACAATGTGAAGGATAGATTAGCAGTGTTGATAGTGACAGATAACATCCAGGGGTATTCATGGGTTGGGTTACGGCCAGAGTCTCTCCCAAGAGGAGAACAAGTCAAATGGAACAGTGTTTGGATTTGGTATATGCCCTATTGTTTCAAATGCTGATATCAACATGTCTCTGCAACCACTTGAGTGTTTTCAGTTTGGGCACCAGTGGGTTAGGTAAAACCTCACCTTTGTCAGTTCAATGACCTAAGGCGGTTATAATTTGTTGATACTGGCACATCTCTTATCAGTAATGATATTGGTATATTTGATTTAGGAATGTATTTCAAACTTTAATAAAAGAAAATGAGGTCAGGAGAGCAACAGAAGAATACATAAGTACCGGAAACCACACTTGAGTATTTAATTTCTCACTCAATTACAAAATTTCTCTCATAAATTGGAAATATTATTCTTTCTCCAACACGCCTAATTTGGACTCATTGAAGTAAAATATTAAGCTAATTTTTTTCAAAATCAGTGCAACATTTGTGCTGATCTATTTTCATTGTATTCCTCTCTGAGCAGGGTGTCAAAATTAATCTTAGTCCTGAAATGTTAGCTCTGAAAGGGAGGTACTTTGATCAGTACTGAGAGAGAATTCAATGCTTTGCCTCATCACCATGAAGATCTTCTCAAAAAGGCCGTGGGAGAGAGAGGCAAAAGGCACCCTCTGGGCAGAGTTCCAAGATGGCTGATACGGAGGGGCTGTCTGTGGTGGTCTAGTTTGCCTCTGAGGGGGTTATATTTTAATTCTGTTCCTCTCAGATGCAAGCTTGATTCCACCTCAGACATGGATTTATAACTGAATTGGAATTATGTTCTTTTAGTTTTTAGAATGTTCACTCCTCCACCTTGAGCAGGCCTTGCTTTAAAGCAAATGTCCCCCGAAAGCAGTCTCTCCATTTGGTGCAATTGGTCATAAGGCAGTGACGCTTTTTGTTTTAAATTGATCTTTATGGTGGAAAGTATTACAAATGTCCCCGTTTTACTCCCATTGAACCCTTGCCCCCAGCCCCTCCCCCTCTCCAGACCCTCACAGCACTATTGTCTGTGTCTATGGCTTATGCACATACATTCTTTGGTTAATATCTTCCCAATGCCAGTCTCCCTCTAAGATTCTTTGGTCTGTTCCACGCTTCCATGACTCTGGATCTATTTTGTTTATCAATTTATTTTGTTCATTAGATTCCACATATGAGTGAGATCATGTGATCTTGTCTTTCTCTGACTTAGCATAATACTCTCCAGGTCCCTCCATGCTGTCTCAAAGGGTAAGAGATCCTTCTTTCTTTCAGCTGCATAGTATTCCATGGTATAAATGTACCACAGCTTTTTCATCCATTCATCTACTGAGGGGCACTTGGGATGTATCCAGACCTCAGCTATTGTAAATAGCACTGCTATGAATATATGGGTACATATATTCTTTCTAATTGGTGTCAAGGGTACTTAGGTCCTAAATAGACAATCTTGAAAGAAGGCATACAGATGGCCAACGGTCATATGAAAAAAAGTTATTAATCATTAGAGAGATGCAAAGTAAAACCACAATGAAGTATCACCTCACACCAACCAGAATGGCTACCCATCAACAAATCAACAAACAAGTGCTGCTGAGGATGTTGAGAAAAGGGAAACCTAGTTCACTGCTATGGGAATGCAGACGTGTATAGTCATTATGGAAAACATTATGGAGTTTTCACAAGAAATTAAGTATGGAACTGCCATTTGACCCAGTGATCCCACTTATAGGACACTTATTTTTTAACAAAAGAATAGTGTGGGGGGGGGGGCTCTCAGAAAATCTGATTTATAAATAGATCCTAAAACAGTATTATAAGTTTACATAAAAATTCCCTACAAACTCAACACACCACTATTTCCTTGTGATGAAGATATTCCTAGCACTATATCTACACTAATAAAAGAGAAAAATGGTAATTGGCATATGACTCTACCCTTTTCATTGGCTAATCAGGGCTATATGCAAATTAACTGCCAACTAAGATTGGCAGGTCCCCAATTGCAGGTCCCCGCTGCCCGGGCCAGACGCCTAGGCCAGAGGCGTTAGGCCTGGGCAGGGGCAGAGCCTGCAACCAGTGAGAGCTGGGGGTCCCCTGCCCAGGCCTGACACCTCTGCCGGAGGCCTCAGGCCTGGGCAAGGGGCTGATCCGGTGACTGGTGATCGGGGGGGGATGAGG
>NW_006287457.1:170986-172400 GCF_000327345.1 Myotis davidii | reverse complement strand
TGCTATTTTGTTTAAAAAGCCAATAAATATTCAGGGATTTCTAGATATCACTGAAATGTTTCTGAAATCTGAAACAATTATTTTGAAAGTGATGTTTGTTATTTTTGTAGGTCTTCATATATGCTTTAACAAAGGGATTTGGATTTTATAAATCTAGTATCTAAGTTGGAATGAGAATGAACAAATTTAAAGATTTAAAGGTCCTCACTGTTTACAGCCATGGCAACTACATTGGAGCCTTGTCTCACTGCTTCAGTTTCAAGGACTCAAGGACTTCTTTACCACCTGGGCTTTAATTAATGATAAATCAACAGGTGACAGCCATTATATTCTTCCAGCTTATCGTTGCAGTTAGAATTAGTGACAACATTTTAAATTAAATTTTAACTTTGTCTTAATTACTTAATATGTAGATGGAACACACATATATTGCATGTATGTACTAGTTTAATAATTAACTTTTCCATCTTTTTTTGTTTTACATCAGAGCAAGTAAAGGAATGGTGTTTAATACAAATTAATTTAGTGTACATTTAACATTCTCCAATTTTCTTTCTTAAATGCAAAATATGTAAAAAGAGTGCCTGATACATAAATGCACAATAAATGTTAATTAACAATAACAATTTCACATGTTATCTTATTTTCCTGCTCTTGTGGAAAATATCTCTCTAATCTTTGGTATACTTTTCCTACAAGGCCTCTCCATATGATATCCTGGCTATAATATACAGAAGTGCTGGTCCCTTAAGTAATGTAAGAGGAAATAATAGACCTGTTTTTCATAGATCTAGTCTATTCATGTAACTTATGATAGGAGTCATATTGACTTGTTCCTCCTATTTCCCAAAGTTCCTATCATGGTTCTCTTTTCTCTCAAATAAACAGCAATGCCTTCCACTTAGAACTGCAAAATAGTTTCATTATAAAACATTTTGAAAATACTCAAAAGCATAGAGAAAATACGAAACTAATTTTAAATCTCACCAGGTATCCTATCTAATAAAAGAGAAACATGGTAATTAGGGTACGACCGCTACCCTTCCCATTGGCTAATCAGGGCGATATGCAAATTAACTGCCAGCCAAGATGGCGGCCGGCAGCGAGGCAGCTTAAAGCGAACATGAGGCTTGCTTGCTTCAGTGATGGAGGACTCCAATGTTCCCCGCCTGCCACTGCTGGCCTCTGAGCTGCAACTCTAAGCAACTATGTTACAAATATAGAAGCTAAACAAAACCCCAGAAACCTGCTTTCAGCAAGCCGGGATCTCAGCCAGCTGGATTGATACAGAGTTTCGATTATAGAAACGAAACAAATGCCAGATACCTACTTTCAGCAGCAGAGGCCTAAGAGCTGGAGCCAAGCCTCAGAGCTAAAGCTGGCCCAGAATCTAAAAAGAAAAAAAGGAGCGGTT
>NW_006287457.1:167253-170649 GCF_000327345.1 Myotis davidii | reverse complement strand
AGCTCCCCAACCCCCTGATTGCCCTGCGGCTCAGTGTGTAACAGGCTGGGGTGCCCCAATGCCCTGATCGGCCCTGCTCTGTGTGTGACAGGGTGCGGCACCCCAACCCCCTCTGCCCCCCCACGGGCCCTGCTCTGTGTGTGATGGGATGAGGCCCCCCAACCCCCTGATTGGCCCCACTCTGTGCGTGTCAGTGGGAAGCTCCCCAACCCCCTGATCGAATCCTCCCGATCCGCCCTGCTCTGTGCATGACCGGGGTTGCTCCCCAACTCCCCAATCGGCCCTGCTCTTAGCCCAACCAGGGGCTGCACCTAGGGATTGGGCCTGCCCTTTGCCACCTAGGAGCGGGCCTAAGCCAGCAGGTCATTATCTCCGGAGGGGTCCCAGATTTCGAGAGGGCATAGGCCAGGCTGAGGGAACCCCCTTCCCCCCAAGTGCACAAATTTTTGTGCACCGGGCCTCTAGTTGATAACTATAATTGATATTTTTACTCATTTCCTTCATTTTTTTTCTATGCATATATTACTTTGTCTTTAAAGAAAGCTAAAATCACATTATAGATGTGACTTACTAGCCTACTTTTCATTTAAATATTTAAAATATTACTTCATGCTATTAAATATTTTATCTTGTCTCATCAAATATTTTTCCAAATATATTATGAGTGCTTAACATTATTTTATTTCTTAAATGTATCTTTATTAATTTAAGAGAGGAAGAGAGAGAGAAACATCAATGATGAGAGAGAATCATTGATTGACTGTGTCCTGCACACCCACACTGGGATCAACCCTTGAAACCAGGCATGTGCCCTGCCTGGGAATCCAACTGTGATCTCCTGGTTCATAGGTCAACACTGAACCACTGAGTCACACCAGCTGGGCTTCACAGTCTTTTATAGGAATACATACTAGGGGCCAGGGCACGAATTTGTGCACCTTGATAGGAACTGTGGACCAAGAGGCTGTGGTGGGCATGGGGGCAGGTCTCAGCCCATCCTCCATGCCCCCACCTGGCCCCTCCTGCTGGGCCCCTCCTCCCCCACCCCCTGTCTGTTGGAAGCCCCTTTCCCACTGCTGCTGCTCCCATGTGCTGACTGTACCAGCCCCGCTCACACCTGCTGATGGCATGGAGCAATTGGGGTTGTTACCAGCAGTGGGTGCAAGCAGAGCCAGCACTGTCAGCAGATTCTAGTGGTGGCTGCTGCCCTGATCGCCCCTCAGGAGCAGGGGGAGGTGGAGAAGCCCTACGGGGCAATTGAAGTTGGCAGCTGCCGCTGGCACCCGCTGAGGGCACAAGTGATTGGGGCTGGCGCTGGGTGCCAGCAGTGGGTGTGAGCACCAGGGAAGGATCATGGCATGCAGGAGAAAAGAATTTTCAGTAACCACCAGAGGCTCACCCCAATGACAGCGACTGGCGCCCTCCTTGTCTGGCACCCCTGCTCACCTGCTCCACCATCCTGCCATGGCCAATGCCCACCATGTTCCACATTCTGCCACCTGGGCCAAAGCCCACCATGTTCTGAGTACACCCCCTGGTGGTCAGCGCATGTCATAGCAACCGGTTGTTTGGTTGTTCCCCTGTTCGGTCTATTTGCATATTAGCCTTTTATTATATAGGATACCCTACTTAATCTTTCTTTCTGGGCTACATATTTAGATTGTATCAATATTTTGCTATTATAAATAAGTGATAATATTCTTTGCACATTGAGTTTGCTGACTCCAGTCATTCAGGTGCCATTTAATCCACAGTTTGATGGGTAGTATATAAAGCTGTAATTTATCTCCTTCTTCAGGAGTACTTAGTAACTCTCAGCTAGTCATGACAGGTCTCATGTCATAGCCTATTAGAGGGGCAGCAGAAAGCCATGTGCACTTCTAATGAAGCCAGCATTAAGCATCTCTAAATTGATTTTCTTTTTTTGATCTTCACCCAAGGATATGTTTTTATTAAATTTTAGAGAGAGAGAGAAAGGGGGAGATCAAGAAACATCAATGTGAGAGAGTAACATTTATTGGTCGCTTCTTGTATGTGCCCCAACTTGGGATTGAACCCATAACCAGAGTATGTGCCCTGAGTGGGAATTGAACCTGCGACACTTTGATGCACAAGATTAGCTCCAACCAATAAGACACATAGGCAGGGCTCAGTTGATTGTTTATCAAGCCCAAACTTCTCCTACATGCAAAATCATCTTCTTCATAATTGAACATTGTATGACACGAAGTCGTTATTAAATAACTATTTGTAAACTGAATATCCAAGGGTCTATTTGACATTTTACTTGATTATCTTACAGGCATCTCAAACTTAGCACACCCGCATACTGAACTCTTAATAACTGCCATGAATCTCCCACAAAATAAACAAAAAAATCACCTGTCTCTTACCCTCCTCCCCATTTTAGCAAATTGGGCCACAGTTCACACATTTTGTCAAAGCAGAAAACTGGGAATCATCCCTAACACTGTTATCTCTATCACTTAGAAGTCCTGTTGCTTTCTGTACAGAATCATTTCCAATCCATCCATTTCTCTCATCACCACAGCTACCCCCTGACCAAGGCACCATCATCAGTTCACTGGTGAGTCCTTCTTTCTGAACTTCCCTTCTCCACTATTGGCCTCTTCCAGGGAGAGGCTCATGCCCCTCCTCTTTTGAAGACAATACAATACTGACACGTTCACTTAGCATCCTATATAATAAAAGCCTAATATAAAAATTGCTCCCTTAGGCAGTTGTTTGACTGGGAGTTTGACCGCTAGCTATGATATGTGCTGACCATGTGAAACATGGCAGGTGTCGGCGATGTGAAACATGGCAGGTGTGAAACATGGCAGGTGTCGGCGATGCAGCGCTGGCAGCAGGCAGCAGTGGAGGTGCTGCTGGCCCTGATGGGCCCCAATGAGAGTGGGACCACAGCGGGAGTGTGGAGCAGGTGAGCAGGTGGCACCAGGGCAAGGTGGGTGTGAGCAGGGGTGGGATGGCCCTGCCAATCACCCCACAGACCGCTACCACAGGTGGCATTGCGGGGGCAGGGCTGCTGCCTGGATCCCAGGTGCTGAGGAAGGTGGACAGGGGGACTGGCCCTGATTGATTGCCCTGCAGGCAGGATAGTGGAGCAGGTGAGGGAGCAGCAAGATGGGGTGTATTAACAGAAACACTGTACTGACTCACATTGCTATTATGTCTAGAGAGAGGACTATTATAAGTCTTGGTTTGGTATAAATTACCGTGGAGAGAAATGCAAATATCAACAACAAAATAGGGAAAGTTTGTGAGAAGGAATTTCAAGGGGGGCTGCCGGGAGCTGATCCATCCTTGCTGTTTCAAGGGACCTGGCATATATGGCATACTGTTCTTAATATGTTTGGTCAACTTCTTGGCACTATG
>NW_006287457.1:165920-166491 GCF_000327345.1 Myotis davidii | reverse complement strand
CTATTCTAAGTTTTGTTTTGGTATAAATTACTGTGGAGAGGAATGCAAATATCAACAACAAAATAGGCAAAGTTTGTGAGAAGGAATTTCAAGGTGGGGGGGCCTCAGTTAAATTTATATGCAATTGTATTAAATTAGAATTTTCTGAAATGCAACAGAAATTATATTAGCTATTAGTCATCTTAATGGGGGCTGCGGAGCTGTGAGGCTGGGGGCATGAGCTGGGGCCCGATCTCTGCAGTCCACCCCGAGGGACCCCACCCGTGCACGAATTCATGCACTGGGCCTCTAGTTTTTAATAAAACACAATCTCAGACTCCTTACCGTGGCTTATATGGCACTACCTCATTTGCACACAGGCCCTTTAGTATCCTTCTCAGAGCATCACCTAGGCCAGTGGTCAGCAAACTCATTAGTCAACAGAGCCAAATATCAACAGTAAAATGATTGAAATTTCTTTTGAGAGCCAAATTTTTTAAACTTAAACTATATAGGTAGGTACATTGTTATTAACTTAATTAGGGTACTCCTAAGGCTTAGGAAGAGCCACACTCAAGGAGCCAAAGAGCCG
>NW_006287457.1:146645-164707 GCF_000327345.1 Myotis davidii | reverse complement strand
GTTGCCTTTCAAGAAAACAGTTTATTCAGTTTTCATAATAACCAATCCTGCTGCAACAAGATTGAAAAGTAAGACAGTGAAAGAAAGCAGCAAAAGGCAAGGCAGCTGATTTGCCTTAGATGAATGGCTGAAATTTAGGTGACAAAAGGATTTATGCCCGGGACTGGCCCTCTAATTAAAATGAGAAATGGCACAGGCAGATGCTAAGCAGTTTGGGGAATTAATAATCAGGCACTAATGCAAAATAGGGACACTATCTTTAAGAATATTCATTTCCATGTCTATGTCATCCAATCTGAATGACAGGCAGGAAATATCAACATATTAAAGGCAACATTAAAAAATGTTTTTCCCTCCTTTAGCATAAAGTAGATGGGATGACCAGAATATCATCCCTGTTCAAGGATAAAAGTATTGGGAAGTTACCAAGGGTTATGAGACTTACCCAAAGATACCTACATCCAGGTCAAAGATAGGGAGCACTGATGTTCGGGGGACGGTTCCATAGTCATTTTAGAGGAGTGTTTCTCCATTCAACAGAGGCCAGCAGGAAAAAATCCATCAACAATGAAGCAGAACCAAGATAGGTGGTCTTTGAAATATATTCACTGGAGGGAAATGAAACTGGTTTAAAATTATACTAAGTTTTGGCAAGCAGGCCAGTTAGGAGGAGGTTAAATACACACACACACACACACACACACACACACACACACACACACACACCACTCAACCCCTCAGGAGGAAGCATGCTGCTTTGCTGGGAAGGATCTGCCAAGTTCTCCACATCAAAGAGAGCTCAGTAGGGGTGTAGACAAAGAAGAATTTGGATGAACATGTGAAAATGTTTACATGGATCTAGGAGCAGAGATTGAACAAATTCGCATGGGCTAGAAATTTGAAAACTATAAAAAGAGATATAAGTAAAGAAGGGGAAATAATTTAGCAAGACATCAAGGAGATGAAGCAGCAGATTTGACCATCATAGTGTTATTTTGCACATGAGTTTGAACTCCAGTTCTGTAACTTTTCTGCTCGCTTGCTCAGTGATGATAAGGAAAAAAAAATCACAAGTAGTCCATGTCTGCAAAACAGGCCTCTTTGCAAATGTCTCTTCAGTTCCTATCAGAGTTTTTTTCCCCCTATAGCTTCACATGGCATACTTTTGACGGATTTGACAGCAAACACATTCTGCATATCTTTTATGGAGAAGTTTCTCCCACAGGAATAAACTAATATTCACGTCTCTGCACTGGCTTTCCTGAGCCCTGATGCTGTCTGTGGTCATGTCTGGAGATGAGTGGAGCATTTTGAGAACAATGTATGAACCATATACCAGGAAATGTTGGTAATCTGAAAGCAGGAAAAGTTGCTAATTGGCTTCCAATTTAGGTAGAGGGAGGGTTTAGGTAGGAAAAGATCCTTCCTCTTCACTGAGGCTGACTATGGCTTACAAATCACTTGTAAGTCAGAGCATCAGGACCAAAAATTAACACTGTATTGGCCAGCTAAATGTCAGACTACAAAGGACCTAACTCATAGTAAGTACTCAATAAGTAGCTGATAAAAAAGGATTATTTTTACCAGCACAACAGGCACATGTATAAATGCATATTTTGAAGTAAAAAAAATACAACATCTCATTGCATAGGCTTTTGGGAATTGACATGGAGGGTGAGATGCTGGATGGATGGGATGAGATATGTGTGCCACCCACAGTGGTATTTAATGGCTAGAGATGGTGGGTAGGCATTATGAAAATATAATCACTGTGCCAACTTTCCCTTAATTGGGAAAGAGTAAATATCATGGAGAGTTGCTTTGAAAAGTAGTCTTTAAACACTTTGGAAATGCACTAAAATAAATAAGTGCTAAATTGCATATCCGATTACTGCTAATTTATGACCAACAGATTTCTTCATGTCTCTTGCAAATGTGAATAATTACACCTAACGTTTTCAGGCACTGAAATTATGTGCATTTGAATGATTCAGGATTTAAAATAACTGATATTTTTAACCTCAAAGAGAAGAAATGTATTTAGAAGAGAGTGCAGCTTCTAATACTATTTTCAATATGTAGGTGGTGCATTGAGCTGATAATATTTGTAGGTACTTATATGAGCTTGAGATTTTAGAGTATCTTTGAGTAGCTTTGGGTCATTTTCACTGTAGCATATATTTGTAAAACTATCTTATCTGAATTTTTTAGAAAAAACAGCAACCTACAAACATTTAAAAAACTGGGTAGAACACAATTCATGTGAATAAGGAAAAGGAATTACTAAGAAAAATTGCACATCTGTATGTCACACCTTAGGATTATCAGAGCTAACCAACAATACTGGACAGGAGCATTTTACTTATATCAATGTACTTATGATTCTCCAAATCTAGTTTCTATCTAATTTCTTATTAGAATATTTGCCTTAAATAATGCCCTCCGGGTTGGGTACCCTGTCTGCAAGGTATCCAACCAAAGGCAATAATCCTTTGTGTATGACATTCTAATCATTTCCATAGCAACTGCTTATGGGTTAAAATGTCACAAACAGAATTAAGACTTCAGGTGTGGAGTAAACAACAGGAATAGAACATCACGCAGACAAAGTTACTGCTTGTACATTAAACAAATGAGTGGGAAAGAGACAAATTGGAACAATAGTATTTTCCAATTTAAAAATTCATTGCATTTGGAAGTCGCCTGTCAGTGAGGGAATCCTCAAATGTGAGTTTGGGCAGATGGTGTCTTCTCATCAGGGTGATAATGGGCCAACTATATGTAGCCATTTAGAGATTAGAGCTAGTCTCAGTTCCTCAAAGGGCAGTCCTCTATCTGGCTGCATACCATGGAACACTTTACAGAAAAAAACTGTATTATTATATACACCTATAAGTTGTCTTTTTTTTATTCCAGAAAAAATGCTCCAATTTCTTCCAGCCTAAAGAAGCGTGCTTTGCCTCTAAAGATTCCAAGGGAGGCTGTCACTGCACTCACACTAATCCCAGCGGGCATCCCTGGGTGCTTTCCAAGTTTGGAGGAACTTTTTGGGGAGTAAGACTGAGACTACTAAGAGATCCACGGAATCTAGGAACTGTGAAAAAATATCTTTTGAACTAGGAGGCAAATCCCATGGGAGCCAAGACTGTGCCCTTCACCACTTACCTAGAAACTGAAAGTCTTAAATAAAATTATTTAAATCAAGGATTAATTAATGTAATAATAGATTCCATAAGAGCAAAGACAGAAATACCTAGTGAATAACTTTCGTAATGTTTCACCATAAAGTTAAGATTCCAACCTCAGGTCAAAGAACATCAACTTGAATCTCTCCTTTGCAGGAAGCTGCCACTCTCCTTTTTTGCTAATAGAGATCAGAAGTCTTGCCATAATGTACATTTACAGTGAGGCACAAGAACCTGGCCAGGGGAGAGAAATGGCCCTGTTTTTATAGAAAAGAGGCTGAGAGGCAGGTAGAAACTCAACCATACTGTGAATTGTAATAAGCACTGGCTTTGCCTCTAACAATTTCTTTCTCTCCATAGCTAATGCAATGCTACACCTTTCCCTAACCAGTTTTATTCAAAGGTGATTTCACTTGAGTGAACATGTTCTTATGAGATGCTGGAAAAGGCGTGTGTGGCCATACATTGGAATAAACTTTAACTTGAATATGGATCTAAATGTAAGAATAAAACCATATAGACATGCTGTTGCAAAAGCGAAGATTCCCTTTGTTTTTACAGGTGTGTAGTATTCCATGGTGTAAATGTACTACAGCTTTTTTAGCCACTCATCTACTAATGGGCACTTGGGCTACATCAAAATCTTGGCTATTGTAAATAATGCTGCAATGAACATGGGGTATGCATTTATCATTTGACCTGGAAGTCCCAGTTTCTAGGAATTTACTCTAGAGATCATCTACAACAATATGGAAATATATAGGCCTATGCTTATTTCTTATAGAATTGTTTATAATTGCAAAATATCAGAAGCAATCTATATACCCATATATCAGAGAATAATTGAATAAAGTATTGTATAACCACACGATGAAGAACTGTACTGATATAAGGAAAAGATTGAGGGGGATTTTTCTGAACTGATAGAAAATTTCCAGAATATACTGTTAAGAGAAAAGAGAAAAGTATAAAAGAGAATTTATAGTATACTACTTTTATGTAAAAAAGAGAGAGAGATAAAAAATACACAAGTATTGGCTCTACAGAAAATTACAGTAGAGATAAACCAGGAAGTAAAGAGATTGGTTTCCCAAATAGACTGGGTGGGAAAGGTGGAGGGAGAATGGGAATGGACAGTTTGATGAGGAGGGACTGATGCTTCTGAGTGTACCTCTTGAATATCTCTGACTCTTAGAACCACAGTGTTGGTTCACATACCCAAGAAACAAAAATAAATAAATAAATAAATAAATAAATAAATAAATAAATAAATAAATAAATAATAAAACCAAAATGTGTGGAAAACCCAAAATGAAATATTAGCAATAACAAGTGAATCTGAAAGTGTGTTATAAATTGATAACAGAATCATACTGAAGGGGATGAGGAAGAAAAGAAACAACAAAAGTCATTTTGGAAAAAAACTTTGATTGCATTCTGTAAAACTAAAGGCCCAAAACAAAGCATACACATTTCAATCATTAAATTTGTTATATTTGTTAGCAGTTCTGAAACTACATATACATCAGGATTGGATAAATAAGTGAATAAACTGTAGATAACAAAGACTAGTTTTTTCACTGTTGGAGAAAGAGGTTATAAGCAAGAAAGGTGAAATAAATCTGTGGTGTTATATTTTTATCTATCTATCTATCTATCTATCTATCTATGTAACTAGATGGTATAGAACTATAGATATTTGTGTGTACATGTGAGCTCATATATATTTCCTATGTTTAGAGGTCCTAGAAGCAATGATTTTCCAATATTAATTGCACTATCTTGGGTCTAGATTTCGGTTTCTAAACACTATTTTCCAATAAAAGAAACCAGAGATCCTTGGAGAGGTGGGTGATTTCAGGGTTGGAGTAGAGAAATATAACAGGAGTCTGGAACATCTTGTGGTGCCATAAGTAAGCAATTGCTGTAGAACTGATGGAAGCATGCCAATAAAACAAAGGAGTCAAACCAAAGTGTTCCTAATGGTAAAGTCTGGAAAATTTGAGCAACAGTATTGGATAATAACACATAGAATGGCACAAGTTCATAGCTATATAAATATATAAATAGGGGAAAAGAAATACTTTTTCTAAAGAAGTACAGATATCCAGTTATAAATACAGTTACAGGGATATAGAGTACAGCACAGAGAATATGGTCAGTAATACTATAATAACTATGTATGGTATCAGATGGGTACAAGGGTTATTGGGATGATCACTTCATAAGGTCTATAGAAGTCTAATCACACTGATTTACACCTAATATTAATATAATATTATATGTCAATTGTAATTAAAAGATAAATTATAAAAACAGGCCTTAATTTCTAGAAGAGTTTAGGATTTATGGAAAAAATGAGAATAGAATTCAAAGAATTCTCATATACTCCATACCCAGTTTTCCTGCTATTAACATTTTACATTAGTATGGTACATCTGTCACAGTTAATGAACCAATATTAATACATTATTACTAATTAAAGTCCACACCTTATTTAGATTTAAAAAATTTAGCCTAATTTCCTTTTTCTGTTTCTATATTCCCCTCCAGGATACCACATTACATTTACTTATTGTGTCTCCTCAGGTTCCTCTAGACCAGTGGTTCTCAACCTTCCTAATGCCACGACCCTTTAATACAGTTCCTCATGTTGTGGTGACCCCCAACCATAAAATTATTTTCGTTGCTACTTCATAACTGTCATTTTGCTACTGTTATGAATCATAATGTAGATATCTTATATTCAGGATGTATTTTCATTGTTATAAATTGAACATAATTAAAGCATAGTGATTAATCACAAAAACAATATGTAATTATATATGTGTTTTCTGATGGTCTTAGGCGACTCCTGTGAAAGGGTCATTCGACCCCCAAAGGGGTCGAGACCCACAGGTAGGGAACCGTTGCTCTAGACTGTGACAGTTTCTCAGACTTTATTTACTTTTCATGAATGTGACAGCTTTGAGAATTACTAGTCAGGCATATTGTAGGAAATCCCTCTATTAGAATTTGATATTTTCTCAAGATAAGAATGGAATAATCTTATACTGGAGGAAGACCACAGAAGTAAATTGCTTTCATAACATATCAAGAGTACATATTATCAACATGGTTCATGTCAACATGTAGGTATTGACATTGATCATCTGGTTGAGATATTGTTCATCAGGCTTCTTTACTGTAAAAATTACACATTTCCCCAGTTTTTCATATGATGCTTTTTGGAAGGAAGTCACTATGCACATTTCACACGTAAGGATACAGTTTAATTTTAATGGTTTCAGAATTATTAGTGTATTGCAGTTTAGTTAAATAATTTCTTTTTAGGTAGATATGTAGAGGGTTTTAAATTTTTAATTACTTTAAAAAACCTTGCAGTACATTCTAACTTGGAATATTTATTTCTGAATGTATCACTGATTATTTCTTTTGGATGAAAAACAAATAAAAAAACAAGGAATGAATTGTTGGTCATAGTATATGAAGAGCGAGGCTTTTGATGCATAGTATAAAATGGATCTCTGGCAAACCATAGTCTCAGGAGCAAACATGTAACAGTGAGAGCATGCCATTTCTCTACATCGCTTTTGTGTAGTTGTAGTGATTGAGCATGATATGCATGATGCAAGATAATGTTGGAGTGGTGGATGGATAGAGGCCCAATTGTGTAGGGTGTGCAAAGAGTTTACCTTTTATTCTCAGTGTAATAGAAGGCCATTGGAAGCTTGCTAGCAGAGGAGAGAGCCAATCTCCTTAATGTGATATGTGCCATGTCTTAAAATGGGCTGTTAGATTATGGCGGGTGTTTCTCTTTTAAGCTTGGCTCAAGGTCATCAAAATAAAAAGGCAACATGCATATGACATCCCATTCTTTCTTACACCACTCTAACTTGCTATCAAGTGGGGGAAATGCAGAATGTAGGATTGGAAAGAGAAGAGGAAGTGCTAAAAGCATTTATTCTGAGGGAGGGAGTTGGGTGATGGGAAGGGAAGGGGCAACGAACAGGAAGACCCTCTGTACTGCTGAAGGCTGTCTGAATGACTGCTAATGACTGTAACCTTGCCTGCTATACATAGCGTCCCACCTTGACACGAGGAACAATAGGGAGATAAAAGTAACAACATTCAGACAGCTGACAGTTTTCTGCTAGTTTTGAATCCTGGCAGAAATACATTACAGAGGATAAGGAGAACATAAAAAAAGCATCGGAAAGAGCTGTTCAGAGATAATTCTGTGTGAGATACTAGATCTATCTTTTGATGTGACTTAGTAATTCATCATACAAAGATATTTATCACACTTGAAGTGACAAAGGAATGATATAAAGTACTAGAATATTCTGAATTCTTTATATATATATATAAGATAATAAGATATATATATATATACATATATATATATATGATTAAAGAGAATTATATTATTACATGAGCCATTAAACATTAAACAGTCTCATAAGAAAACTCTGACTATGCAATAGTTAGATGGGACAAATAAATACATTAAAGAATAAAATGCTAAAACTTCTTGCACTTTTTCTCTTTAAAAGGTCTTGGGTCATATAAGTACCAAGGTTCTTTAAACATCGCAGGAACAACCAGATGGCCGATCTGTCAGAGGGCCTGCTGAGATTTGGAATTAATCTTTAATTACTTATTTATAATTTATAATTACACAGATAGGGGCAGCTCATACCACGAGTAATTTTCTCTGAGGGATTCAGTTGTGCCATTTGAAAGGCACATTGACTTATTTTTTTATATTTGATATTTTATTTTGTCTTAAAAATGTTTATTGTGACTCAATTTTATGATACATAATGTGAAAAACATTGATTTATACATTTTCCTCATGTGTGTTGGTAGCATTAATATTACTGCTTGATGATCAAAGAAACTGGCTCATCTGAAAAACTGTTGCAGGTACAGGAACTTACTTGAAGTGGTAGGTATATATCTTATTTTCATTCTTGATACTTTCTGATGGGAAAAGTTTTTAAGAGCTCCAGTTATGGTCAGATCTAGTGAGGCTCCAGTGAGGTTTTCCATGGCTAGGTCACCTGGCAGGTTAGAGCTGATAACATTTTTAGAACCTCCTTGGAATGAATCTTTGACCTCTAGCTCAGCACGGGGAGTCTCGTGTCTCACCTGTCCAATGGCAATTCAGCTTACCCTCAATTCCCTCCGCACAGACTCCTTACATCCCTAGAGTATTAGAAACTTGTGTGCCAGGTGCTGCATCATCCTGCTCAAAATTATTAGTCAGAGCTCATATGAAACTACTAAACAGATTGATTAGGGTTGTTTCTTTTTTTTTAAATGATTAAATCATCTTATTAACTGAATCCTACATATTTTGGCTACTGAAAAGATTGAGAACTGTACATCTTAAACCCATATAATTTTATTAACCAATGTGATCCCTATAAATTCAACAAAAAAAAGACTGGGATTAAGGTTATTTCTCTTTTTTTTCCTCCAAATAAGTCATCTCACTGTATAGGTATGACTTTGTGAGCCAAAATAAGCAGTCAAGCAAATAAACACAAAAACAAAAACCCAATCTCTCTCAAGTTATTATTTACTACTATGGAGCATTTTTTATCAGGTGTTGATTTACCGAATTTCTGATTTTGTTAATTTAACATGCTTGATACATCTCTGTAACCAGAGAATGCAAAACAGGAGATTTGCAAAAGAAAAACAAACTAATTTTAGAGAAAGAAATTCTGAACTACACAGTGGACTACATTCCCAGCACTTTTATTTTATAGTGTTGTTTTTTTTTTAAATATATTTTATTGATTTTTTACAGAGAGGAAGGGAGAGAGATAGAGAGTTAGAAACATCGATGAGAGAGAGACATCGATCAGCTGCCTCCTGCACATCTCCCACTGGGGATGTGCCCGCAACCCAGGTATATGCCCTTGACCGGAATCGAACCTGGGACCCCTCAGTCCGCAGGCCGACGCTCTATCCACTGAGCCAAACCGGTTTCGGCCCCAGCACTTTTATTTTAAAAGCAAGTAGGCTTTAATCACCTTTTAATAAAATAACATAAGAGGCAGAGCCCTGTCAGTACATTGGACTGGGTCCTTTTCTTAGGGTTTTGTATTTTGTTTGGGCTGTCCAGTAAGAATCCAGGACAAAGAATGAAAAAAAAAAAAAAGATTCTAAAATGGCAGAACTTCAGGATAGGAAAAGGTATTCAAGAAAATTTAATGTAATTCCTTTATTTCAAAGGAATGAGAATGATTAAGCCTATTTTGGTTTGGTGACTTATCTGAATTCATACATTGAGCTTTTGGCAGGCTTATTCATTTAGCAGGTGTTTGTTGGCTTTACATTGGGTATATAGTGAGTATTATTGAATTTAATGCACATCAAAGATAGTGGCAAGTGAGCCATCATACAGCTTATATTTAGTCTGTCACCCTGCTTCTCTCATAAATATCGAAAAGATAATATTGTTACATTTAGACTAGGACAGGTAATAGGGCAATAATTGTCCACAAGGGTATGAAATATTCTGAGGAAGTTGTTGACCATTTATTATCACTCTTGGGATGCAAGCAATACAAATGGGCTTGTGTTACAGCAGAATAAAGTTTAGTTAAAAATAAGTAACAACTTCTTAGATGGCATGGTATTAAGCATTGAAATGATCAAGGATATTTGTTGATAGTATAAAGTGAAATACATATTCATCATCTTCAACTCTAGTTTTCTGGCAATTTATTAATTGTGTATATCATGAGGTCCCTTTCAAACTACTAATTCCAAGGTTTTTAGTTACAAGGTTTTTTTTTTCATATAAAAGATATAATGGTCACTCTCTCTGAGGTGATTACTTTCATAAAAATAATTTAGCTCTTGTGTTTCTGTATTTATATTGGAATTTTAACCACAAAATACTGCTACATAGGAATAGTTCATGAACTATCACACAGATAGGATTCTGAAAAGTTTACTGTAAAGTTAAACTCAAATTTAACTTTTAAAATTTTTTTACTATTGACTTCACACTAAAATATTGAAGTCATATATTCATGGAAGTCAGTTGGACCCTGAGGTTAATAATAGACTGTAATAATAATTGCCAAGACAGAGGACATGGAAAGATAGAAGTGAAGTGAAACTGTACATCAAGGTGTTGGGAGAGAATGCAGATTCCTCTTCTGTGACTTAGAGAATTACTGACTATTCAGAATCTACCTGACATCTGTATATAATGGGACAGGTTACAAATGTTGCTTTCTATGAATTCTAGGTTTGCATTCACCACAACATGCAAGATAGACCCCCTCATACACAAAAAGGACTTCAAAACACCTGCATAGCAGTTTGCATGATGTGGTCAGGGTTGAGCCTCACTGTCAGCCAGCCTGAAGGGAGATCTCACCCATGAATGGGACAACAACAATTTAGACCTAATTACACAGTAACCTACACATGGGACATTCTTAGAGCATCCAGCTCAGGAGATCAAAGAGACTGTACCACTGGGTCTCACAGGATACTTACTACATAATGCCAGCCCTTGAAGACTGGGAGGCATAGCAGTTCTATCTAATACATAAAAACAAACACAATGAAATACTAAAAATGGGAAGACAAAGAAACAACCCCAAAATGAAAGAAAAGGAGGAAGTTCCAGAAAAGAGCTAAATGAAATGGAGGCAAGCAATTTATCAGATATAGAGTTCAAAGTAATGGTTATATGGGTGCTCAATAAATTTAGTGAGAATTACAAGGAAATTAGTGGGAACTACAACTGCATGAAAAAATAAAATAGAAACCATGAATAAGAACCAGTCAGAAATAAAAAATACCTTATCTGACACCAACAATACCCTGGAAGGAATTAAAAGTAGATTGTATGAAGCAGAGGATCAAATAAGCATATTAGAAGACAAGGCAGAGAAACAGCTCAACTAGAGAAGCAAAAAGAAAAAAGAGCCCTAGCTGTTTGGCTCACTTAATAGCGCGTCAGACTGCGGACTGAGGGGTCCCGGGCTTGATTCCGACCAAGGGCATGTACCTTGGTTGCAGGCACATCCCCAGCGGGGGGTGTGCAGGAGGCAGCTGATCAATGCTTGTCTCTCATCAATGTTTCCAACTCTCTATTCCTCTCCCTTACTCTCTGTAAAATATCAATAAAATATAGTTTAAAAAAAAGAATTGAAAAGCAGGATGATAGTTGAGGGAAATTTTGTACAAAATGAAATGTAAGTATATCCTCATCAAAGGGGTACCAGAATGAGAAGAAAGTGAGCAATAAATACAGAACCTGTATAATAAAATAATGACAAAAAACTTCTCCTACCTGGTGAAGGAAAATGTCACACAAGTACAGAAAGCACAGAAAGTCTCAATCAAAATTAACCCAATGAGACCTATACCAAAACACATTATATTTAAAATCACAAATGGTAAAGACAAAGACAGAATTTTAAAGGCAGCAAGAGAGTGATAGAAAGTTACCTACAAGGGAGTTCCCATTAGATTGTTAGCTTATTTCTCAACAGAAACCCTTCAGGCCAGAAGGGATTGACTTGAAGTATTCAAAGTAATGAAAAGCAAGGACCTAAATCTGAGACTATTCTATCCAACAATGTTATCATTTAAACTTGAAAGTGAAATAAAGAGCTTCTGAGAAAAAGGAAGAATAAAGCAGTATATTACCACCAAACTAGCATTGCAAGAAATATTAAAAAGACTGTTTTAAGAAGAAGAAGAAGAAGAAGAAGAAGAAGAAGAAGAAGAAGAAGAAGAAGAAGAAGGAGGAGGAAGAGGAGGAGGGGGAGGAGGAGGAGGAATATAGAAAGAAAGGTACAAAGGCCTAAAGAAATGGCAATAAGTAAGTACCTATCAATAATAACCTTAAATTTAGTGTACTAAATGCTCCAATCAAAAGACATAGGGTGGCTAAATGGATAAGAAAACCCATATACATGCTGTGTACAAGAGACTTACCTCAGGAAAAAAGATTCACACAGATTGAAAGTGAAGGGCTGAAAAAAAATCATGCAAATGGAAACAATAATAAAACTGGGATAGCAAAACCTCAGATATGACAAAATAGACTTCAAAACAAAGTCCATAAAAAGAGACAAGGTCACTACATAATACTAAAGGGATTGATCCAACAAGAAAATATGACCCCTGTAAACACATATGCACCCAATATAGGACCATATGTATAGGAGAGATTTAAAGGAGAGATTGATAGCAATAGAGTCATAGCAGGGAACTTTAACATCCCACTGACTTCACTTGATAGATCTTCCAGACATCATATCAACAAGTAAACAGCAACCTTAAATGACATACTAGATCAGATGAATTCAATTAATATTTACAGAACATTTCATCCCAAAGCAGCAGAATATACATTCTTCTTAAGTGCACATGGCACATTCTCAAAGAGAGACCACATGTTAAGACACAAAATAAGTCTTAACAAATTCAAGAAGATTGAAATAATACCAACCATCTTCTTGCATCACAGTGCTCTGGAAATGTGTTCACAAAATAGGGTGACCAATTGTTCTTCTTTGCCTGGGACTAAAGGATTTTTGGATGCAGGACTTTCAGTAATAAAGCTGGGACTGACCTGGCAAACTGAGATGATTGGCTACCCTATTATACAGGATCATATGTTTGTAAAATTTTATTTAAATGAGCCCTTGCCTGTGTGGCTCAGTTGGTTTAACGTTGTCTCATGCACTGAAAGGTTGCCGGTTTGATTCCCGGTCAGGACAGATATGAGGGGATGAAATAAAAAACTGGGGTAGCAATACTCAAATCAGACAAAATAGACTTCAAAACAAAGGCCATAACAAGAGACAGAAAAAGGTCACTACATAATACTAAAGGGATCAATCCTATTAGAGGCTATAGCCCTTGTAAACATATATGCACCCAAAATAGGAGTCTCTAATTATATAAAGAAAATCTTTGTGGACATTAAGGGAGAGATCCACAGCAACACAGTCATAGTAGATTATTCTAACACCCCACTGACATCAACGGATAGATCTTCCAGACAAAAAATCAACAAGGCAACAGTGACCTTAAATGACACATTGGACTGGATGGATTTAATATTTACAGAACATTTCATCCCAAAGCAGCAGAATATACATTCTTCTTAAGTGCACATGGCACATTCTCAAAGAGAGACCACATGTTAAGACACAAAATAAGTCTTAACAAATTCAAGAAGATTGAAATAATACCAACCATCTTCTTGCATCACAGTGCTCTGGAAATGTGTTCACAAAATAGGGTGACCAATTGTTCTTCTTTGCCTGGGACAAAAGGATTTTTGGATGCAGGACTTTCAGTAATAAAGCTGGGACTGACCTGGCAAACTGAGATGATTGGCTACCCTATTATACAGGATCATATGTTTGTAAAATTTTATTTAAATGAGCCCTTGCCTGTGTGGCTCAGTTGGTTTAACGTTGTCTCATGCACTGAAAGGTTGCCGGTTTGATTCCCGGTCAGGACAGATATGAGGGGTGCAGGTTCAATCTGAGGTCTGAGTACATGTGGAAGGCAACTGATGGATGCTTCTCACATTGATGTTTCTATGCACCTCTCTCTCTCTCTCTAAATAAATAAATAAAAACATTAAAAAAGAGAAACATTTAAAAACAATTTTTAAAATGAGATATTATGGTGACAATGATTAAGAGAGTTACCTTTTCCCACTCAGATGTCCTTTACTTTTGTCTTACCCACTCTTGTATTGCTGGGATAGCCCCATATATTTTGGGTTCTAGTGAAAGGGAGGCCGAGCTGCAATTAGAGGGATGTACTGTGTTTATGTGGTTCAGAGTTCGTTACTTATGTGCACAGTTAATTTGCCAACAATACCAGATTAGGAAAGGTTCCCAGGACTGCTCCTATGCCTGCTTGGCCAACCCATCTCACACTGCAACCTACTGATGCACGGACAGAGGTCCAATCAGGACATAACTATTTCTTAACAGCACCCTGCATCCATAGTATGTGGGAGCTGGAGGAAAACAGGATGTGAAATGTGCAGATCCAGAGACTCTGCTGTACAAAATTCTTCCAAGTCTTACACCTCATTAGAAAAGAAAATTGAAGATCTTCTCCCAAATTTAATTACAATCCTAAATATGTACATGCTGTTACCAATGACAAGTTGTGAGCCTGGAAGAACTCACATTAGCAATAATAATCCCCACCAGTTTCTGATCAGTCATCCTGGAACACTGGATACCTTTCCATTTTCTTCATAAAAAAGAACACAAGGTTGTTATCATATCAAAAAGTGATCAAAGACTATGAAGGCAAAAAAATCATACTGGAGAAATGGTTTTATTGAGATATGTGAAACAGTTACAAATAAATACACGTATGGTATCTTTCTGGGTTTTTAATACTTAAATGTTTAAAATCTCCTATGATTTATCTTTCTAAATAGACACTTTTGAGTTATTTCATTTTTGTCATTTTATATTATCCTAAAAGAGGGTCTACCAACTTTAAGTTTTAGGCTTCACAAAACCTAGAAGCATCCCTGGATGTCCCTGGATGACCTGGGTCTCAGGTGAGATGTTTTCCCTGGGCTATGTCTGCTTCCTGCTGCTCACCTGCCCACACTTCCTAATTCCTTACATACTCAAAGTTTGTTTCTTTGAAGACTGAAGTGGAAACATGTATCTTTATTGACAGAAGGAGGAAAAGTTTGAAGGAAAAATATAAATTATGGATCTGTTACATGCAGATCTAGACAAGAATAGCAAATTTATTTTTATGGGGTGTATTTTATTTTATTTTTTTATTGTTGAAAGTATTATATATGACCCCTTTTCCCCCCTCATTGATCTCTTCTAGCCTGCCTCCACTCCCGACCTCAGGCCTTCACCACCCTATTGTCCGTGTCCATGGATTATGCATATATGCTTACAAGTTCTTTGATATCTTTCCACCCACCCACCCATCTGCCTTCCTTCTGAGATTCAAGTCTGCTTTATGCTTCCATGTCTCTTGATGTATTTTGTTCATCAGTTTGTTTTGTCCATTAGAGTCCACATATGAGTGAGATCATGTGATACTTGTCTTTCTCTGACTGGCTTATATATTGACAGGTAAAATAGGCTTAGGTATATACTTCACCTTGGGCAATCAGACACAGGTGCTTAAACACGCTTTAAACTCTCTCTTTTCCACTGAGGAGTGTGGTCTCCATCCTTTGGTTAATTGCTATTGGATTACTCTCTGATGCTGTTTTTGATATTAAAAATAATGGTCCTATAGTTAACTTTTAGGAGATAATTATAGTTGGCTCATGAACAACATGGGTTCCAACTGTGAGGGTTCATTTAGATAAGGATTTAAAAAGAAATACCTATAGTACTATAAATGGATTTTCTCTTCTTTATGATTTTCTTCACATTTTCTTTTCTCTAGCTTCTCACTAATGCATTGTGCCCACCCATATGTTAGCTTGGGCTTAATTAACCTGGGATTTCGGTTTATTGTAAGAATATAGCATATAGTACATATAACACAAAAATAAGTGTTAATGGACTGTTTGTTATTGGCAAGGCTCCCAGTCTACAGTAAACTATAAGAGACTAAGTTTTTGAGGACACAAAAGTTATACACAGATTTTTGACTATATTGGGGGTTGGTGACCTAACCCTGTGCTGTTCAGGGGTCATCTGTATTCTATGCTACATCACATTCCTCATTGCTTGATGTTTCCTTCTTAATTTCCATTGCTGGTGAAATGACCCCTGTTATAAGTTCTTTCTCTTTATTGGGATTTGGGTATAGACTCCCTGGTCCTGACCTCCCTGCTGAAATATGTCTTCTTTCACACAGTCTGGGGGTTACATATATGTACTGGTACATTCCTTCTCTGTTCTTTTTGGGTTGTCTTGGGGCATTAGGTTTGTAATGCTGAATGTTTCAGGGAAATATGAAATACACCATTTATTGAAAATGCATATTGGTGGCAGTATTCTGAGGGGTAACCTTTTTAGGTGGTTTTCTTTTTGGACATGTTATTTTTGACAAGCAAGAATCCTCAAATATGGACTAACCACATTTTATCTCTTTTTTCACATTTCACACTGCATTTAAAAATATCAATTTCCATATTTCTGTAACAGATGCTGGGAGAAGTTTTCTACCCACAACTTTCAGATGGCAATGTCATTTATGTTAAATCCCCATTTCTTCCCACTTATATAATTTTGTCATTTTTTTGCTATTAATTATGTTTGTGAAATATAATGTAACCATCAATTTCCATTAGTCATGGAAACTCAAGAAAATAGTATCTACCTGAATGACCATGATCATCCCGCTATTTATATCAGCATGCTTTTCTATTTTGGCTAAGAAGAGCAATACTTAGGATGTAGTGTGTGTCTGTGAGTATGTGTAATCTGCGGAATCATCCTTGTCTCATTAGCATATAGCCCACTTTGGAAAGAATTTTTCCATGGGACAAAAATCTTGAGGTATAGACTACTGCAATATTTAACATTCAATTAACTCTGCTCTTTTGGAAATAGGATGGAGATTGGGAGTGAGGGTAAGATATTTTCAAAGATGTGACATTTAAAAAAAGTTTTAAAATTGATTTCAGTGAGAGGAAGAGAGAGGGAGAGAGATGCAGAAGCATCAATTGGCTGCTTCCTACACGTACGTCCCCTGGTGGGAATCCAGCCTGCAACCCGGACATGTGCCCACACTGGGAATTGAACTGGTCTCCTTCCGGTGCCTGGGACAAGGCTCAACCAGCTAAGCCACACTGGCCAGGCTCCTGTGGCATTTTAATAGGAGAAGCAATGTTTCCTGGGAAATATTAGTGGCCACTCTATTGTTGCCTATTGACCACCCAGCATCATCTCAGGGACAAACAGTTATTTCTCACTAATGCATTGTGTCCACCCATATGTTAGCTTGGGCTTACTTAACCTGGGATTCAGGTTGACAGAACAATTAGCAAGAGCACCGAGAAAGAGAAAGAACACTCTGCTGGGTCTCACACCAGCAACTAGAGAGTACAGCCTGGAAGTGACTCAGGTCACTTCCCCTCACAACTGCTTGGTAGAAGTCCTGCTCATGCAGCTCCTATCAACTGTGTGGGGGTCAGAATTAAAACCTTCCCAAGTGCCTGGAACGTGCAAGGCAGAATTATTTTATAAACAGGAATATAAGGAGTAGAAAATATTTTGGGAAATATTTTAATCTTCTTTCTTCTCTGCCTCTATCCATCTGTAAGTTACTTCAACATGTGTTCATTTAGTTACTACTACCTGGTATGTGCAAGTTACTGTGCTGAGTGCTAGAGGACAAAGGATGAACCCACTATTGTTTCCCAGGATTAGTGGGCATAGTGGAGAAAAATAAAAGCAGAGGGTGTTAAAAAGATTGAAGAAGTCCCTTAATAAATCTCATTGATGCTAAAATATTCTCATACTGTTTCTATAATCTCAGTATATGTCATGTTTACCATCTTTCTCTATAGGTGATGCTGAATATTTTGTCAAAGCCACCACCAAGTGTTTTCTACTCCTATTCCATTGCTTGGTCCCAGCCTTCAATACTGAGAAAAACGTGGGTGCACCTATTTTTCAAGCTAAGGCTGTTATAAATCTGAAACTCACTAGGAATAACCTTTGTAGTGGAGTATAAAAGAGATTAACTTTCACTTGTTTTACTATCCAAGTAATGTCTAATTCACAGCTTTCATAGTAATAACAATCAGCTTACCATCAATAACGATGTTGCTTAATTTTTTATATTTATCTTTAAGACTCTCATATAATGTCACGGTGCTACTATTGTTAGGAATAAGTAACCACAACTACAAAA
>NW_006287457.1:143986-146304 GCF_000327345.1 Myotis davidii | reverse complement strand
TATATTCCACATTTAGAAGCGACAAAATAATTTAACCAGTTCAGTTCTTACGACTTAAAAAAAGAGGGAGAGATAAAACCTGCTTATAGTCTGCTTTCCTAAGAGAGTAAATTCTCACTTTGTGCAGTTTGCAGTGTGCATATCTTATGACTACATACCTGAGGCAGGTGAAAAGAAAGAGCACAGTAAAGGTGCTTAATGAAGTAGAAAAAGACAAAGAAGAAACGTTTAACGAAATTCTTTAACTGTGTCCTACCCTCTCCTATTCACCATGCAGCCTTAATCGATACCTCTGGGAAGACCTGCTGAGAATCTCCGAAGCAGCAGGCACCGTGCCAAGCCCTGAGCTTCTCTGGGTGCTCTCCTGTCCCTGTGCTCATGCATGCATTTTTTTTCTCTAGCCCTTTACTCCCCTGAAACAAAATAAAAATCCTCCTCATATTTCTAGATCCAGATTAAAGGTCACCTCTACTCTGAGGCTCTCCCAACCCCCTTCTCCCAACCCAGGCCAGCATTAGTCATGCTGCCTTCACCTGGCCTTAAGTGTGTGTGACCTCCTCCTCAGTCCTCTGCAGACAACTTGGGGGAGGATCTTGTTTATCTTGGCGTCCCTAGCAGCTCAGTGCCTGGCTTATTGTAGTGCCCCATAAAATGAATTAGATTAAATAGAAAATATTCTCTATTTGACAAAGTTATTGTAAACCATAAAGCAACCTTTAAGATTGCACCTTGTTTTTCTTTATAAAGCAATCAAGGTGTTCTGTGATTTTGCTGATGAGGATTTATAAAGCCAGCTCGGAGGTTAGTTCAATATTAATACATAATGAAGTGGTTTAGGAACAATGTGGGAAGGATTGGGAAGGAGGTATAAAATCCTCTAATAATGTTAGAATAAGTGGCTGCATAGAAAAACAAAAGTGGCATAGGAAAATGCAAGCAAACAGATTTAACTACTGCAGGAAACTATATTTTTTGTCTGAAATAATATTTTGGATTCAACTTCCAGTGGGAGCTAATCCCCAACTGCATCTGTACCTACTCTACTGTGCAGTTATGACGGACAATATAGCATTATTTGTAATTATTAAAAGGTCAACTTGTGTTTTATATAAGATGCTTATAAAGGTAGAAATCAAGGCGAATGCTTCAGAATTTTTCCCCCAAAAAATTGTCAGAAGAAAGATCTGTTCTCTAGCCAAAAGACCCGGAAAGGGGCAAATTGGCAAGAGAAAAAAACTTGTAGACAGTAACCAGCCAATACAATGGAAAAGAGTCACAGCCCCACTCTCAGTCCTGAATGCCAATTCCTTACTGTCCTCCCTCAGGAATGATCACATGTGGACGATTAAAATACATAGCAGGCAGCCCAAATACTGTACATCACTTAAAACTCATAACATCCCGCCAACACAGTCATCATCCCATCTTGCATTTACCCCACAGGGACAATGCTGCAATGCTGCTCACGGAGGTTGTATTCTGGGCCCAAGTTGATAAGCTCGTAAGCGGAAGAAGTGGAGTTAGAGAGCCGGTTCTTCTGGCTCTAAGCCTGTGATTGTCTCATTTGAACACACGTTCCAACACTGCATCCAACGTGGAAACACAAGTGACTAGAGGTGAATCCTGTTACAAGCAAATTGGTATTTTTTTCTGGCAGTCTAAGAGGGACCACCAGCAGTGGATATACGTTCCATGAGGCAATAAATAAATCTTTTTTGTTCTTTACCCTTCAATCTTGTACTGCTGTGGACTATTTAGTAGCTACTACATTTCACTCCAGGAGCTTGAATCCATCACTGTGATCGGGTTTGTTTATCACCCTGTCAAATGGGAGATGGACTCTATCCTCCTTTGATACAAATAATATCCTATATAAATGTAAGCACTTACCAATGTAGTTATTATTATCCCTGTTAGTGGTGGCTAATTAGAGTCACTTTTTGATTAATATTCAGAAACAAAAAAACATTGATTTTTCAGTAATACATAAAGAAAGCTACCCTTAGGGAAATTACAGTCAATAATTGAGCTAAGGATTGGACTTCTGGTAAAAGCAACAGTACACCAAAGAATAATTCACAAAAGTTAGTGCTGAGATTGAACAGGTTTTGAAAGCATCATAAAACCGGGGTTGAGAAGTACCGTATTTGCCGGCGTATAAGACGATTTTTTGGCCCTGAAAAATATGCCTCCAAGTGGGGGGTCGTCTTATACGCCAGGTACACTTCAGATAGACTGCCCATAGTGCTTGCCCCGTGCCATAGTGGCCTCCCGATGCCCGCCCACTTCATTCCACATACCGTTCAGGCATCAGCAGC
>NW_006287457.1:116442-143535 GCF_000327345.1 Myotis davidii | reverse complement strand
CTTCTGTAGTGAATTACCTGTATGTTTACCTGTAATAAGCTTGCACTGTTTTATGTATATGTTTGATTACATACAGCCTTGTGACAGTTTTCCTGCATGTCATAAGCATTTGAATAGAAATTAAAATGTTAAAATCAAATCTGATATTGTTTTACCTTTTATTTGGTGTGTGGAAGGTGTGCGGAAGAGGGGGTAGTCTTATACGGCGAGTATATAACAAACTCTGTATTTTGAGTGGAAATGTTAGGGGGTCGTCTTATACGCCCAGTCGTCTTATACGCCGGCAAATACGGTAGTTCTATTAGTCAGGACAAACTGTTTTAAGTAGAGCTGTGCATTTTAGGATTAAGCTAAAAATTACACATCTTTCTGAGTTTTCTACATCTATATCAAAATTAATGACTCTTATACATATCCCAAAAGACACAACCATTAAGTCAATTCCATGGGGCCACTGTGAGCCACTTATATAGAAACTGCTGGGCTAGAAACATTCACAGGAGGCAAGAATTTTAGAGAGGTGGCAGTGGGGTAAAAACGTGTCACGATCACTATCCAGGTGTTTAAATCTTTGTTTTTGATTTGTTTTCACTCAAAACAAAAGGAAGATAACTTTTTTTTTTAAAAATACAGAGGAGGTGATTTACTGCGGTTGTAAAGTTAAAGGGTGGGGCTGGATGTCTCTGCAGCCCTAAGTCAGCCATCATAGTCCTTGGCTTGGGACAAAAGTGAGAGGAGCTCAGATGTTCATTTACTGAATATATCAACACGTTAATTCTAGATTGCTTTGTCTTAATAGATTGACATATAATGTTACTGGCTCTTTAAAGATCAAGTATCATGCTTGCTTTAACAGAAAAAAACCCTTGTCTTCATCTTCTTACTATCCTTAAAATAATATTTAGAGCAACTATCCGACCAAGAAGTGAAGAATAATGACAATGAGATGTGGGTTTAAACAAATATAACTAGTCATTTGCAAATGCCTTGGCTGTTCTTGAAATATACACTAGTGCTCTTAGTTTTCTCCTCTAGAATTCGCTCTCTTTTCCCAGATGGCACACAGGTCCTTTCCAGGGGCTCTCTGTGTTTTGTTCAGTTTTTCTCCCTAGCATCCCCCATTCTCTTTTTCATATAGATAGTGTGGTTTTGTGCTTTAAAAACCAGGATTATATACGATGTAGGACACTCTAGATGGCTTAAACATGTTCCAAAAAACTGATTCATATTTTAAGGTACATGCTAATTGGTGAACTGTTTGGAATTTCTGGAACAATTTCCAGCAACTCAAACATTATTCAAAAGATAATTAACTAAGAACTGAAGACACATTTGCAAAATGCTGAGGAGTCCTTACTAATCTCTGATGTAGAATCTCTCTTTCATCAGATCTGTTTGGGTAGCCACTGAGAATTTCCCTTCTAGGATGGCAGGGACATGACTTAGAAAATCTTTTGGACGAGGAGCTCTCTTGTCTCAGGTTCCCAAAAGTCAAGAAATATTGGACCTTTTTATTTTTATTTTTGAAAGAGCTATACTCACTTTAATATATTCATCATGTAATGCTTCCCATGAAAACAACAACAAGAATAACTGTCCCGAGGAAAGCATGAACCAGGTACAGAGTCACATTAAAAAAGAAAAAAAAGATCAATCTAGGGCTGATTAGTCTTCCCAATTGACATCAACTGAGTCAAAAAATATTGTTCCTCTTAGACAACACTTAATTAAAATACAGAGAAAAGGCAAAACACATGGTCGTCATAGTACATGAACATTTATGAGGAAGGAATCAATTGTACAGTACAGTTAAGAAGTCAGCTTTTCCTTTTAGAAGAATCAAAATAAGATTAATATCAACACCCAAAATTGAAGAAGAGAAGTATCATTTCTTTGTCAGGACAGAAAAGGCCTTGCTTTATTATATTTTAGTTTGTCCCTAAACCTCACTATGGCCGTCACCTTCCCCAAGCCTAGATAATCAAAGGTATTGCAAAAGAAAATGCTAACACTTGCTTCTGGAAATGCAGTGAGGACATTCAATTAACTCACACAAGTTATTCTTAACTTTTCTGGTCATCATAGGATGACTGGTCATGGCAGATCAGGTGTCATGCCTAGACTATGCCTTTTTTAATCATTGAAACCACCTGTTTAATCAGCAGGATGGACTCCATTATCATATAAGGAAGCTCATAATTCAGTCATCAAATCCTGAACCTATAGCATGTTCGAGGTGCTTGGCTGCCCCCAGAGATTATAGCATTCACCTGAAGTAATGCAAAGAGAGGCACCAGGAAAGGAGGAATGCTGCTCTCTGTTACAGCTGACTGTCCCCAGTGGTTGTGAGGAGAAGGCAAATGCAGTGAGAAGAGGATATGTTAATCTAGAGTGGATTTTGAAAGGTGATACATCTGTTGTTCAGTGGCAATGCAAATTCTTTACAGAAATTAAAAATTAATTCAAGAAAATAATCATTGTGCTCCATTGTCAAAGGATTATGGAAAGCAGCATCAGGAGATAAGGTACTGATAAGTAGAAGGACAATCAGCAAGTGTGGAACACTGATGTATTTTGTTCCAAAACTTCCACTTGGTAAACATTAATCAAACAGAATAAATAGTAGCTTTGCGTTCTACCAATTACTTTTCCTAAACAGACACTAAATATTTGATGGTTGAGTATAGATTGCTGTAAAATTCCAAGTGAGATTTTAGTGCATTTTAACTCAGGGTAAAATATATTAAGTAGGGGTACATAAATGATTAATATTTCAAGCTAGATCTATTTGGCTACTTTTACAGATTGATCTCACCCTACTCAAAACCTCTGCCAAAATCTAGTATTTGGGCTTTCTTTCCAAATAGCACAGGAATAACTTTTTGTCAAATGCAGTTGTATGTGACATTAAGGCCTTGAATTTGAAATAAGAAATGCTTTTAAAAACTCATAAAATGCAAATGTTTATAGTCTCTAAGCAGAAATTGCAATCTGTGCTAGAATGCTTTACTCACACTAAATTGACAAAAACATTACCTGATTAACATGGCTTAATTATTTTATTAATCTGTTACTGGGAAGAACATTTTGTTTTACATCCAGTGGGGATTTTTTTTTAATATTATTATTTTTAAAAAATATATTTTTATTGATTTCAGAGAGGAAGGGAGAGAGAGATAGAAACACCAATGATGAGAGAGAAATCAAACCCAGGACCCTTCAGTCCATAGATCAATGCTCTTTCTACTAAGCCAAACTGGCTAGGACCATACAGAGGGGTTTTAAATGATAGTTTTAGGATTTGCACGCATTCTCTCCCCACCCCCACAACTGGCTTTCATAAAATTTTATTTCTCTTATTTTATTGTCGTTTGGCAACAGTTGCTCATCAAGGTGACTTGGGCCCAACATCTCTGTCCCACAGTGAAGACTGTGGAATAGGGGAAGAGGTTGGGTTTCTGTGTCCACAGTTTGAATACAGACTCTGCCATTCAACCCCTGTGTGAGCTTGGGGCCTTTTGTACCTCTCTAAACCTTGTTTCCTCTTCTATAGACCAGGGACAATATATAATCCCAAGTGTGGTTGTAAGGGTGAGAAACATGATATGCAAAGAGTCTTCTGGCACATGGCTCATGGTAGGCTCTCAATAAATAAATAAAGATTACTTCAGTCCAGATTAAATGATGACTGAACTCAGGATTAACAAGGGCTACTTTGAATAAAGAGATTTATATTGTGTGATTTGTTATTTATTCATTCAGATGACCAAAATATATTTCTCATGTATATTTGGTCTTTGTCTACAATTCCTGGCTCACAGTTTGAAATGTCCTAAGTGTTGAAAATAATCAAGGTAGTTTGTTATGTTAATGATGTGAGTTTTGGAAAGTACCTAAGGATTGGGGGCTGGGTGCCAGGAGAACCAACCATGTGATTAGAGGGTTGGATCTTTCAGTCCCATCCCCTCACCCCCACCTCCAAGGAAGGGGAGGGGCTGAAGGTTGAATCAATCATTACTGGCCAATGAGTTTATCAAATCATGCCTATGTAATGAAACCTCCATGAAACCCAAAAGAAAGGGTTTTGGGGAGATTCTGTGTTGGGGAACCAAAACACTTTCATGTACCACTGTCTGGGGCCCCAGGCTCCATGAGGACAGAAACTCCTTTGTTTGGAACCTGTCTTATGTACCTATGTATTTCTTCATCTGGCTGCTGATTTGTATCCTTTAATATCCGTTGTAATAAATGGTAATTTAATCAGTAAATGAGTTTTATTGAGTTCTGTGAGCGATTCTGGCAAGTTAATTGAACTCAAGTAGAGAGGATTGTGGGAATCCTCAATTGATAGCCAGAACCACAGGTAAGAGCCTGGACTTACAACCAAAGTCTGAACTGTGCATGTGTGGGTGTGTTGGGGAGGAAGGGACAGTCTTATAGGACTAAACCCTTACACTGTGGAAACTGAGTCTATCTCAGGGTAGATAGTGTTAGGATATAGTTGAATTCTTGGATACCATGCTGATCTGGGGATTGTTTGTAGGTGTGTGGAGAAACCACTCCTTCACTCCCCTCCAGGGAATTGAATCCAGGAATCAATTTAGAGACCTCAATGGTACTCTTCAGCTTCTCATATTATCTCCAGATGTTTTTATTATTTTTTTAACCAAGACCACCCAGTCAACACTACATGCTATGATAATCTGATCCTGGGCATTGCCCCTGTCTTCTCAAAATCTGTGTGCCCCAGATTCTGTACCATTGTTCCTCCCAAGGAAGGGATACAGATGTAGGTGGACAAGTGAATTAGGGAAGGGATCTAGTATCTGAAGATGCTGTCCTATTATTTGTTAGTTGTTTTACAAAAGTGATCTCATGCAATCATTTGTACTATGGTTTAGTAGGGTTTCCAAGAGTGGTGCAGGCAGTGAAGACTATCTCAAGACATTGGATATTGAGGACAGTTTTAAAAGCAGGGAGGAAGCAGGCAAATTAGTGGTGGGCAGACAGTATGCTACTGAAGAAGGTAACAGTCCTTTATCTTTGTCCAGTATTCTATAGTTAATATAATCATGCATTAAATTTTTGTTTACTAAACTAAACCTATAAGGTAAGTGGGATTACTGCTATCCCTGTTCATAAATGAGTTACTTGCCACGTGTTCTTCCCAGTGGTTAAGCCAAACCTAGAGTCCCAGGGCCTCTGACTGCCCAAAGCCCAGTATTCACGATCACATTTTCCTGTCTGATTTAATGAAAAGAATACTGATTGCATCACTCCACTGGGCTAAATTGTATCATAAGATTGAACAAGATCCCTAAGCTGATGGAATTCAGGCAGATGAAGGGGCTCATGATAAGTCCATAACTCTGACTAACTGGGTGGCTATCACTAGATGGCAAATAACTGCTCCTGTCCTTTCTAGATTAGATTATGGATTGCTATAATGCCCCAAATCAGAATCAATAGCTAACATTTATGGAGTGCTTACTGTATGCTGATTCATGCCATGCTAACAATTTTACCTCTATCCACCTTTTTAAGCACCCTATGGAGTAGGGACTACTTAAATTCCTCCTCTTCAGATTACATGAGACTAAGAGATGTTAAGGTCACACAGCTAGATAATAAAACTATCTGGAAAGGAGCTCAGAAAATTTGGCTCTGGTGTCATAATTCAGTTCATAGACTTGAAGGGAGCTCTTGGTCACTGTCATACAACACACAAAAGCAATATAAAGATTCCAATAATTCATTATTCTGGAAGGAAGTTAGACAGGCTTCCTTAAAAACAATGGGAATATTTAAATAGTCATTTTAATACTTTTTAAAAATTTAAATTACAAAAATCTTCAAATATTCAGGCTAAAGAAATCTGGGGAGTTGGTATAGAGGGCAATCTGGTTAACTATCCCAGGGTGACAAGTTCACTGGTATTTATAGGAAACCTGCTGCTCTGGCCTTTTTCCTCTGTGTGAGGAGGATACAAGAGCTGCACAGGGCATAGTCTTTGGTGGCCTAACTTTGGTTGGCTTCTTGGAGGAGACTTTGTCTGGTGAGCCTCCCATACAGCTGTTCTTTCACAAGTGAGTGGAGAGTGGGAAAACTAACCCAACAGCTGCCTTGAGCAAGGCACCACTCAGTTCTTGTGTGACCATGATTGTGTTTGCAGCAGCATGTTGTCTGCACTCCAGCTCTGTTTGCACATTTAACATTGTGTTAATTGTGCAAACACAGTCAGCAGAGCTGCTCCTACTCTACTTCTGAGGGTCCTGCAAATACTGCCGGCTGGATTGCAGGAGTTTTGATATTGCTCCTGTCCTGTCCCCTGGGTCTGGCTAGTCTGCAATCAGCCCAGAGGAGGAGGGAGACAGACCAACATGAAGAAAGGCGAACTAAGCAGAACAACTGACCAGGGCTGTGATATTGATTAGCACCACACAGTGTAGTGGAGTTTTATGGCAACATCCTCATGATCTATGCTGCTGGGCACTTTAAAGCTTTTCCATCACATAAAAATGATTGGTAAGACGTACTATACTCATGGGTAGGAATGTCAGGGCAAAAGAGTAGACAGAATAAAGGTGTCTTTAATTCAAATTTGCTAGTGTTCTCTTGGTTCCTGTTAAGAACAAGATAGCACCCATCTTTTCAATTATGGCTCTCAGATTTGTTTATATAAGACCTTAGAAATTAAAAGAAAATTGGATTGGTTTTCAGGCAAGAAAGCATTTATAAAAAATCCCTTCCAGATTTTTTCCCCTATATTCTAGAGTTAAAAATTATCTTCTCTCCCTGTCTTTAATAGCAAATATAAAGTCACAATTTAAATAAATGCATCTGGTCACCGAGGGAGAATAATCACAATTTATAAAATTTATAAAATTCACTAGGAAACAGGATTCTTCCATTATTTTAATTATTTGTAATAATTGGGAACCCTGGGGTAAGGTCACGGAGAAGCAAGTTTTCCTAGCAAATTAATATCCACAAAGACACTCACAGAAACCTGCATAATAGCATTCCCTTTGGAAAGGGTTGGGAATAAACCTTTTGGATAGAACATACTTTGATGGTTCAAATAGAATATCATATTATTTCTGCCCTCTTCCCCCAAATGACCCTGGTTCCTTTGTCTTTGCTTTTTATTTTTTCTTTCATTTAAATGCTCACATAAAATGGTGATTCATTCTTTTTGCATTTGACATGTGACTTAAAAGGTAATGAAAGCTCTTAATTTGGGAGGCATGAGGTTAACTATTTTATACATAAAATGGTCCATTCTCATTTACATGAAAGAACTAAATATAAATTTATTTTTCACATAATGGGCTGAAAATTTCTTTCATGAATAAAAGTAATGGCTTATAAAGTAGTTTAAAAAGCCATTTAAGAGGCTGTTTTGATTAGGTGTCTGTGTTTGACTAAGATACATTATTTTCTTAATAAGTTTCATTGCCTTTGGTAACTCCCCTCTCAAAGGGAAGAAAAAAAAAAAACACAGTAAATTAAAGGTACATGCTAGCACAGTAAAAAAAGTTCCAGTGGCAGGACACAAATTATTTTATTACCACACCAACTGAGCACTGATACTTCACGATTCATGAACAAATTTTCCATTACTATAGAGTCATGCTTTTATTGACTGTTATAAAATCACCAATTGTATCTTTTTTATCCTGCTGTGTTTTTATTTTATTGGAAAAGTCCTGTAACAAGTATAACATCAGCTCAGATTACCAAGAAATCTATAAAATAGCTTCCTGCTACCACCTTTGTACAGATTGAAAGAATACATTATGGTCCCACTGAGTCTCTGATAAAAACTGATAACATGCCCCCATGGTTTATCCTGATTATAGACATCCATGCTTTCTCTGCTTTATCAAGTTATGGAACCATCTCACTGATATTGATTAGTTATGGCAAGCATAATTAAAGCATTTGGGTCATGAGATTTAGGTATGAACTTTGGGCATGGTAATAAAAGCAAAAAACAAACAAAAAACCAAATACTGCAGGAATGAGGAAAGTTCCAACAGTAGATCCTCTTTGCTAGTGTTTTAGTTGGAATGGAACACTTTGATCTGTGACATTCAGTATGGTGACCACCTGGGCTTAAAATAAAAACAGAGAAGAGAACTTGACCTGTCTCAATGAAAAAAGCAAAACCTTGAAGGAATTGTTTTTTAAATAATTGCTGTCAATCGATTTTCAAAACAGAAAGTGCATATACTATAAAACTTTCATGAATTCTGATCTGCATCTTTTGAATACTAATAGAAAAATATAATTGATCAAACTTGCTCTTAAGTGCTAGTAGTAATAGAATTTCTATCCATGCTCAGATCCATGGGCCAGCGAGGAAAATCAGCTAAATATCTTCTTATTTCCTTCCACATGGTTTCTCATGATGTTCAAATAGAATTTTTCTAACTAATGAAGAATGAATTTTGTTTTTAAGATACAGAGCAAATCATATTTGGACTCTATTAACTGTAGCTGGTTTCAAAAGAACAAGCCACATGGCAGAGATAGTGAGCCATCACCACAAATGAGGAAGATCAATCTTTCATGGACTCCATGGAAGAACTTTCTAATCATCTGTTGTTTATAAATGTAAATCCAAAATCAGCGTTAGATACCACTATTTCTCCTAGCTTTATGTATAGCTATTTATGCTTCTCCAAGAGTTTCTAGATAGCTCAGTCCACCTGATTACTATAGTAACTCTATCAGGCAAACTGATAGATGAGTTATTTTACTGCTGAGGAAATGATGGTTATGTAATGGGAGTCAAATTCAATCCTGGTCACCAGCTCTTCTATCAGAGTTTTTGACAAATGTGTCAGGTATGTTTGGTTTCATAGAACAGTGCTATAGTGATTTATACCAACTATACGGACCCACAATTTTGTTAAACAAATTAATAAAGGTAACTAGGATTTTGAACTTTTAATTATAAAGGTAGTTAATGGTAAATATTGAAAAATATGCTTTAATAAAACAGTGAAAAGTAATCTCTGGCCAATAATGTTTAGTCTTGGAGGAGGGGGCACATGTGGAGTTGAGGGGGTCAAAGATAAATTTTAAAATAGTAAAAGGAGATTACTGAACACCAAGCCAAAGAGTCTTGATATGTGAAAACTTATTTCATACTAGAGTCCTGATGCATGAAATTTGTGCAAGAGTAGGCCTTCCTTCCTCTGGCTGCTGCACTTGCCTCCCTCTGGCACCTGGGACCTGGGTTTCCCTCCTGTTCCGGCTTCATCCGAAAGGATGTCTGGGATGATGTCTGGTCTAATTAGCATATTACCCTCTTATAGATATGCAATTTGATTGTCTGGCTTATGTATTGGAGGCTGGAGTGTTGAAAATTCTATGGACATAGTATGAAAAAATATGTTTTTCTTGTTACCAGTTTCTGAGAAAGCAGAGGGTCTATTTTCTCTGCTTCTTGGTATTTGATGAACTACCAATGTCCTTTTTTTATATCATTTTAAAAAATGATCTATGAAGTTTTTAAAATGTTAACTTACTTTCTCATTGACATGTTTAATGATTTTGGAGGTGCTTTATTTTTATTTCTGAGAGCTCTTCAATTGGTTATTCCTTCTAGAATGTGAACTTTAAATTTCCTCCTGTCATCTAGGTTCAGTCATAATCTCCAACTGAACACTTAAAAATACAGGAGAGCTCCTTACAAGTCATCCAGAGATGAATCTTTTACATGGAAGGAATAAAACCCTTTTGTAATGTGGGGATTTCAGAACAAGTTACTCCAACTTTTGCCTCTGCAGTATGCAGACTGGTTTGAGCTAAACACAAATTTAAAACCATACTCAGGAGAAACTTCTGTGCAACTACCCTTAACTGCCTAAAAGAATTTGAATTAGAGGCCTTGCTCATAGAAGATTATCAGAAATAACTTTTCCAACCCACTAGTATGGCAGGGCAAACTTTTATTTACTAAACTAGAGTCCTGGTTCATGAATTTGTGCATAGGTGGGAGGTCCCTCAGCCTGGCCTATCAGGAGGGAGGGTGCCGGCCATCCACAGGGAGGGACCATAGGAGGTTGGCCAGCTGGCCCCCCAATTGGGGCTTATCAGGAGGGGTAGGGGCGGCCGGCAGGGAAGAGGAGCCACAGGAGGTTGGCTGTGGGAGCGCACTGACTAAAAGGGGGCAGCTCTTGCATTGTGCATCTGCCCCCTGGTGGTCAGTGTGCGTCATAGCAACTGGTTGTTCCAGTCGTTTGGTCGTAACAGTTGCTTAGGCTCATATATATATATATTAGATATCTGCTCTTATAATCCTGCAGTGACCCTTTGAAGCCCTCAAAGTGCATTACCTCATCTCTAGCTCAGATGTCTTATATACCTCCATCCCCTTTTCTATCTCTGAACCTCTCCTGCATGTGGGGTCTTTGACTCGTTTATGTATGCAGAGTTCCCATACATATGTATACACTAAATTTGGTTATTTTCTTTTACCTTGTAAGGAACTCATCAAAAATTCCCTTTCCTTCTAGTACTGAAATGATTGTAATTCTGTCAATGTGTCATATGGGCATATAAAACCTTCCTTTATTGTGTCAGCCTACAGGCATCCTTGATCTCAATTTGTGTGAATTTCATTTACTTGCCAAACTGTGGAAAGATGCAAGGAAGATTATGTGATTTTTCCCCCCTAGTTCACACTTTCTTTTCTTCTTGAAATTGAACATGCCTAACCAACAGGGCATCCTAATTCTGATGGCTAGTCTTTAATTAGTTATAATTTAGCTACCATCTCATTTTTATATTTCAGGTCAATATTGGCAACTCTGCAACATGCTTTCTTTGTTTTCCCAGTCAGTCATTTCTTTTAACAACAATAATACTGATGACGTTGTTAATAATGAAATAACTAGAGACATAATAACATCAATATAAATGTAAAAAATGAGCTTCAATTTAAAGGCTGCTCTTAAAGGAAATTTCATATTTTCTAGTGGTCCAAAAATATTTGATGTTGGGGGGAGGGTTTACATTTTTAATCACCATCTAAACATTGTCTGAAAGTAGTCTTTGGTTGATCTCTTTGCTCTCAAAGTATCTATACCCATATTTTCTTTCGGTGCTAGTTCGATTAATTCACGATGACTCATTATTGACCAAATTGCATAAGACCAGCATCACTGGGTCTTAGAAGTAAGCAAAATTATGAAAGGATTGCATGACACACCAGCATTTGAAGCAAGCTATCTGAAAACAGGAGTTTACCTGATTAGTTAATATATGGGTCTTAAAATGACTGAAGGGAAATTCAGGATTATCTTCAGGTCTCAAAATGGACAAATGTAGTCTGGTGGTAGGTAGGTAGTCATGTGATAGAGCCAAGCAGTTGGCTTATTAGATAGCATTTAACTTTCTAGATAGTCATCCCACAGTGTTTATTTAACCTTTCTATGTGCCAGGCACTGTTATAGTTACAGGTATATAGCATTGAAAAAATATATTCACTGCCAGCAAGGGGCATGTATTCTACATGAGAGTGGACAATAGACATGGGACCAAATAAAAAGGTAATTTCAAGAATACATACTATGAATAAGATAAAAGAGGTGAATGTTCCGCTTGGTTGGAGGTAGAAGCTGCTTTAACAGGTGGAAAGGCCTTTTGAGGAGGCCCCACTGCAGTTGAGACTTTAATGATGAGGAGAGGGCACCTTATAAGGATTTGGGGAATGAGTGTCACAAACATGAGGAATAGCAGGCAAAAAGACCTTGTGATCAAAACCAGATGTGTTGTGTGTGTGCCAGAAGCAAGGTCAGTATGACAACTGTGTTGTAAGTGAGGGGAAGGGAGAGATGGGAGAGGTGAGGGCAGATTTTGGAGGCTTTGCAGATTTTAGTAAGGGTTGAATTTCATTCCAAGTATAATGGGAAGCACAAAGGATTTAAAGCTTTAGAAATACTCTGTTGACAGAGCAATAGTTTCAAAGACTATGGCCTTGACCCAGAGGAGCAGTGCCAGAGGTTTGCACTGGGGTATAAGAGTGTACAAGGCCAGCAGTGGTTGGGTTAGGAATATATTTTGGAGAGCTCCATATGAGTGTGAAGCAAAAAAAAAAAAATGCATACTGTTGTTTGTGTGTGTGATGAAGAAAATAAACACGATGGAGGTTTGATTGTGAAAAAAAAAAAAAAAAAAAAAAGGACTTGTAGATTTTTGAGAACACTGGAGTGTGAGTAGACTAGAAGATAGCAGTGCATATGAAAAATTAACTGATGCACCTTGAGCTGGAGATGCCCGCTAGTTATTTAGATGAAGATGTCATGTAGGAGTTGGATAAAAGAGGTCAGACCTCAGTGAGTGGTCTAGGCTGGGGAAGTAAATCACTGATATATGGATTGAATTTGAAACCATGGGACTGGATGAGATCACACAGGAGGAGTGGATATAAGGAGAGGAGGCCTGAGGGCAGAGTCCTGCAAACCCTGAAATATTTACAGGTTTTGTAGAAAGAAAAATCCAGTCATGGAGTTGAGGAGAAAAGGGCCTGTGGTATAGTAGGAAAACCAGGCAAGTGTAGATCATAGAAGTCAAGAGAATAAAATGATTAGAGAAGAGTATACTCCCTCAATCATGACAAGTGCTGAAATGTTAAGTAAGAACTGTTCACTTCAAAAATTCTTGTATCTTGTGAGAACGCAAATCTTATCTAATGGATTATCTAGGGGTTGATCTATAATGTAAGCCTGAGTACCAGCAGACCCACCAACCAAAAGCATTGCACTTTCCCTGTCCTGCTAGATTCCAGTTCTTTGTAGTTATATCTTACCAAGCCTATAGAGACATGCTAAAAACCTTTGAAATGAGAAATGTCAGAGAATTTAGGGCCACCAAACCTTTTATAAACAGGAAAATGAAGGCCTTGAAAAGTTGAGGACTGCTTAAACTCAGTACACCTATCACATTCACGTCCTTGGAAATCCAGAGGTAAACTGGTTGGCATCCTCCAATCAGGAAAACCAGCTGTAGACTAAAGATACTCACTTACCCCTTTATTTTCATGGTAAAATGGTTTGTCATTATAACTACCCCCAGGTGTGCAGATTAGAGCAACTGCTCTAGGTTGCCTCTGCTCAGGGAAGGTTAGGGCTGGACCTGGCATCCACTGTGATTCAGAAAGGCAACCCTGGCACAAGCACACTCAATGCCTTTCATCCTTTTCTTAGGAAAAGAAGCCTGTGAGTCAATAACAGTATAAATTCCATAAAGTTATAGCTCCCTGTCTATGAGATTCCTTGGTTAAGCTTACAGCAAACATGATGTATTGAATTCAATATTTTCTCTTATGGGCAATAGTGACTGATACAATTAGACATCAAAATACAGCAGAGGTTCTTAATGGGGAAGGGATGGTGCTTCCAGAGGATAGTTGGCCGTGTCTGGAGACAGAGGCAGTTTTGGTTGTCCCTGGAGGGACTGCTGTGGCATTTTGAGGGTAGAGGTCAGGATACCGCTAACTCTCCTACAACCCACAGGACAGTGCTCCACAGCAAAGAATTATCTGATGCCAAATGCCAATAATGTCAAGGTTGAAAACTCTGACATAAAGAAAACTAAAAATCATACTTAATTTTCAGAATTAGTCTTAATTTTAAAATGGATGGAGGGTACCATCCTGTTAGCTCGTTTTCTCGACTGTAATACCTGAAACTAACAATACCAATGCCTCAAATTTATGCTATTGGGTTCACATTTGTAAAAAGAAAATGGGAAAGCTGTTCCATGGGAAGTACACAGAAGTGCCAATAGCTTACTATCAATTCCATTAATGTACTTTAGCATTTATTGTGAATTTTTTGTGTCACTGATATTGCTAATAAAAACAAAAATAGATCTAGAGTCATAGAAGCATGCAACAGACTGGGGATCTTCAGAGGGAAGGAGGTAGAGAGGGGAGTGAAGAGATCAATCAAATATGCAAATATGCATAGCCCATGGACACAGACAATAGTGGGGTGAAGGCTGGGGAGGGATGGTAATGGGGAGGAGGGTGAGGTCAATGGGAAAAAAAAGACATCTGTAATATTTTGAACAATAAAGATAAATTCAAACAAACAAACAAACAAAAACCCCTTCTGCTCCTGAGATAAAATTTGACATTTTAAAGTCATTCTAAAAAGAAACACACAAAAAACCCGCATAATCAAATTCAGATTTAAAGCTCACCAGGTAGTAGGTAGCCAATGCAATTGATTTTCAACCAAACAGTTCTTTCCTTACTCATATACAAGATCAGAAATATACTTCTGTTGGACTCGGATATACATAGAAGAAAGTGCTATACATGCAGCATATGCTTAATACATGCTTCTAAATATGTGATGCTCTCCGATAAAACTGTGCTTCCCGTGTCCTTGTAATCTCTCTATACAAAAGCCTAATTGACCCTTACAACTGGTAGAGCGGTCGCTGTGACACGCACTGACCACCAGAGGGCAGAAGCTCAATGCAGAAGCTGCACCCTGGTGGTCTGTGCACTCCCACAGTGGGAGCGCTGCTCAGCTGACAGATCCGACCCGGTGGCCCACCAGCCTGGAGGTAGCCACTCACTTCCTCAGTAGGCCTGCAGGCCAATCTCTGAAGAATGGGTCAGGCATCAATGGGCCAGCGCCACTGGTACGATCCTGACAGCACCATCCTTCTGGAAGTTTGCCTCAGGCACCGCATCCGCTTCCCCTCCTTAGATGCTCCGCAAGGAAGAAAGGATATAAAAGCAGCCACCAGGTGGCTCCTGACAACCGGTGAAAACTTCAGTGGGACAGATCCGGATCCCAGGTAGGCAAGCTCATCCGGGTTTCCAGGCAATTAATGTCCCAGGCAAAAATTTTCTAAGACTATGATTTCATATTTACATTGATGCCTGACCCATTCTTCAGAGATTGGCCTGCAGGCCTACTGAGGCAGTGAGTGGCTACCTCCAGGCTGGTGGGCCACCGGGTCGGATCTGTCAGCTGAGCGCGCTCCCACTGTGGGAGTGCACAGACCACCAGGGTGCAGCTTCTGCATTGAGCTTCTGCCCTCTGGTGGTCAGTGCGTGTCACAGCGACCGATCTACCAGTTGTAAGGGTTAATTAGGCTTTTATATAGAGAGATACTCCACTTTATTATTGTAACAACCACAACCTGTCTGAAGATTTTGCTTTGAGAAATGCATTTGTCCAGCCACGATTCTGTTTTTTTTAAAATATATTTTATTGATTTTTTACAGAGAGGAAGGGAAAGGGATAGAGAGTTAGAAACACCGATCGGCTGCCTCCTGCACACTCCCTAGTGGGTATGTGCCCATAACCAAGGTACATGCCCTTTTCCGGAATCGAACCTGGGACCCTTGAGTCTGCAGGCTGATACTCTATCAACTGAGCCAAACCAGTTAAGGCCACTATTCTGTTTCAAATGTACTGTTCCTGTGCTCCATACCTTGGAGTGGAAAACTGTTTTCCATTTGCTAGTTAAAGCATTCTTTTAGTGCTACAAGGGTTTGAGTCCTTGCAAAGGGGCAGGATGGGCTCTGTGAGTTTTCATGACTATATTGTGGAGTCCCCAGGCAAAACATTAATACAGGGTGGTAGAATGCAGCACAGAGCTAGCAGTCATGAGGGAAGCAATGAACAAAGCAAATACTCTTAGCATGATTCACCAAACCCCAAGCCATCAGCTTCCTTTGAGGACACTTATTTTCCTTGTAGAATCCTGTGATTTTGAGAGGAAATTGAGGACGTTCTAAGATATATCAACCAATCATATTTCAAGCTAGTAAAAGCAGTAAGATGTCACAGATTGAGTTCAACTAATTGGAATCAGAAAAATATGAGTGTTTGATTTCAAAATTTGTTATAATTACTATTATTTATTTCTTGATGGATGCAGCTGCGTCAGTTGGTTTCCTTTGGACATAAAATGGTCAGCCATATTCTTGCCTTCCCTGTTAAGCAGTGATCAGATATAACAAAAGGCAACTTGTCTCCCCTTGGATTCAGAGGAGCTGGCATAGTAAGTCTTATTTTAAAAATTGAGTATCTCAGAGATCTTTCCACACTGTACTCATCAGGACTCCTTTTGTTGCTGGTGGGGCAGTTGGAAGAGAAGTAATAGGCCCAACCTGGAGTTGCTGGTGCTAAGCCTCATATCAGCAAACCAAAGCTTAATACCTAATTTCAGTTCCAGACTTTCCCAGTAATGTAACCTTTAACCAGTCAATTTGGAGTCACCTGACTCACAAGGTGAGGTAAAGTGCCTGACTGACTCCTACTCCCTATAGGAAAGTGACCTAAGCCTGAAACAATCTACTTTTATGGTTTTTGGTAGAAAACGTCCTTGTCCCTCTCCTTCTCTGCCTTTATAAAAGCCTTTGCTTTTCTACAGCTCTTGGGAGCACCTTTATATTTGTTAGCTAGGATGTGGCCTGACTCATGAATCACTGAATAAAGCAATTAGAACTTCAAATTTACTTAGCTGAATTTTTTTTAACACTTCCTATTTCCTAACTTTTCTCAGAAAAGAAGTAGCCTTCTTTAAACACAAGAATTTCACTGGCTTCATAATTGGGGATAATAGCTGATAAATAGATAAAGTAATGGGAGGAGAGAGATAAAAAAATTAAATAAAGAATTTTGAGAGCAAAGAATTCTAAGAAATTAGGAAAAGATTTGGAAAAGGGACAGAGGAAATGATATTTCTTTTCTAAGGCATCCCCATATTCTGGGCCTACATTCTTTCTGAATTTTAATTACAGTCTTTACCTTGGCATTTTGCTCTCATATCAGGGAAGCAATTACTGGCCTAATTCAAATTCATAGCAGCCATTAACAATGAACAAACAGATACATTATTTTAATTCCATTTGCTGCTTTCTTTCTGCTGATGTATTGATCCATGAAGCTTTGACTGGATGTCCTGTAATTGGCATTTGGCAAAGGTTATTATCATCACCACCCTTTTCATATTTGAGTATTTATTAAACATATATTATGTATATAACACCTTGCAGGGCAGGCAGTTTAAAGACCACAGGACAGGAATAACCTTTGCCTTTATAGAGTTTATGTAATGATGACTTCATTTTTAGATAAAAATTTAGCGTGTGTGTGTGTGTGTGTGTGTGTGTGTGTGTAAGGTTCAAGGTGAATACCGATATGCTAACAGAATTATTATTTCTTAACCTAAATATCATTTTAATCCTGTGTGTTAGATTTAATTCTTGTCTCGATAATTCCATTTATATAAGATTCCAAGGAATGATCTCACAAAGAGTTAACAAAAAGAGAAAAACAAGAGAAATAGCTCTAAAATGAAATAATCTATAACGTCTCCCTATGATTTCCTCTTCTTTCTTGAGTCAACGAGTTTTCTTATCATGAAGCTCTATAACATTTTCTTCTTTCTTACCAGCTTTGCACTGACATGATTTTTGTTATGTTTTAATTTGGAGGTATTTTATGCATGCCAAGTCATTTGTTTGCTTTTCCTTCTTCAGAACCACTTAATGCCATTGTCTTATGTCTCAGGACATTAGCCTTTACTTAAGTTAATTAGTTTGGCTAGAAACAGGACTCAGTCCTTCAGCACCATAATAATCCCATGAGATGGTAGGGAAGTCATTCACCTTCTTGAGTCTTAATTTCCTCATCTATAAAGAAAGATGATAGGATTCTGGAGTTTGTTCTACCTATGAGATTTTACCTGTGTATTTATTTATAACATATGTCCATTATAGTATCTAAATATGATCCTATGTTTCTTGGCTTATGGACCAAGCCAGTGTTACGAGATATTGTGCAACAGGAAAATTTTATTTAACAATACAATGATATTTCTTTTTCTATGGCATTTGATTTTGCTCCCAGCTTCAAACACTCAAAGTTTTCATGATTTCCTTTCCTTAGATGATCCCAAAAGCATAGAATGTGAACTCAGACCTATCTCAATGTTTGTGTACATATATCTAAGTTTGTAAGGATTAAGTCCATGTCCCTGAAGCTCTCTCTACAATGTCTAGCAAAGTACAAATTTAGCTACTTAGTAATGGTTGATTAAACTAATACTCCAAGCCTTACTAAAATCAATGGATGAAAGCTGAATTGTATAATGCCTGCTATTAGAAGGGAATAAGTGAAAAGGAGGTCATTTTGCTCAATCTAACCACCCAATGCAGGAATCCCATTTACATCATCTTGACAGGCAGTCATCCAGTATGCTTCTGCTTCTGCTGCTTCTGCTTCTGCTTCTGCTTCTGCAGTGGCTAGTTGCTCACAGATTCTCGTGGCTGGTCATTTATATTGTTGATCAGTCCTTAGAAGGAGGGATTGTGTTTTCCACATGAACCAAAAATTTATCTTCTTGTATTTCAGCCATCTTTTAAACTATTTTTGCCTCTACATTAACAAGAAATTCATCTAACAATCTCACCAGACAAGTATTTAATGACAACTATCATTTAAATTATCCAACATTAACCTCATTTGGTTGAACAATTTTTCCTACCTTAAATAAAAGAAAGACATTTATTTTCACCCTATGTGACATAATCAAAAGACCCTACTTAAATCAGATGTCTAGGATTTTGCTGACATTAAATAAAACATCTAGACAGAGGATACATACTTCATTGGAGGATTTCTAGATCAAATTGTGCACTGATTATAGAGTCTGGCTTCTGTAATTATGCCCTAAAGTAGAGTTATTATTTATATTTCAATCAGAGCATTATAATGAAACAGCCAGTATTTCCAATGATTTTGAATATTTAACCGAAATTGATATATGGGAGAAGAGTCAATCAACCCAAAAGTCAGAAATCATGATTTTAGTTTTGATTCCAGGATTAAACTTTAATGTAAAACTGGCTTGTTTTTGGAAGATTAAAATCTGACTTGTAGGTCAGTCTTGATGAACTAGTTGCTCTCCTACTTGTAAAATTTTGATTTTCTCTTTGATATTTTCATCTGCTTTATCGATAATTCTTCCATTCAAATCAGTAGAAGACTGAGGAAATCTTTATGTGGCTGGCAAATCTCTCTGCCTAAAGTTTTGGTAAAACTATAAAGTTTAACATTGTAAAATCTAGGCAGTGAAAGGTCACTGGACTATGTATCTGGAGACTTGAGTATTATTCTTGACTGCCACTATCTGCTTCTGTGAGCTTTGACAATTCACTTGAGTTCTTTGGATCTTAGTTTCCTAATACCTAATCTGAGAGAATCATCTAGGTCCGTGGTCAGCAAACTGTGGCTCGAGAGCCACGTGCTGCTCTTTGGCCCCTTGAGTGTGGCTCTTCCACAAAATACCATGTGTAGGCGCATGTACACTGTGTTTGACACTTCGCGGCCCATGCATAGAAGTCGGTTTTCGGCCTGGGAGAGTCTATTTTGAAGAAGTACTGTTGATATTTGGCTCTGTTGACTAATGAGTTTGCCGACCACTAATCTAGGTGGATATCTTTAAGATTCATTCATGCTCAACAGAAATATACAGTGGGGCGTTGACTTACGAGTGTCCCGACTAACGAGTTTTTTGAGATACCAGCTGTCTCTTGGCCGATTTTTTGCATTGAGTTGACAGAGTAATTTGAGTTAATGAGCTCCTTAATGAGCTTGGTCTCAGAACAAATTAAACTCATAAGTCAAGGCCTCACTGTACTCAAGGAAGGATTATGAACTACTTGAGAATTTTAATACATGTGCTCACTTGATTCCCATTATCAGGAATGACTAAAAGTTTGGTTGTATTTGGTTGATATCTTGTTAAATAGTACTTATAATTCAGGTACCTTCCTTCCATACCAAACTGATGCCCATGACTTTTATTACTGTAAAGGTACAAGCTGAAAAAGGGAGTGTGCTCTAAATGATGTGAGTCTAGTATGAGGGTGGTGAGTTGCTGTTGATGATGGGTTGGTTATGTGATTAGCCCTAGCTAATTTTGGGCTTGGTTTTCCTAAAAGATCTAGTTGGGGTAGGAGATTTGGCAAAAGTTCTCTCTTTGTCATTTATAAAATTGGTTACGTTAGAAGTTCTAATTTATTTTGGTTGAATTAAATTTAGACAAGTTAAAGGTAGGTCCTGATGAAAAAGGTTTGTCAATTGCTACCACTTTATTCCCAAATGGAGAAACCATTTAGATAAAGCTAATTTCATTATTTAAAACATTTAATGGTGCGAAATTCAACATATGCATATATAGAGTTCTCCATAGATTTTTAAAGTTGTGAGAGTTGACCAAGCTAAATTCACAGATAATTGAAGAAGAAGAAAATATATGTGTTGGGTTTGTCATTCCACTAATAAAAGGCTGACCGCAAGGGTAAACATTGACTTGTATATTTTGTAAAATAAAATTATTATTTTAAAGCATCATATTTAGGCAAAATTTGTAAGCAATTTATGCAAATTAATTCAACTTGTGTTATAATTAATACAAATTTTCTAATTTGTCTTTAATACATATTTTCTCATTTGGTCAACTTTTTATATCTATAGTCAGTGTCACTAAATTCACTTTATTCCATAATTCCATGGACTAGTTCCCCTTACTTTATACCACCCCCGCCCCCGCAACCAACATCATTTTTAGTATTTGATTCTGACATCTGGCTCTTTGAAAAACCTGGAGTCCTGTTCCCCATTTTACAGAGGGTCCCATGAATTTTACAATAGTCTCCTATTGGATAGGTTCTTTCTATTTCTGCACATGCTTTCCCTTCCCATCCTTGAGTGTTCTGAAGGCTGGAGGCTTCACTTCATAGAAAACACTCTGAGTTTAAGATACGATAAGTGGAGGACATTGATGGAAGGCTCCAGCAGGATGAGAAGGGCTATCTGGACCAGGGGTAGTGGTATGAACAGAGAGAGGAAATCATTCAAACTTTCCCTGCATCACTGTCATCCATCTATTCGTTTACCCACTTTCATGAAACAAAAATTTGGTGAGTATTATGTTAGATACTAAGGATAAAGACGAACAATCAAATATGGTTCCTGCCCTCAGAGTGTATGGCCCACATGGAGGATACCATCAAAGCACCAGGACTCATCAAGTACCACTTCGAGAAGGGACCCCAGCACAGGCTTGGCTTCCTGGAGGAAGAGTGAGAGTATGAAACCCGATGAGGCCAAAATACCAATGGGGGACAGGAGGAATGGAAGAGACAACACCTAGAATAATTGGCAAAATAAAACAGTGAAAAGATTTCAGCAGGGGAGCAAAACATAGTCCAAGGTGCTTTGCAGGATAGATCTGAGCCAAACTCACAGTCTTTTTCTAACCTCCAAAGTGCTAAGTGAGTAAGCAAGAAATTTGAGGCTCCATGTTAGATTTTTGTGTATATGTTTTTTACCCAGTACTACCATTACTGACTGCACCTACCCTCACCTTGGAGTTCAAATATAGCCTTTCATTTTGTAGCAGGAACACAAATGCTTTGGAGAGTTACACCATGACATGGAGGGGTTTCCTTTAGAGATGCGGAGCAAGAGGAGAAAGGAAAAGAAAATGTTTGCACATATCTGCACAGTTAGAGGCGTCACAATCTATTCTGTAACTTTATGTTCATTCATGGAAGAATCTGGAAGGGAAGTGGGGTTGGATGGATAAGAGGGAAGAATAAAGACATGAATTCTTTTTTTCCCATATATTTTATTGATTTTTTACAGAGAGGAAGGGAGAGGGATAGAGTTAGAAACATTGATGAGAGAGAAACATTGATCAGCTGCCTCCTGCACACCCACTACTGGGCATGTGCCGGCAAGCAAGGTACATGCCCTTGACCAGAATTGAACCTGGGACCCTTCAGTCTGCAGGCCGACACTCTATCCACTGAACCAAACTGCCAGGGCGACATGAATTCTTATATAGGCTTCTTCATGTCTTCTGGAATGGTCAGGAGGGCATTTTAAAGGGAACAGTGGCAGTTTCTTAGTATTAAATACTATGAACATTGTTGAAATTTCTATTTCATGGTTGAGAGCCTATGCTGAGACCCAATAGACACAAAGTGCCAGGGCATCAGCAGGATGAGGGAGATAGTGGGGTGCTTGCCGGGGAATTAACTCAGCCCAAATTCTCCATCAAGTTCAGACTACAGAAACCTGAGACTGGACTCCACTGCCATGCTGCGGACCATCACCATTTAACTCTGTAGTAGGAAATATAGCGCTCCTTGATGTTTGATTATTAATTGTTATATTATAATTCATTATTTCTGAAAAGTAATAACATGTTTAATAAAATCTGAGGTCTGGTAATGAAAATCATTTAGATAATTTCAAGCATTTCAACCTCCTGAGGACTTCAATTTGATTTCTAAAATGTAGTAGAAACTTACTAATTCAGACTAATGACAGAGAGCCCCATTGTGAATTACCAAATTTTGTAGATGAATGGGTAGGCAAACAGACAGAAAAAATCAAGAAAAGTAAATCACAGAATATACTTTATCCATTTGTTTTGACAATGGTAGTTTAGACTTAATAGTTTATGATAAAACTTTCCTGTACACCAGTAAATGGATTGTTGCTTGTTTCATAAAGATAATGAAGTCTGGGTAATCAGAAATCTCACTATGGAACTCAGGCATTAAATCTTTGTGCAGAGATAGCTTTGGGACTGCAGAGGGTTTCAAATAATTATCTGACTTACAGAGTACTGAACTGAGAACCATGGAAGTTCTTCTGCAAATGCAAGGTGAGGAACTAAGATAAGAAGATAGTTTAACCCATCTTCTGGTTGCCATTTAGCATTAGCATAATATTTTTTCCTCTGCAATCATGGGTCTTTTGAAGCAGAAGAGACCTCACCATTCCCCATCTGCAGACATTCTGCTGTAATTAAGGATTGCGAGCCATTGCAAGATCACTGATAGATTAAAGGACCCATGAAAAGCTGTGTTTTGGGCTGAATCTTTAATATTGCAATCTGGGTCCTTGGTTGGGCCACAGTAGTGAGGATCAGTGTAGATTCCAGGACAAGGTAGGGATGGTCTCACTGTTAGGTAGAGGTATAGAGTAGAAGCATGAGCCTTGGAATCAGCATGCTGGGGTGTGACTTCTCACTCTATCCCTTCCTAGCTGTGCTCTGTACTGAAATTTACTTTAATGTCTCACTCAATACTCAGTTTTCTCCTTCTGTAAAATTCCCATAATAAAAGGATCTACAGAGTTGTGATTAACCGAGTTAATCTACATGGAGGGTTCGGTTCTCAGCATTTGGCAAGAACTGTAAACTTGTTAGCTGTTCTTCAAACGAATCCGAAGGGCAGGACAGAGGAGGCCAAAGGTAGTGCTTTACAATGCCTGTAGGTTCTGAGAAGATTGGCTGGGTCCCCAGGAGACAGCAGAATTGCTGGAGCTCTCAGGAGGAAAAGGACAGTCCTTCTGGGTAAACACCAGACATGGTTTGGAAAGGGGTCAGTTTTAGTAGATCTTTTATTTTGTACATATTTGGGGGAAGAACATTTATGTTAGAAAATGGACAGGGGAATAAAATTGCTCTAATGAATTATATTCACCACCAAAAGTGGATCTGGAATGGTTTATAGAGGAAAGACAAGTTCTTAAAAATGCTTGCTTATCTGTGGAACTACTACAGAGATGTAATAAGGTTGGTGAAGGTGTCCCCAAACCAGAGTGCTTCATTTGAGCTAGTGAGGGTGGGGTGTTTACCTTTCAGCAAGGGTCCATTTCAAGCTTATTGTTGAGAGGCACATAAAGGAGTCCGTTAAGTGACAATGAAACTTCTGGCAAAAATAACAAATTAAACATACCACCACATTGCTCTCTCTAAAGTTAAACCTATCTATGGACAATTTGTAACTTGTTAATTTGTTGTATATTTCCCCTTTTAGTGGTGAATTTACATTTTGGGCATCTCCTTCCTATTTCATATCTTTCTGTTTCAAGCAAGGCAGGGCTCACAAAATAGAACACATACAAGTTTAATACTGGATTAAGCTAAAAGTAATTAGGGAAGCAAATCCTCAGCTCCCCTCAAAAATCAAACATTGCCGACTGGAATCAAGTCAAAAACAACTTTTAAATTGTCTGTTATTTGGGGATATCTGTGTGCAGCTCCTTCAATTATCAAGTCTAATTTGGAGTTGACTGCAAATTTAAGCACAGTTAGCAGGAGAAGTTCATGAGTCCTTCAGTCTAAGTCTCATTCATTTGTACAATATTTGTTCGCCAAAGGTGGGTAGCTAGGGATTCACCTAAGTATGGAGAAGAGGGAAAATGCAGTGTGAGGGACTTTCTAAGGTCCCTTAGTGAGGTGGCAGCAGAAATAGAAAATGAGACGTGGCTCTCTCTCCCATCTCCACCTGGTCCTGCCTCCTGGTTTGCCTAACTTGCCTGACAGCAATTGTAACTGCTCCCTGTCCCTATTTTTATAACAAAGTTTACACATATTATGTCTCTGTGTGTCCCGTATCATGCACATTCTGTGAAAACCTGGAGATGCTGGTATCTGGATATAATTGAAAGGGCACATGCTAATTTAGACCCTGTGACAGCACTGTAACCAAGATTCACAGTTGCAAATGGTTGACACCTCAGCTATTGGGTAAAAAGAAGGTGATGGGAATCTGACTTGATGGGATGCCCCTTTCTGACAAGTGAACAAAGAAACCTGCATATCTATTTTTAACCAGGCTCTGGAGACTTCCAGTAATTGACATTTGGAGCTGAGACTCATATGTGTCCCAGTTCCAGGGGACATTTGCATCTTTCTCTGTGTTTAGGTTTTGTCTGTCTAATCCTTCTGAGCAGGTCAGAAGCAGCTCTAGTCTGCTCACGAGGCTCACAAATGCCCCCCTCCCTTTTCTATTCCAGGAAAAAGGCTGAGACTACTTTGAGCTTTAATGAGTTGCTATATCTGAGTGCCCCTGATAAATCTTAGCTTAGGTTTCAGAGTTGTTATTTATTACGGTAGGAAAAAGGGAGAAGCCCAGATTGGATCTTTGAGTTGAGGTACAACAGAAGGAATAATGATGCCAGAACTTGGAGTTTGGAAGCTTCTTGCAAGCTTTCCACACACAGGGTGGTTGGTGATCAGAATAAACACTACAGTCTGTGTATTTTGTTTTTGGACGTTCTCATTTTCTTCTTTTCCCTTCTCCAGCTGTTACTCATTCCACCCTACCCATCTTTCTATATTTGGTTTTTATTCTGTCTCTTCCTAAACAAAACCTCTTTCCTTGGAAGGAGTCAGTGATCCTTAATAAAGTATAATTGACAGATGAGGTTTATGTGCTACCTTTTAAAAACTTTAGTTCTTTATTGCTAGCATTTTATTCTTAATGCTATTTTTAAATTAAATCTTTTATTGTTGAAAGTATTATATATGTCCCCCTTCCCCCTGCCCCAACTAACTCCTTTTAGCCTGCCCCAGGAACAAAGCCTTAAAGCCAAAGGAGTAGACCTCTTGTCTGGAATATCAGATATCTAGCAGGGACCATAATTTCAGTTTAAGGTAAGGTTGAGGTTTTTTTTTTTTTTCTGGAATTATTGAAATGTCAACATTTAATTATCTAGATGCCATTTCTATATATTTAAGACTAGTCTCCCCTAAGATGAAGGTGAAAATGTGAATCTGGAAAATATTTGAAGATACCATTCTATTCTCCACAATCACTCACCAGAGCTGCCATTTAGAAAACACAGATTTCTTCACTCCAATTGAAAGCCAGAATCAGTTTATCATTCCAGTTCATCCACCATGCAACCACTCTACTTCAAGCAACCATCTCCTCCAAAAGGGATGCCTGATGTCTCCTCTGCCTAGAAAGGCAGCCCCCTCCTCCCCTCCCCTGCCTACTTCCTCGCATTCTGGGCCCCAACTTTCCATCAAATCACCCTTCAGATGTTGGAACAAATGCCACTTCCTCAGGGAATGCTTTCATGATTGGGACCCATTCTCTCGTTATGTGCTCTATTCGTATCCATTACAGCGCTGAGACAGTTTGGAATTATACATCTATTTGTGCCATTATTTACCAAACGTGTAAGTACCCATCTCCACAAGGACAAGGACTGCATATGAATCACTCATCATTGACATCCCCTTCTCTAGCATACTGCCTGGCCCAGGGGCTTCAATAAGAAGTACTTATAATATCAACCAACTTATGTACAGGACTGATGACAAATTATACTGGAGCTCTGAAAAGTTTTGTAGAAATTTCCTTCTATTCCGATTGATAATTATTATTATGGTTAATTTATTGACTGGAAAGGAAGTAACTTAAACTGACTTGTCTTAAAAACACATAGTATTTTTTTGGTAAGTTTGATAAATATGTGTGCATATTTATACACAAAGAAATGTGCAGCATAATTGGGATAATATTTAATTTTTCAAAGGATCTTTTGCATCTTCTATGATATTTGCATAAAAAATCTGTGAGGAAAGTAAGGACATTTTATTATGAAGAAATTAAAATGTATATAGATATCTTATAAGAGGTCAAATATGTAACAGATATTTACTATAGATACTTAATATAGTATAGAAGATACCTATTATAAACTAGAGTTTATAGTAGATATATTATATACACAGTATATATAATATAAAGTAGATGTAAAATATATATATATACTGTATATATACTATTTTACTAGTGTATTCTACTTATATGCTAAATATACATTATAGATATTGTAATGTTATATATAAAACTTTACCAGCATCTACACTAATAAAAGAGAAACATGGTAATTGGCATACAACCGCTACCCTTTACATTGGCTAATCAGGGCGATATGCAAATAAACTGTCAGCCAAGATGGCCGCCAGCAGCCAGGCAGCTTGAAACTAACATGAGGCTTGCTTGCTTTAGTGAAGGAGGAAACCAACTTTCCCCGCCTACTGCTGCAGGCCTCTGAGCCTGCAGTTTCAAACATTGTAACAAATATAGAGCTAAACAAAACCCCAGAAACCAGCTTTCAGAGAGCTGGGATCTCAGAACTGGAGTTGATACAGAGTTTCGATTATAGAACCAAAACAGACCAGATACCTGCTTTCAGGAATGGAGGCCTAAGAGCTCGAGCC